>NC_050573.1:546424420-546766920 GCF_011100635.1 Trichosurus vulpecula | reverse complement strand
CTGCCACTAATGAGCTGGGGGACCCTGGGCAAATCATCTTGCTCTTCTGGTCCTGCTCCCTCATCTGTAAAATCAGGATCATACTCTGTGCCCTGGTTGTTGTGATAATAAAACCAAACAATAGACGTGAAATTACTTTGCCACCATGAGAATAAGGTGAGGCTCAGAAGTGTGATTTCGCCAGCATATGGTACTGCTGGATGAAGAAACTCCCTCCATCAATGCAGGTTGGGATCCTCACTATAATTTGTAGTCTTGGGGACTTGCTTAGAGCAGAGGTATCAAGCAACCCTCAAAACTCCCCAAGGCAGCCAGTCAGACTAAAATGTAACTGGGAAATGTTTAACAAAATAAACAAAACATGATATAGCACAGATAATGTTAATTCTTGGCTTTCAAAGTCAATACGTAGCCTTTGGGTATTTGTTTGCTTTTGAGTTTGACACCGTTGGCCAAGAGCACCAAGAAGTTAAGTTACTTGCCCAGGGTTCCATAGCCAGTCTGTGTCAGGGGTGGGACTTGAACTCAGGACTTCCTGGCTTCAGAGCTCACTCTGTTCTCTCTGTCACACTGTCTCTCACTATGCAACTACAATGTTATATAAAGTTAAGACATTATTATCATACATAAATTTTTCTGAACCCCAAGCCTACAGGGGCTAGGTTAATAACTTGTGTGGGTTAACTTGCTCACTGTGAAAAGTTGTCTTATGTTTCCTTTGGTCTTATGTTTACCTCTTTCAAGTGTCCAGGGGTGCCCCTTGGTAAAGTAATCCATATGACAATAACCATAATAGTCAGCATTTCTATAATGTTTTAAGACTCACAAAGAACATTTAAAATTGTTTCTCATTTAATTCTCAACGACCTTGGGAGGTAGATGCAGTTATCACTCCTATATTACAGATGAGGAAATTGTATACACGCACAGACCTTTCTGAACTGCAGCCTTTGTTTAAACATTTTGTTGGTGCTTTCTTTTTAAACTTTATGGTCCTTTCTCAATAATCCTGTTTTCCTGTTCCACAGAGTCCTCACTAATAATAAAGAAAAAGAGTTGAGAAAAATTAGCTGACATAACCACATTGGACAGGGTACGCGACATTCCATCTTGTAAACTACCACTCAGCTCCCTAGAGGAAAGAACTGGGTTTTACTGTCAGTCCTCTGATGGCCACTGCCTTTCATCTGACTTCTGTTGGATTTTAGGGTTGTTTTCGTGGACGTTGCTGTAGTCCTTCTGTGCATTGTTTTTTTTTTTTTATTTCTGCTTTCTTTGCTTTGTATCTGTGTGTTTCAACAACCTGGCTAGCAGCTTCTGTGGGGGTATAAGATTCACCCACAGCCAGCACCCAGAAAGCTGCCAACAGCACAGGTTCTTTCGATCTGCTTAATTAAGGAAAGCAAGGTGAAGGGGTTGACAAGCTTACTTTTAATTCAAATATCATTCAGTTAGTTCAGGGGAAAAAAACCAGCACCCTGAACTTCAAAATAAAATGCAAACAAATTACAGACATCAACAGACTTTGTCTGATTCAAGTCCCAACAGATAGTTACCAGAGTTCAACAAAGTTTCAACATCCGGGTTTATAAGCTGGAGGGCTCCTTAACTACAGCTGCCCGGAGTCTCCTCATCAACACCATCTCCAGAGCCCCGCACAAATGGCTCTGTCCTCCCTTCTTATAGGGCTTCAGACATCAAACACCATCTGAATCACCAGAGCTCAGGCTCTGGTGATTGGTTCTCGAGTTGGCCCCTCCCCTTAGGACCCTGAGAGGTTCACATCCAGATGGATTACGTTAACACTTAATGGGGTTTGGGCCTGGGGCTTAGCACCTAGTAAAGCTCACTGAGATAAATTGAGTCACTCAAAGAAAACAAAGGCCATTCTGGTTACACTGTGACTGATCCATATTCGCTCTACTTCTTCCCTTCATGTTTTTATAGATTTGAATCTCATATCCTCTTGGCTCTCTTCCCAGACAGAAGACCTGATGTTTTTGGTCTAGCCTTATGCTTCTGCCATCTTGTTCATTGGCAGTTGCTCCTCTTTTAACCTTCTCCATTTGGAAGAGTGGCCCTATCTATCTACCAATCTGTTCAGTTGTCTGAAGAGTCAGTAGCCCTGTCTCCTTGGGATGAGAAAGCAGCCTGGCCTCCTCACTGCTAGTGGAGCAGCTAAGGCTATCACACCAAAGGCACATCCTATTTTAACACAAGGCTGGAGGGTTGGCATCTGCCTAGAAAATTGGACTAAGGGAAGTAGGTGAACCCATGCTGGCTTATTAGTTTTCCTTAGTATTTTAGCATTTTCAGGGACTCATAGATCTTTTCTGGCAGTCCTTACCAGGAGTAAGACTCTCTTTTGGACTTGCTACCCAACAATTCTGCTTCCTCTGGTCATAGGAATGGCCATTACAACTTCCCCAAGTCTTCATGGATCATTCGGACCTGGGAATATGCCCTATACTTGGCCATAGTGTGGAGATGACATTTAAGACTGAGATAAGTCCCCTTAGCATGATGATCCTTTTATCTAGAGACCCTATTTAAGCCACTCCACCTCCACCACTCCCCAAAGGGACAGATGTCTTAGCTGTAACAAAGCCCTGATTTGGGTACAGCAAACTTAAAGCATCTACTATTACATGTTTGGGTCTTGGGACTTTTTGGGTTGGGTATAATTTGAAAGCAACTTTGATCACGTAAGGCCATCTAGAGATTGCTAATTTCTCTGTCTGTCTGTCTGACTGTACCTCCTCCAATGAAACATTTGCCAGCACACTAACCATAAATCTGCTCAGCTGTACCATAAATACACTCCATTGTGTCAGACTACTATAATCCTGTGAACCTAGGACCTTGACATTGGTCTGTCATTTCCTTTGCTTTAGAGTATATGTAGAGCATAGAAGTATAGGGCATAGAGGATAAAGTGATGGACAGGGAGTTGGGAAAGCCTTGGTTCAAATCCTACTTCTGATACTTCCTAGTAATGTGACCATGGGCAGGCAAGTAATCAACATCTCAGCCTCAATTTTGTCATCTCTAAAATGGGAAAATAGCTTGAATGACTATCTCACAGGAGTATTGCGAGGCTCAGATAGGAGTGTATATTCACAAAGCACTGCATACTTTAGAGCACTATAGTTGTGAGTTTTTATTACTGGCTAATTTAGTGGCTAGCAAATGCATATGTGTTGGTGGGGTAGGGGAGGAGTCAAATCATATTCACTCCTCTCTGCAAGGGTTTCTTTCTCCTCTGCTAAGGGCAGGGTTTCCCTGTTTCTAATAGCTAACATTTATAAAGCACCTACTATGTGCCAGGCACTGTGATAAATTGAGTTTTACAAATACTCTCTCCTTTGATGAGGTAAGAGGCTATTATCATCCCCATTTCATAGATGAGGACAATGAGGCAGACAGAGGTTAGATGTCTTGTCCAGGGTCACACAGCTACTAAGTGATCGAGGCTGGATTTGAGCTCAGGTCTATCCTGACTCCAGGCATGGCACTCTATCCACTGCTCCTTCCAGCTGCCCCTTGGTCTAAGGATCATATACCAAAGCCCCAAGATAGGATACTGTAAGGCAACCCTTCAAAGATAAATCCCAACAGAATAAATACTCATACATACATTCATACGTACATATATATATGTATATATATACATATACATACATACATACATATATATGTATATATATATACACATATGTATGTATATATCCCTCCTGTGACCGAGAAAAGTTCATTGTTTGAGTCTGTTTGCAAGGTCAAAGATTATGGGCCAGAGTTCTTTAGACAGCAAACCAGGCATCCTTGAAGGATACCTTGGTGACATAAGGATAGGAGACCCAACTCTCCTGTGTCTGTCCACATTCCCCAAGGAAAGCAGAATTTCTTGAGGCAAGAATGGAACAGTGATGAGCAAGAGAACTGTATTTCTAAACGTAACCCATTACATACAGGCCAGTTGAATTCTGAACTAAGTTCAGGGACAGAAACCCACGACTAAAGCAGTTACAGGAACAAAATCAATTACAGAACAGAATAAATTAATTGTAAATAGGATCAATAAAAATGATACAGAATCAATTTAATCTTCTTAGTAAATACATATATACACACATGGTAAAAATGAAGAAAGTGAGTCTACGCCTGATGGTTGCCTATCATTCACGTAGAGCTTGGAGGCTATCAGACATCATTTTAGGATTTGGGGTCAGAAAGACTGCCTTGTAATCTCAGAGAGACTAGCCTAACAGGCCTGAAATCATCTAGTTTCATGAAAAATTCACTTGATGTGGTCAAGGCTAACACTAAATAGTTGATTCAGGGTAGTTGCTGAAACTAATTTGACTGAATTTTTCACTTTTTATCTGGATGTTTGTCACACAAACACAAAGTGACAGAGAGGTCATGGGCTATACTAGGTTGAAAGGACTGGGTAAGTAGCCAGAAGGAGAGTATACATAAGAGTCCGGGAAGCCTTGGAGTCAGAAATAGGATAAACAAACAGAAATCACAGACAAGAACAAGGCAGTGGGTCCAAAGTTCCTGCAGCCAGCCCCTGGGAGATCTGTTCGATTTGAATGGGCAATGTACAATTGGGCAGTCAAAACCCCAGGCAAAGAATGACTAAGTAGGAGATCCACAGGACCTGGCAGTCTAGGAAGGAGGTGTATAGCTCGTACAGCAAGGAAAAGAGGCTGGCACGCTTGCTGTCCAGCCTAAGCTGCTATTATTAACCCTCCATCCCAGTAAAAGCCAGTCTCGAGTGATTGACGCTGGTCTAAAGGCTAAGTAAAAAACCTCTCAATTTGGGAGAGAGTGAGTGTACACAGTTTCATGGCAGAAGTATTTCGCTGGCAATAGGGAATAGTTGGACACGCACCTTAAACTTTAGGAAAGCAGATATTGGAAACTTCTGAGAAGAGAGAGCTAAACCTCCATGACTCTAAATTGTAAAACATGGCTGACAGTGGATGGGGGGTAATTCTGGAAGTCAAAATTCTGACTATGCAATATCAGTAAAAAAGAAAATCGGAAAGCAAAAAGAAAGCAGTGTGGCTGACTGTTCCAGTCTGGTCTTGTGAGGATGATGAGGATAATAATAATAACAACAACTCATATTTACATAGTGATGTAAGGCTTACAAAGTAATTTCTGCACAAAAAAGGTATAAATGTTTATCACCCACAGTTTGCAGATGAGGAAACTGAGGCTCAAAGAGATTGTGTCCAGGATCATGTCACCAGTATCAGATGATTCAGTCCTGATCTTTCCTGATTCCAAGTTTCTTCCCACAACACCATAGCACCACTCACACTCCAGGTTGTACTTCTTACTGTCCCAGTCCTTCTCTACAATGCTCTGAAGCCTCTTCACTCTGGGAGGTCACCTTTCCCTTGGACTTCACACGTTGGAAGTCCCCTCCTCCCTGAGCCTTCTCCCTCTGATTGGCTGGTTCCTCTAAGAACTTTTATTTTGAAACACCCAGGCTAGCCAGGTCTTCCTTCTGCTATAGGTTACATTCCTGACTGCTGGATTTTCTCTATAATGCCCGAGTTGGATACTTTTATCTCTTCCTTCTCACATCCACCCCCGATTTTCAGCACCCCTTTTTGCACGTTGTTGTTGTTTAGTCATTTCAGCTGTGTCCAACTCTTTCTGACCCCATTTGGGGTTTTCTTGAAAAAGATACTGGAGTGGTTTGCCATTTCCTTCTCCAGATCATTTTTACAGATGAGGAAACTGAAACAAACAGGGTTAAGTGACTTGCCCAGGGTCACACAGCTAGAGCCTCATTTGAATTCGGGTCTTCCTGACTCCAGGTCCAGTGCTTTATCCACTGTGCCACCTAGCTATCCTAAACTCTAACTAAATTGAGCATATCCTTCCTTTATTCATTTATTCAATTATGAATGTAAACAACAAACATTATTCCAAGAAGAGATTCATAGGTTAAAGATTAAGAATCCTTGTCTTAATGTAATACTTCTGTGATGAAGAAATGATGAATATAGAGAAGTATGGAAATACCTATGTGAACTGATGCAGAGTGAAGTAAGCAGAGCCGAGAAAAAAACATATACAATGACTACAACTATGTAAATGGAATATTAAAAAAAATCAAAAGTGAATGTTAAGAAATCATAAAGAAAAATTGTAAATCAAAAAAAATAATATGAAATGAGCACCTATCCCACCCCTTTGCAGACATGAGAAGTATACTAGTGTTGCACATTGCATATATTTTCAGACTTTTTTGACATATTGATCAGTTATGCTTATTTTTTCCTCTTTTTCTTTAGTTTTTTTGTCTTTAAAAATACCATTTCTCTCTTGTAGGTGGAAGGGAGAGAGATACTGGGGGAACTACATATTTGTTTAAAAAAGAACCCACAACAAAAGACATAAGTAAAGTAAGAACTTATAGGGTGACCAATCTCACAAGTTCCAGGATATTCTGTGGATCTATACACCTAAAGGATTTCCTCACCTGCAAAATAAGGTGGTTCAACTACAGGACCTCTAAAATCTATTCTCTCTCTAAAACTATTATATAAACGTGAATTTCAAAGATGGAAAAGTAATTTTATAGTATTTTGTTTTTCCAATTACATGTAAAGGCAATTTTTAATATTCATTTTTTTTTAAAATTGAGTTCAAAAATTTCTCCCTCCCTCCCTTCCCTCCCTAAAAGGGTAAACAATTTGATATAGGTTATGTATGTGCAATCATGTGAAACATTTCCATATTAGTCATGTTGTGAAAGAAGAAACGGCTTGCAAAAAAATTATAGCTTGCAAAAGTAAAAAAAAAAAATGAAAAAAAATAAAGCGAAAGTAGTATGCTTCAATCTACATTCCTGTTCCAACAATTCTTTCTCTGCATGTGCACAGCACTTTTTATCATGAGTATTTTGGAATTGTCTTGGATCATTGTACTGCTTAGAAGACCTAAGTCAATCATAGTTGGTCATCGAAAAATGTTGCTATTATTCTGCACAATGTCCTCCTGTAGCCAGAATGGACTTTGTTTTCTTTGAATGACTCAGTTTGCCTCGTTGAGCTTCCCTGGACGCTGGGGCTTGCTCTTCCGGGGCAGGACCAGAGCTTCCTGTGTGATGAGTCGTGGGGCTGGCTGAGGGGAGGTGTGTTAACGTGGTCTACGCTGGGGGAGGGGCCAAGTCAAGAACCAATCGGCCCTGGTCGTTCAGGCGGCACTTGATGATGTCAAAAACTCTATAAGAGGGGAGAGGACAGCTTGAAGATCCTCCTTTCCTTTTCCGGTTGGAGCCAGAGACACCTACAGCCGAAGCTGAGCTGCCGGTAGCAGAGCTGACTAGAGGCTAGTGGGTAATCTTCTTACCGTAGAGGGGAAGCATATATACGATTTTGCCTTATACCATCTCGCTTCTCTGTGGCCTTCTGATTACCCTTGTAAGGCGGACTTACTGGGCCTGGAAGCTTTTGATGAAAATATCAAAATGGGGACGCTGGTTTGTGGGCTTGTTATTGTGGAGTATAAATACATGCTTTAGTTCTCCTGCCTTCTGCCTAGAGAATTCCTTATATCCTGCGGTTCCGGACTTTTTAGGCACATATGAGATTCTCTTGGAAATCATAAATTCTGCCTTCCTAATATATTTGGCAACGAGGTGGATGGGATCGCTAGATATAAGATCTCTGTTCAGAAGCAGAAAAACTTCAGAGGAAGAGATGAATATCCCAGGGTGGGAGGATCCATTTTATTCCTCCTTAGCAAAGGAATTGGCTAAAAAAAGCCGGACCCTGTGAAAACTGGGAACCAAGGCTACAGAGAGGAGATCCTAAGGATTTGGAAAGGTGTTTATAAGAGGTTGGGATTCAGTCAGGGGCATCACTATCTAGGCAAAGCTGGATAGTGTTATCAGCCTACTGGCTAGTATATGAAAGATTGAGATTAAGTGAAAGAGATGGGGGCACTCCTACCCCACAGCAAGAAGGGGAATCTCAGATAGCAGGAGAACAAATTGCTGCTCAAGAACCCACTGACTCAGATGAGAACTTTTCTATTAGTGTGGCTAGGAGCAACAGGAGGCCAAATAAGCCAAGAGTGCATCCCAACTCAGCCCAGACCAAGCCTGACTGCCTGCTTTGTCCTTGCCATGGTGGCAGGGGAAGCGAGTGGGGGGAAAATGAGACAATGTTAGGGGCTGAGAGAGAAAATGCTACTAGGGTTCAGGACATCCCTCGCACAGAGAATGGGAGATGGTTAAATACTCAGACAAGCGTTCGTCCCGTAGAGAGGAGGAGGACAGAAACCCAAGGTGGCAATTTAGTTACGAGGGAATTTCAGGAAGATTTCTCACCACAAGAGGTCACAGATATTTTGAGTAGATTCAGCCAAAGAGTAGGAGAACCATTAATATCTTGGATGGTAAGGCTCAGTGATCAAGGGGCCGGTGGAATATTAGTAGATAAGAGGGACTGTATGAGATTCATAGGTATCAGCCACGATCCTCTAGTTCAGCAAGCTTTTAGGGAACATCATCAGCAAGGAGATGATGCTAGCAGGACTACTCTGTTGGCATTAGCTGCTGTGGGATGCAATAAGAGATATACTAATGATTCTATGTGGCCCACTGAGCACAGACCCTGGTATTCACTTAAAGATTGTATCATGAGACTAAAGGAGGAGGTAATGAAGACTGCTATTATGACAGGAACTGCAGACAAATATTACAATGATCTCATAGGAATCCCTCATAGGAATTTAATAATTAGGACAGCTCCCCCTGCTTATAAACAACTAATTTTGAATCTGTTACTTGGGGAAGTAGGGAGCCATCTTACAGAGGTGATAAATAAGATTTTACAGTTACATGACTTAGGAGACTGGGGAAGGGATAGATCTCCTCGAGAGAGAAGGGTGAACAGCCAGCAAACTTGGCGCCAAAATGGAGTGACAAGAAAAGAAATGTTTACTGCTCTATTGAGAGCAGGGGTAGGTTTTGAAATGATAGATGGCATTCCAACCAATGAATTGTACAGGATGTACCGAGATAAAGGACTCGATAACAGGAGAGACAGGGAAATAAGAACTGCTCCTGCAAATGCTACAGATGGTGAACCTTCATACCCAAGTGAATCACATGCCAGGGAATACTAGGAAACAGGCCAGGCCCCAGCCCAAATTAAGGAAATACGTAAGCTGGATTGCAGACCTCACATTAACTTGACCATATATTGGAAAAATGGGTCAAGTACAGTAACTAGGGCATTAATAGACACTGGGGCCGAGGCCACCCTTATCTATGGGAATCCAGACAAATTCAGCCATGGAACTCCTATTACCATCACAGGACTAGGAGGGACTGAAATATCAGCCAGACAAGTTAAATTGATGATGAAAATTGGACAGTTGCCCAAGAAAGAATATAGTGTGGTTGTTGTGCCTATTCCTGAATACATTATTAGAATAGACATTTTGAAGGGTATGACCTTAAATTTACCTGAAGGGAAATACCAATTTGCTGTGAGGAAAATAGGCATTAATGCAGTCTTAGTGGGGAAAATCAAGATGGATCCAAT
Organism: Trichosurus vulpecula; assembly: GCF_011100635.1. Classification (NCBI taxonomy): domain Eukaryota; kingdom Metazoa; phylum Chordata; class Mammalia; order Diprotodontia; family Phalangeridae; genus Trichosurus; species Trichosurus vulpecula. The sequence goes on along the minus strand of NC_050573.1, from coordinate 546,757,339 downwards.
CACTTTGCCTGAACCTTCTGAAGTAATTACTTTGAGGCAATATCGTGTGCCAGGTGGGCAAGATGAAATTGCCAACACTATAAGAGAATGTGTTGAGGCAGGAGTGTTAGTCCCTACAACTACTCAATGGAACAACCCTGTCTGGCCAGTCCGAAAGTCAGATGGGACATGGAGGATGACAGTAGATTATAGACAGCTGAACAAAGTGACTCCTCCCTTGTATGCTGCTGTTCCAGACACGGTTACTTTAATAGAGAGAATACAAAAACATGAAGGGACTTGGTATGCAGTTATTGATTTGGCCAATGCCTTCTTTACGATCCCAATAGACCCCAAGCAATGGAACCAGTTTGCTTTTACTTGGCAAGGCCAACAGTATACATTTACATGCCTGCCAAAAGGATATATTCATAGCCCAACTATTTGCCACAGGATTGTAGCTGAGCATTTGGATGAATTAAAGCTACCTGGTGTACAGCTTACACATTACATAGATGACATCATGATACAGGGAAAGAATATAAAAGAAGTGGAGGAGAGTTTAGCATTATTAACTGACCATATGAAAAGCAAAGGATGGGAAATCAACCCCGCAAAGGTTCAGGGGCCAGCTCAAACTGTAAAATTCTTGGGGATACAGTGGAATAGAGGACTGCGAGAAATTCTCCCACAAGCTCGACAAAAAATTCAGGATTTTCCCACCCCTACTAATAAGAAAGAGGCCCAAAAGTTCATAGGGCTATTTGGTTATTGGAGACGCCACATCCCACATTTGGGACAGATTTTAAAACCCTTGTATAAAGTCACTAGAAAGAAATATGAATTCGATTGGGGCCTTGAACAAAGTAGAGCTTTTGAGGAAGCAAAGGCTGCTATACAATTAGCTCTGGACTTATGGCCTATGCAAAATGGGCCAGTGGAGTTACAAGTGACTGTACAAGATGACTATGCAAATTGGAGTCTGTGGCAAAAACAACAGAGCCAAAGTGTACCTTTAGGCTTTTGGTCAAGGAAACTGCCCTCATCTGGAGTGCAGTATACACCTTTTGAGAAGCAGCTGTTAGCTGCATATTGGGCTTTAGTAGAAACTGAGCAACTAACCCTGGGTCATGAAGTGATATTAAGGCCTGGAATTCCAATTATGACTTGGGTAATGAGTACCCCAGCTTCTCACAGAATTGGACATGCACAAGAGACGAGCATAATCAAATGGAAGTGGTATATTCAGAATAGGTTCAGAGCAGGCAAAAGTGGAGTTTCTGCTTTACATGAATCGGTGGCGAACATTGGCACTGAGAGAAATGAAAAACCCATTGAATCTAAGCAACAGATGGTGCCATCCTTAGTGAAATGGAATAATGGGTATGATGGACTAAGTGTAGAACAGAAGAAACACGCTTGGTTTACTGACGGGACAGCAAAATATTTAGGACAGAAGAGACATTGGAAAGCAGTAGCCTATAACCCCTGTACTAGGCGAACTCTGGAAAGTTCTGGGATAGGGGGAAGTAGCCAATATGCTGAACTGATGGCAGTACATCAGGCCATCAGAATGGAGAAGGGAGGACAGTGTCATATATTTACTGATTCATGGGCGGTAGCTAATGGATTAGCTACTTGGATGCCTATATGGAGGAATCAGAATTGGGAGATTCATGGCAAACAAGTTTGGGGTAAAGAGTTATGGGAAAATATATGGGACATGTCTTTGGTTACGGATTTGTCAGTTTTTCATGTTGATGCTCACGCGACCCTGACCACACCAGAGCGTGAGTACAATGCACATGCGGATCGACTAGCAAAGATTGCCACTGAATGTATTGTCCCTACTCCAACTCCAACTGATGACTCAGCCTTAGCAAGATGGGTCCACCAGACCGCCGGCCATTTAGGGGTCCAGGCCACCCACCGATGGGCACAGGATCGGGGTATCAGTATCTCTCATGCGTTGTTAAAACAAATAACAGAGGGGTGTTGTATATGTCAATTAGAAAAACAACGAACTCTTCCTAGGATAGTAACTGGAGAAATAGCAAGGGGAAAAGTTCCAGCCCAAATTTGTCAGATAGATTATATTGGCCCACTACCCCAGGATAAAGGATGTAAATATGTATGTACGTGTGTTGACACCTATTCAGGTGTACTAGTGGGTTGTCCTTATAAGGACGCAACTCAGAAAAACACCTGTAAAACCCTAGACATTGTAAGTTTATACTATGGAACCCCAATGTAGATTCAAAGTGACAATGGGTCACATTTCAAGGGCAAAGAAGTGAAAAGACATTGTGTGTTGAACAATATAGAATGGATATATCATATTACATATTACCCACAAGCATCTGGGCTGATTGAAAGAATGAATGGATTGTTGAAAGAACAGCTGAGAAAATTAAGCTCTAATAATTCATATCGACATTGGAAGGATAATTTGTCTATTGCCTTACGTAATTTGAATAATAGGCCCTTAGGGGGGAGTACACCTCTAGCCAGAATGATGACCCCAAATTTGCAGATTAGAGAACAGCAAACACCTGAGATCCAAAATATTGAATTTTGGACTGTGAGGGAAGATGTCCCCCTACCATGTCCAGGAACACCTGGTTCGGCAGGATATGATTTACATTGTATAGAGAATTTTAGGTTGAATAGGAAAGAGATAAGAAAAACCCCTACTGGACTATGTATGAGAATCCCCAAGAATTATTTTGGATGGATATTACCTAAACCAGGATTAGCAGCTCAAGGAGTACATGTATTGGCTGGAGTGATAGATTCGAATTATCAAAAAGAAATTGTTGTGACACTCCAGAATTTGGGTGAAAAACCTGTACAATTTGGTAGGAATGATAGGATAGTTCAAGTGATTATTATCCCCTGTGAAAAAATACCCTTTGTGAAAACTGATCCTCCTCCCAGAATAACTACTAGAGGGGCAAAAGGGTCTTGCTCCATTGATAGAATAAAGTTGGGAGCTAAGGTATGGGTAAAACGGAAGCCAGATGATATTCCAAAGGCTGCAGAAGTCATAGCCCATGGGAAGAACAACACTGTAACAGTTGTCTATTCAGGGGAAGATAATTACCAAATCGTGCCCCTGAACCATATATTTTACCATGAATAGGGCTATAATATTAGATTCACGGACCCCACAGGTATGGCTGATGCTGGTAATTGACACAAGCCACTCAGAGGGAAGGTGACTTTGTGTGATTAACGGATGAAAGCTTGTACATCTGGGGAAAGTCTGGGAGGACAATCCTAGTCTATCTAGGATGGGATCCTCCTGGTTTCCCTTGTACATCTGGGGAAAGGCTGGGAGGACAATCCTGGTCTCCATCTAGGGTGAGATCTTCTTGGCTTAGTTTCCTCATTTTGTTCCATTTAAAAAGAAACATTTCCCATCTGAGTTTGGCTCTGATATTGGATCTCTGCATAACTGAAATTTCAACTAAACTGGAGATGATTTTATTTAAAGGATAATAGCCCATACTTGCCTACTCTTTTTGTTCTCTGTTTTAGTTAACCTTGTCGCTAGTTCTGTCTCCTGCAGGTTTAAGCACGCTGCAGTTTCCGGTGACTGCCTAAGCATGTAGCATTCTTGGAATTCCTGCCAGCTCGCTAAAGAACTGAACTCTGGAATGGGACTCTTTGGGGCAGGGACACCTCTACATCCAATTTCAGCAAGAAGAAGCTATGGAAAATGAGACCTTCACCCATTACCCCAAGATTTTGAGCCCCAATTGTTTGAGGGGGGGAATGATGATAGTGTTCTGTGTACTTATTTTGTGTTATCCTTGCTATATTGTTTTATTGTTATGATATTGTTGATCCTATGTAATGGATGCGAAGATCTAGGGGTGGACATTTGAATTATTAATAATTATTTTGGGATGATTGATTGAAGAGATTATCTGGCTGGGATCTAGGGGTGGATCACATTTGAATCGTAAACCAATATTTGGGAATGTCACTGAATGATATGTTTTGCTTTATTGTGAATGATATGTTTTAGTTTCCTGCATAATTGGGTCACAATGTTCTAGTATATATAATTTAATTTGAATTATGATTGGATTGTGCATCCTAGAACATTGTGAGGGGTGGAGTGTAGCCAGAATGGACTTTGTTTTCTTTGAATGACTCAGCTCGCCTCGTTGAGCTTCCCTGGACACTGGGGCTTGCTCTTCCGGGGCAGGACCAGAGCTTCCTGTGTGATGAGTCGTGGGGCTGGCTGAGGGGAGGTGTGTTAATGTGGTCTACGCTGGGGGATGGGCCAAGTCAAGAACCAATCGGCCCTGGTCGTTCAGGCGGCGCTTGATGATGTCAAAAACTCTATAAGAGGGGAGAGGACAGCTTGAAGATCCTCCTTTCCTTTTCTGGTTGGAGCCAGAGACTCCTACAGCCGAAGCTGAGCTGCTGGTAGCAGAGCTGACTAGAGGCTAGTGGGTAATCTTCTTACCATAGAGGGGAAGCATGTGTACGATTTTGCCTTATACCATCTCGCTTCTCTGTGGCCTTCTGATTACCCTTGTAAGGCGGACTTATTGGGCCTGGAAGCTTTTGATGAAAATATCAAAATGGGGACGCTGGTTTGTGGGCTTGTTATTGTGGAGTATAAATACATGCTTTAGTTCTCCTGCCTTCTGCCTAGAGAATTCCTTATATCCTGCGGTTCTGGACCTTTTAGGCACATATGAGATTCTCTTGGAAATCATAAATTCTGCCTTCCTAATATACCTCCTGATTCTGTTCACTTCACTTTGAAGCAGACAGAGCTTAAAGTGGCTTGCCTAGGGTCCCCCAGCTAGTATGTGTCTAAAGCTGGATTTGTACTCAGATCTTCCTAGAAAGGGGTCCAATAATCTATCCACTTCACCATCTAGCTACCTCAACTCGAGACATATTTAGTCTCTGCTCCCCACTGTGATAATCCAACAAATGGTCCTCTAACCTCTGCTTGAAAATATCTAAGAAGGGAAGAACCTACTCCTTCTTGAGTGGCCTGTGACATTTTTAGACAACTCTAATTATGTGAAAGAGCAGATTTTTAAGAAGTTAAGACCAAACTGGGTTTATATGAGTCCACGGTCACAAAGTGGCATAGCAAGAATAGTAGCTATAAAACATCACCCCATCATTAACCTGGGGTGCACATAGTATCACTGGAAAGAATGGATAAAATTTTACAACACATTGGTAGCTAGGGACACATGTAGGGAACACGTGTGATCAAGACAACTCCTGGATCTAATACTATGGTGTCTTAATGCCCTTCCTCATCTCTAATGCCTCTTCATTATCAACAACAATAATATTGGGGGCAGAGCAAAGATGGAGGCATGAAAACAGGGACACACTTGAGCTCTCCACCAAATCCCTCCAAACACCTGTAAAAATGACTCTAAACAAATTCTAGAGCTACAGAACCCATGAAATGGCAGAGGGAAACAAATCTCCAGCCCAAGACAGCCAAGATGGTCACTGGGAAGGGTCTATTGCACTGCGCTGGGAGCAGAGCATGGCTCAGCATGGGCTGTTCCAGAAGAGACCAGACAGAAGTAGACCTGATGGCGCAGGCCTCAGGGCACTGAATCACTGGCAGCTGTGGCAGTTTCCAGACTTCTCAACTCACAAACACCAAAGACAATGGAGCAGGTCAGTGGGAAAACTGTTGGACTTGCATGAGAGAAGTGCGCAGTCCGGCCACTGCCCTGAGGGCAGTGGAAGTGGCTGCTGCATCTGCGGTAGCAGCAGCAGCAGTCGGGGTTGCTTCTGCAGCCCCAGGCCCACAAATGGTGGGGGGAATCAAGTGGCTGATTAGAGCAGGAGTATAGGGTGGTGGTGCTCTTGCTTTACCATGCTTGGATCTGGGTCATAGTCCTGGTTGGTGGTGCTTGGGGGAGGAGGAGGGCTGGTGTGAAAGAGCTTGTGGTGGATGTGGAGAGGGAGTCCTCCTAGTAGTTACACAGCAGAAAGGAGTGCTTGAGATCACTCACAGACCAGAGTACAGGCCAGGAGAGGAGTATCATACCACTTCAGCATAGAAGTAGCTCTGAAAACAGCAGCACAAAACCCCTGAAACTTGGGACATAGCACTCTCCACTCTGAAAGCAGTCTTACCCTGACAAAGAGCTCAAAAGTCAAGTAATTGGCTGGGAAAATGAGCAGGCAGTGCAAAAGGATTCAAACAATAGAACTTTTCTTTGGTGACAAAGAAGATCAAAACATACAGATAGAAGAAGCCAACAAGTCAAAAATCTTACATCAAAAGCCTCCAAGGAAAAGATGAATTGGGCTCAGGCCTGGAAGAGCTCAAAAAGGATTCAGAAAAGCAAGTAAGAGAAGTAGAGGAAAAATTGGGAAGAGAAATAAGAGTGATACAAGAAAATCATGAAAAACAAGTCAATGGGAGGGGGCGGAGCCAAGATGGCGGCTGGTAAGCAGGAACTAGTGTGAGCTCCATAACGAGTCCCTCCAAAAACCTATAAAAAATGGCTCTGAACCAATTCTAGAACGGCAGAACCCACAGAACAGCAGAGGGAAGCAGGGCTCCAGCCCAGGACAGCCTGGATGGTCTCTGGGTGAGGTCTATCCCACACGGAGTTGGGAGCTGGGAGCTGGGAGCTGGGAATGGAGTGGAGCAGAACACAGCCTGAATGGCGTGGACCATCCAGACCAGAAGCCAGGCGAAGGGGGCCCTAGCGCCCTGAATCAGTGAGCTGCGGCAGTTACCAGACTCCTTAACCCACAAACACCAAAGACTGCGGAGAAGGTTAGTGGGAAAAGCTGCGGGAGTAGAAGGAGTTCGCGGTTCGGCTTCCAGCCCCGGGGGCAGCGGAGGTGGGGCAGCTATAGCTGTTGTTACTTCCGGCTCCAGGCCCACCTGGTGGGAGGAATTAAGTGGCGGATCAGAGCAGGAGTGCAACAGCCTGCTGAAGATCTAAGCCCAGTCTGGGTTGGGGGTTGGGGAAGAAGCAGTGCTGGTGTGACAGAGCTGGCACCTCCCCCCCAAACGTGGAACATAGAACTCTGTAATCTACAAGCAGTCATACCCCACTGAAAAACTCAAAAGTCAAGTTAGTTGGCTGGGAATATGGCCAGGCAGCGAAAATGCACCGAGATTCAGTCTCAGACTTTGCATTCTTTATTTGGTGACAAAGAAGACCAAAACATACAGCCTAAAGAAATCAATAAAGTACAAGAGCCTACACCAAAAGCCTCCAAGAAAAATATGAACTGGTCCCAGGCCATGGAAGAGCTCAAAAAGGATTTGGAAAAGCAAGTTAGAGAAGTAGAGGAAAAATTGGGAAGAGAAATGAGAAGGATGCGAGAAAACCATGAAAAACAAGTCAATGACTTGCTAAAGGAGACCCAAAAAAATACTGAAAAATACACTGAAGAAAACAACACCTTAAAAAACAGACTAACTCAAATGGCAAAGAGCTCCAAAAAGCCAATGAGGAGAAGAATGCCTTGAAAGGCAAAATTAGCCAAATGGAAAAGGAGGTCCAAAAGGCCACTGAAGAAAATATGACCTTAAAAATTAGATTGGAGCAAGTGGAAGCTAGTGATTTTATGAGAAATCAAGATATTATAAAACAGAACCAAAGGAATGAAAAAATGGAAGATAATGTGAAATATCTCCTTGGAAAAACCACTGACCTGGAAAATAGATCCAGGAGAGAGAATTTAAAAATTATTGGACTACCTGAAAGCCATGATCAAAAAAAGAGCCTAGATATCATCTTTCAAGAAATTATCAAGGAGAACGGCCCTGACATTCTAGAGCCACAGGGCAAAATAGAAATTGAAAGAATCCATCGATCACCTCCTCAAATAGATCCCAAAAGGAAATCTCCCAGGAATATTGTCGCCAAATTCCAGAGCTCCCAGATCAAGGAGAAAATACTGCAAGCAGCCAGAAAGAAACAATTTGAGTATTGTGGAAACCCAATCAGAATAACCCAAAATCTGGCAGCCTTTACATTAAGAGATCGAAGGGCTTGGAATATGACATTCTGGAGGTCAATGGAGCTAGGATTAAAACCTAGAATCACCTACCCAGCAAAACTGAGTATCATGCTCCCAGGCAAAATATGGACTTTCAATAAAATAGAGGACTTTCAAGCTTTCTCAGTGAAAAGACCAGAACTGAATAGAAAATTTGACTTTCAAATACAAAAATCAAGAGAAGCATGAAAAGGCAATCAAGAAAAAGAACAAGAAAAAGAAATTGCAAGGGACTTACTAAAGGTGAACTGTTTTGTTGACATTCTTACATGGAAAGATGATGTGTATGATTCATGAGACCTCAGTATTAGGGTAGCTGAAGGGAATATGCATACATAAATGTTTATGTATATATATGGGTGAATGTGTATGTATGTATATATCTATGTGTGTATGTATATATATATATATATATATATGTATAGAGAGAGAGAGAGAGAGAGAGAGAGAGAGAGAGAGAGAGAGTGAGAGGGAGAGAGAGGGAAGGAGAGAGGGAGAGAGAGAGGGGGAGGGAGGGAGGGGGGGAGGGAGCGGACGCAGGGGGAGTTGAAGATGAAGGGAAGATATCTAAAAGAAATAAAATCAAATTAAGGGATGAGAGAGGAACATACTGAGAGAGGGAGATAAGGAGAGATAGAATGGGATGGATTATCTCCCATAAAGGTGGCAAGATGAAGCAGTTCTGTGGGAGGAGGGGAGAGGGAGAATGAGGGGGGAATGAGTGAACATTGCTCTCATCAGATTTGGCCTAAGGAGGGAATACCATACATACCCAATTGGGAATCTTACCCCACAGGAAAGAAGAGGGAAGAAGAAAAAAAATGGGGGGGCGATGATGGAGGGGAGGGCAGATGGGGGTCGAGGTAGTCAAAAACAAACACTTTTGAAAAGGGACAGGGTCAAGGGAGAAAATTCAATAGAGGGGGATGGGTTGGGAAGGAGCAAAATATAGTTAGTCTTTCACAACATGAGTATTGTGGAAGGGTTATACATAATGATACACATGTGGCCTATGTTGAATTGCTTGACTTCTTAGGGAGGGTGGGTGGGAAGGGAAGAGTGGAGAGAATTTGGAACTCAAAGTTTTAAAAACAAATGTTAAAAAACAAACAAAAATGTTTTTTCATGCAACAAGAAAATAAGATACACAGGCAATGGGGCGTAAAAATTTATCTTGCCCTACAAGAAAGGAAGGGAAAAGGGGATGGGAGGGGAATGGGGTGACAGAGGGGAGCGCTGACTGGGGAACAGGGCAACCAGAATATACGCCATCTTGGAGTGGGGGGGAGGGTAGAAATGGGGAGAAAATTTGTAATCCAAACTCTTGTGCAAATCAATGCTGAAAACTAAATATGTTAAATAAATTTAAAAAAAATAAAAAAAATAATAAAAAAAGAAAAACAAGTCAATGACTTGCTAAAGGAGACCCAAAAAAATACTGAAGAAAATAACACCTTAAAAATAGACTGGCCCAAATGGCAAAAGAACTCCAAAGGCCAATGAGGAGAAGAATGCCTTAAAAGGTAGAATTAGCCAAATGGAAAAGGAGGTCCAAAAAACCATTGAAGAAAATACTGCCTTAAAAATTAGCATGAAGCAAGTGGAAGCTAGTGACTTTATGAGAAATGAAGAAATTATAAAATAGAACCAAAAGAATGAAAAAATGGAAGACAATGTGAAATATCTCATTGGAAAAACCACTGACCTGGAGAATAGATCCAGGAAAGATAATTTAAAAATTATTGGACTACCTAAAAGCCATGATAAAAAAAGAACCTAGACATCATCTTTCAAGAAATTATCAAGGAAAACTGCCTTGATATTCTAGAACCAGAGGGTAAAATAGAAATTGAAAGAAACCACTGATCACCTCTTGAAAAAGATCCCAAAAAGAAAACTCCTAGTAATATTGTCACCAAATTCCAGAGTTCCCAGGTCAAGGAGAAAATATTGCAAGCAGTCAGAAAGAAACAATTTGAGTATTGTGGAAACATAATCAGAATAATACAAGATCTAGCAGCTTCTACCTTAAGGGATCAAAGGGCTTGGAATATGATAGTCTGGAGGTCAAAAGAGCTAGGATTAAAACCAAAAATCACCTAACCAGCAAAACTGGGTATAATACTTTGGGTGAAAAAATGGACTTTGAATGAAATAGAGGACTTTCAAGCATTCTTGGTGAAAAGACCAGAGCTAAATAGAAAATTTGACCTTCAAATACAAGACTCAAGAGAAGTATGAAAAGGTAAAGAGGAATGAGAAATCATAAGGGACTTATTAAAGTTGAACTGTTTACATTCCTACATGGAAAGATGATATTTGTAACTCATGAGACCTTTCTCAGTATTAGGCTAGTTGAAGGGAATATATATATATATATATATATATATATATATATATATATATATATATATACACACACACATACATATATATGTAGACAGAGGGCACAGGGTGAGTTGAATATGAAGGGATGATATCTAAAAAAGTAAAATAAAATTAAGGGGTGAGAGGAATATATTTGAAGAAGGAGAAAGGGAGAGATAGAATGGAATAAATTATCTCACATAAAAGTGGGAAGAAAAAGCAATTATAATGGAAGGGAAGAGAGGTCAGGTGAAAGGGAATGAGTGAATCTTGCTCTCATCAGATTTGACTTAAGGAGGGAATAACGTACACACTCAATTGGGTATCTTACCCTACAGGAATGTAGGGGGGAAGGGAATAAGGGGGGGTGATAGAAGGGAGGGCAGATTGGGGGAGGAGGTAATCAAAAGCAAACACTTGAAAAGGGACAGGGTCAAAGGAGAAAACAGAATAAAAGGGGACATAATAGGATGGAGGGAAATATAGTTAGTCTTTCACAACATAACTATTATGGAAGTGTTTTGCATAATGATACATGTATAACCTATATTGAATTGCTTGCCTTCTCAAAGAGGGTGGGTGAGGAGGGAAGAAGGGAGAGAATTTGGAACTCAAAGTTCTAAAACAAGTGTTAAAAAAGTTGTTTTTACATGTAACTGGGAAATAAGATATATAGGCAAGGGGTATAGAAATCTATCTTGCCCTATGAGAAAATAAAGGGAAAGAGGATGGGGGGTGATAGAGGAGAGAACAGACTGAGGAAAGGGGCAATCAGATCACATGCCAACTTGGGGTAGGGGGAGGGTAGAGATGGGGAGAAAATTTGTAACTCAAAATCTTGTGGAAATGAATGTTGGAAACTAAAAATAAATTTAAAAAAACAACAATAATGTTGACTTCGCATTATTCCCCCACTCTGGGCACAATATCTCCACTGGGTGAGTCAACTCAGTTGACTTCCTGAGTATGCTCCTTTCTGAACTTCACTTTCAATCACCACAGTTAATTCTCTCTTGAATCCACAGTTAGCTCTTTTCTTGACTGCTTCTTTTTGAAGCTACTTCGTGTCCTGAATCTTGGTTTTTGTTTTTCTCTGCTACTCTTTAGATACACTCTCTCCTACTGTGCAAGGAAATCTTCTGCAACATGCCATGGCCAATGTTGGAGGGGCAGGGATAAGAGAACATCTTTTTCCCCTTCAGTGTCCTCTGGTAGAGGCTCAGGGATCACACTCCACAAAGCTACCTTGAATGTTTCTTGGGCTCACCTGCTTTGCTTTCATTAATTAATTTTTTTTAATTAAAAAAACCCCCATTCATTCTGTCTCCCTATCACCTTCTCCACACCACTGAAAAAAAAAAGAAAATCAGTTCAGTTCAGTAAATACAAACAATCAAGCAAAGCCTATCCCCACATTTGCCACTTCAAAATCGTTTCCTCAACTTGTATATCTAGCCCATTACCTCTGTCAAGAAGTAGGAAATATTCTGAATCATTAGTACTCTGGAATCGTGGTGGATCATTGGGTTGATCAAAGGTCTTAGGTCTTTTAAAATTGTCTTTATAGTTCTTTTAGTATAAGTTGTTCTCATTTATTTCTGCATAGGTCCAATTGTCACCTTCCTCATTTGCATAGACTTCTACTTGCAACCTCTGATTATATGAGATAAGTTCCCTTCTCATTTATCTACCCCTCCTCAAGGGCAACCTTTCCTCCTGCCTTTCCTTTCTTCTTTCAAGATCATCAAAACATTTTGAAAAATCCCTTTAAACCCTCCATCTTATTTGACTCCCTCTGTGACCCTTGAGGATATCACCGTTCTTAGGGGATACTTGTATCAGTGCCTCCCCTCATTAGAATGTAAATACTTCATCCTTATAAAGCATTTTCCAATTGCTCACTTGTATTTACATTTCTTTTTATGTTTCTCCATACTCTTGTTTTTTGCATTTCAAAGTTCCTACTCAGCTATAGTCCTTTCACCAGAAAGGCTAGGAAGGCTTATATTTCATTGATGATCCATTTTTTAGGATTATACTTATTTTTTCTGGTAATTTGTTCTTTGCTGTAAACCTATATCTTTTGCTTTTTAGAATATCCTATTCCACGCTTTCCACTCTGAATAGTAGCAGCTGTGAAATCTTCTGTGAGTCTGACTATGGTTCCTTATTACTTGAATTTCACTTGTGGTATTTTGTCTTTGACTTGGAAGATCAGATTCCTGGGAGCTTACATTTTGGCATTTCTTTTGGGATGTATCTATTTTCGCCTTGCCCTGTGGTTCTAAGACATTTGGGCTGTTTTAAGATTTTTTGAAAAGTGAAATACAGGATCTTTTTTTTTTTGGTCATGGCTTTTGGTAGCCCAGTGATTTTTAAAAAATAATATTTTATTTTTTCCCCAGTTACATGTAAAAACAATTTTTAAACATTCATTAATAATTTGAATTTCAAATTTTCTCTCTCCCTCCCTCACTTGTTCAATCATGTAAAACCTATTACCATATTAGTAGCCATGTTGTGAAAGAAAATAGATGCAAAGAGGGGGACAAACAACCACAAAAATAGCACAGAAAGTGAAAAATAGTGTGCTTCTATCTGCATTCAAATTCCATCAGTTTTTTCTCTGGAGGTGGATAGCATTTTTCATCATGAGTCCTTTGGAATTGTCTTGGATCCTTTTATTGATGAGAATAGCTGTCATTCATAGTTGATCATCAGACAGTATTACTGTTACTATGTATAATGTTCTCCTTCTGTTCACTTATAAAGGACCAAAGGTACCAGGCCATAGGTTATAAAGGACTCTGAACACCAAACATTGAAGTTCTATGATTCTCTATGATGGCCCAAGCCATCAAACAATCAAGCAACGAGCATTTATTGAGTACCTACTATGTGCAGTCAATATGCCAGGCACAGGGGATACAAGTACAAAAATGAAGCAATTCCTATTTGGAAAGTGCTAATTCTATCAGGAGAGACAAGTATATAAATATGTTTAAGGCATAATTCCTTACCCAACAAATGACCTACCTTGGGCCTCCTCACATGGGTCAGATTGAAACACTCCTAATGATGTGTCCAGTGGTATCCCCTAGTTAAATTCTGATTCACGAGCAAAGGAGAGACTATGATATTCACTTTGATTATTACTAATCATTATTTACTCCAATTTCCCCTGTTTTCAGAAACATTTTACACTGCAGACACTAGTTATCTACAACTTCTGCATGGTTGTAACTTCTTCTTGTACCAGAAGTGGTGTTGAAGCTTACCCTTGGATGTCCACTAGGACAATGGGTTATCCATTACATAATAACATCTGAGAGTAAGCTTCGACATCACTGAATGATGAGCCCAAAGATCTCAGTTCTTGTTTTGGCCCTGCCCATAATGGGTTGTGTGATCTCAGGTAGATCATTTAATCTCTCTGTGTTCGGCTGCTTTGTTTTTATTTTTGTGGGCTTTTTCATCTAGAAAAGAGTTAGATGATCTTTATGGTCTGTTACAACTCAAAAATTCTATTATCCCATGTCTGTATTGGTTGGCAGGTTCAGAAAGAGGCATCAAAATCACTATTTAAACCTCTCATTTGTGAGAATTCCCTGCTCTGGTGAATCTACTGTGCTTTTTATGCTCAAGAGAAACTTTGTTTTGATTGCTATCTTTTTTTCTTGGCCAACTGAAAAGTATCTATTTAGGATGGTTCCTCAAATATAGCACTATTTACCCATTGGCTGTGCCTTTTTTCCCCAGTCAGGAATAAAAACTCCCCTAACTACTCTTGACCAATGAGTGCTCTAGGCAGCTCTCTGATTCTATAAGTTCCAGAGAAAGGGCTGACCTATATTGGTCAAAGGAGCTTCCTCCTGTGGATGTTCCCTATGCCACTCTCTATCCACTCTCTATCCATATTCTTAAATACCTCAGCAAACTGGCTTTTATGAAACTTTTTTTTAAAATCAGTGTTTCACATCCTTTGGGCCGTCCTCCTCCCTGGGACAAAGTTTTGGACTACCTTCCCTTGTTATACCTCTGGTGGTTTCCTTGAAATGTTTCTATTGCCACTTGAATAATGTCCAGTTCTCCCCTCCCCTTTTTTTGCTTGTACTTTATCTATACAATGTTATTTCTCACTATGCTTCTGATCAAGAAAGTGAAGCTGTTTTAAAAAACTAAAATATTCCTTTCCAACCTGGTCCCTGGCAGGATGGCTCCCTCAAAGAAATGCAGAGAGAAAAAGAAGGGACATTCTGCCATCAATGAGGTGGTGACCAGAGAATATACCATCAGCATTTACAAAAGCATTCATAGAGTAGGCTTCAAAAAGTGAGTTCCTCAGGCTCTAAAGGAAATCTACAAATTTGCTATGAAAGAAATGGGAACTCGAGATATATGCATTGACACCAGCCTCAACAAAGCTGTTTGGGACAAAGGAACAAGGAATGTCTCATGCTGTATACGATTGTGTTTGTCCAGGAAACACAATGGGGATGAAAATTCTCCAAATCAGCTGTATACTTTGATTACTTATGTGCCTGTCGCCACTTTCAAAAGCTTACAGACAGTCAATGTAGATGAAAACTAAATTGAACTTCATTTAAATAAAATTATAAAATGTGAAAAAACCTAACATAATCTTTTTAGAAAACCAATTCATTATATTTCTTTACTTATGCTATTAATTCCATTTGAATGTCCCTTCTATTCATGTGTGAATCTAATTCCTTATAGTTCCTTTCAATGCCTGATTAAAACCTACCTTCTCCGTGAAGTCCTTCCTGACTAATTCCATTCCACAATGACTTTTCTTAACTTGGATTTCTTTTGAACTTTTGAATTCTTTAGTGCTTAGGAACATTGCTCACAAGCCCCTACCAGTATGCTTTCTATTAACAATCAGTCAGTAGACTCAATTAGTTCTCAGAAAATACATTTACTCACATTGCAATATAAGAGCAGTAGTTACAAAGAGTTGTCCCCATCTTTCCACCCAAAACCAAACAAACAAACTGGGACACACAAAGATACACAGAGTCTGTGCTGGAAGAGGGAGGGTCGACATGAACTTAAAGTACGATGGTAATGCGGCGCACGTGTAGGGAATACATATAACCAAGGCAACTTACAACTCCAGAATAGCAGGTCTTTAAAGCCTTTTCCTTCTCTGAAGAGTCCTCAAAAAATTAATTGTCAGATGACGTATCAGTGTCAGCGATGGATGAGTTACTCCACAGATCAACTATGCTTGTTCCTCATAGGTCATTGTGTATATGCTGGATTCATGGATCTGCTGGACTTGGATTTTCTCTTTCATGGAAAGCTACAATCTCAACCATCCTAAGCCTCAGGTTCAGCGGGGTATCACTGTGCTCTTTTAGGTAGAACGTTACAGTACTTCTCTCAACTAAAGTGCTACTGTGTTCTTTCAGAAAGGACAGTGACCTGTCCTTAACTTAAAATTTGCTGAAGCTTGTCCAGTTCTGCTCCCCTGGGGCATTGGCTTTTAGGTTTTTCACCCTTTGTGGGTGGTCACACAACTATTAAGTGTCAAAACCAGAGCTCAGAACCAGGGATCCAGACTTTTAGCCCAATGAATTGAATGTTGACTTTGGACTCAGGAAGATCTGAGTTTGAATCCTGCCTCAGACACTTCACTCAGCTTCTTAGATGAGAACAATGGCAACAGCTACCTCACAGAACGGTGAGGATGAAATCAAATGAGATAATGTATGCAAAGCACTTTGAAAACAGTGAATATATAAACACCAAATATTTTCCCTCAAGTCTCAGCTTCCCTTCTCATCCTCTTTGAATGGATTTTGTTCTTGTAAAAAGCTTTTCAATCGTGGTTAACAAAAGTCATCTGGTTTATCTTTCATGACTGCCTTTCTCCTTTGATTAAGAACTTCCCCCTAATCATAGTCATGAACATTTGGTTCTCTTCTCTTTTCATGGATTCACCTGTGACACTTAGGTTGTGTGTCCATTTGGAGCTTATTGTAGTATATGGTACCATTTCTTGGTCTAAACTTAATTTCTGTCAGACTGCTTTACAGCATCCCTAGCAGATATTGTAAAATAGAGAGTTGTTCCTTAAGTAATTTATCAATCAATCAACAAGCCTTTATTAAGTGCCTTATTGACTTCTGATTCTTCCTTATGTGGTTTACTCGACAATTTTTCTCTTTTTAGCCATTACAAAATAGTTTTGATAATTATTGCTTAACAGTATAATTTTATAACTGGAAGTGCTATCCCCCTTTCATTTCTACTTTTTTATTGTTTTCCTAGAAATTCTAGCCCTTTTGTTGTTCAGAATACATTTTATTATTTTGTCTAGCTCCATAAATTAAATCATGTATTGCACTGAATCTGTAAATTATTTTAGGTAGGATAATAAGGTCATAAAGCTACAGCCAGAAGAAAACTTAGAGGTCACCTAGTCCAACTCTCTGATTTTACAGATGAAGAAACTGAGCCCCAGAGAGGTGCAGGAGGCAGTTTTACTTGAGAAGCTCAAGATGAAAAACTACCACTCAATCTGCAAAGGTTACTCACCCAGGGTTCATTTTAGGTGGGCCCCTAAAACCTCTTCAGGTTCATCTCTTCTGAAGTGAGTAAACCAAAGGATGGACCCTTCTTTCTCTCTAAAATGAGTGTTGCCTGGAGGAAAAAGGTAAATATCAAAATGAAATTTATCTTCACATAAAGCATTGATTTGCATTTACTGCTGATTATAAAAACTCTACCTTATATTGGCAGATTATATTTGTCTTATTTCATGCTGATGGTGGACAAATAATGGTTCTCTTGCAGTATGAATTCATTTTCTCAATTCTGGGTAGTCTAGGTAGCTCATTGTCCATTGAATGTCCTATTATGGAATTATGAGAAAACATGGATAAGAATTGTACGAGAGGCCAAGCCTGGGGGCACACATCTGGTGGAAGGCTCTCATCTGGGGGTCCTGAGTTGTAGTCGAACCAAAGTTGATTGAGTGTCTACACTAAGTCTGTTACCAATATGGTTAGCCCTTGGGATTGAAGGCCGCTTATAGAGGAATAAACCAACCCAGGTCAGAAAAAACCAAAATTTAATTTATTTGTTTAGCCATTAGTTGCTCTGCTTCTTCCCAACACCAAGAACATCATGCCTCCCCTAGGATAAGCTTGTGGCCTAAAAACTCATCATCTTAGAGATTTATTTAGTTTAAATACTCAACACCTCCTCAGCACCCTGCCTGGAGAACTAGAAGGAAGAGCAATGTATTCCTCCCAAGGTCTCCCTTTACAGAGAGCTCAGACTTTTCTAGCTAGTTTTGAGTCCAGAAACATAATGTTGCTGTGTTGGGGTACCCTCTGGCAAACCCTGTCCTCAGTTTCAGCTTCCTTTTGTCTATTTTCTTCCCCAATTAGACTATAAGCTCCTTGCCTTTCTTTTACGTATTCATATTCCTAGAGCCCTTGATTGTATGGTGATATGTTAGGGGAAGCCTACAACTAAAACCTAATACCACTTGGGAAGAGTTCTGCCCAGAAAGCAGGATCTAAGCATTCCCAACATATTCTGTTCGTTAGGATGGAGTGACTTAGATCTAGTCTACCAAAGCCATCTCTTTTAGGAATTCTGCACTCTCCTTTGTTGACCTCCATCAGGGATCTGGCTTCAGAGGGGTCTGATACGTACAGCTCTATAGCTTATCCAGTAAAAAAGGAACAAAGGACAATCTCTATTTAAGGTCTAACTGATTCACATGGCTTTGCAAAAGCAAGTAATCTGTAAGTTCCCCAATTCAATGGAACTCTGCTGCATGTAGGAGCTCTGCTTTGCCCCCTCATAACACACACACACACACACACACACACACACACACACACACATGCACACACATAAACACACAATCCAGTGATTCTTCAGATCATTGTTTAAGCTCCTGTAGCCTCTCAAGTTCCTTGATGTTGTATCCTTGCCCACCTTTCAACACCACTATGGTAGTGGGGCTAACCATTACGTTTTAAAGTGCATTTTCTCCTTGTAGGCTTACCTTTTTATTCCCTAGGTGGCTAGGAAGCTGTGGTGGTGGCTTAATGTCTAATTTGTTGGTTCAGCCAATTCTCAGGGATAGCTTCCTGGCCACTTAGAGAAAAACTAGCTCATCCTAAGTGGCAGGGATCTTAGTAGATGTTGCTTCTACCATAGAAGGGAACCCAGGGCATAGCCCAACATGTACCCTAGACTTCAGCAGGGAGAGTTTCATAGAGTTAGTTCAGAGACAGGACAGGTAGGAGAGAATGACCTGAGATTCTAAAGGGAGAAACACTTTAAGAGAATCACAGAATTTTAGTTTAGTTCCAGTGGTCTTTTAGTCCAAACCCTAATCAAAAAGAAATTCCTGCTCTAACATATTTGATAAATGGACATTGAAACTGTCTTTAACGATCTCTGTTGGAACATAACCCACTAGTTCCTAAGGAAGCCGACTCTATTTTTGACCAGGTCTAATTAATAGGAAGTTTTTCATGACATCAAATCTGTGTTTTCAACAGCTCTATATATAACATGAACTGAAGGCTCCTCATCATCCTTGTCTTTCTTCTCTGGATGCTCTCTAACTTATCAATGTACTTCTTATGCTGCGATCCCCAGAACTGGGCACAATATTCCAGGGCAGAGTACAGAGGGACTACTGCCTCATTTTTGGAAGCTTTGTGCTTCTTATTGCCGTCGAAGATTTCATTATCTTTTGTGGTTGCCATATTTCACTCCTGATGCATATTGAACTTGCAATTAAGTAAAATCCCCAGACAAATTTCTATCTAGCCATTCCTGTATTTGTGAAGTTGATCTTTCAAACTAATGTGTAAGACTTTATATTTATCCCGTTGTGGCACAAACAACCATATTTTGGTTTAGCAAGCAGGTTGTTCGAAGTTTATTACTTGTGGTTGCACAGCTGAGGGAAATAAGTCTTTTCAGAGCAGGGAATCTCAAAGTATCAATGACTTTAATAGCATACTTATTCAATCACAAATATATGAGAATTCCACCAAGGAGAGGAAGCTTTAGTGAGGTCAGGAATACCAGGTGGGAAGGGGGCATCGAGGACTCATTTGATATGGATACTGATTTGATACAGAATGATTGGAGCTGGCTTTGAACAGGAGAGGAATTTTGGACAAGCTCATATCATAAACAAATCAAAGCTATAGAGAAGGAGATGCCTTTCATAACTATGGATAAAGAAATGTTTGTAACCAAATGAAGGCTCGAGAGGATCATCAAAGCTTTTGCATAAACACAATCAACACAATAAAAATCAGCAAGTAATGAGCTAGTTGGGAAAAGTCTTTCCAGAAATCTTCTTTGATAAGGCCCAATATTCAAGAGATATAGGGAACAGATTCAAATATATAAGGACAGGAGCCAGTCCCCAGCTGATAAAAAACTGATAAAAACCCACAAAGGATATGAACAATCAATTTTCAAAATTAAAAAAGTGAGCTATCAATAACCATATGAAAAATATTCCATATTACCAATAAAAGAAACACAAATTGAAACAATATTGTTATTACTTTATACCCATCAGATTGGCAAAAAGGGAAAATGGCAATTGTTGGGAGGGATGTGGAGGACAAACACATTCATGTACTGCTGGTGAAACTTTGAAGAGTTCCATCTATTCTGAAAACACCTTGGAAGCATACTCCCAAAGCCATGAAACTTTTCCTACCCTTTGACCTACCAATATCACTGCGAGAAACCAAAGAAAGAGGAAAAGGACTTGTATGTACAAAAATATTCTTTGTGGCACCATTTGTTGTAGCAAAGAACTAGAGACTAAGAGGCATGTCCATTAATTGGGAAATGGCTGAACAATTATGGCATTTAAATTTAATAGAATATTATTTTTCTGTAAGAACTAATAAAAGGGTCAGATTCAGAGAAACTTAGGAAGACCTGTGTGAATAGATGAATGATAACATCATCAGAACCGGGAGAAAATTTATTCAATAACTACAACATTGCAAATCAAAAGATTCTGAAATACTTAAGAACTCTGATTAATGCAATGACCATCCATGACTGCAGAATACCAGTGCTGAAGAATGGTTCTCACCTCTTGATGGAGAAGTGATGAATTAGAGGTGCAAAATGAGACATAGACATGGTCAGTGTGTGGATTTCTTTTATTTTACTATGTTAACTTGTCAAAATGATTTATATCTGTATGGGCAGGGCAGGATGGGGTATAGGTCTAGAACTGGGCACATTGGGGAACTCGCAATATTGATGCCAAAAAAGAAGGCAAAAACATCAATGACGCATTTCAAGAGAATGCTCAGAAACAATCCAAAAGAGATTCAGAGTATAGTACAGACAAGTGAGACAGTGTTGCAGCTAGTATGCTGAATCGAGCATATAAAGGAACATTATTTTGTTTGGTTTTGAATTTTGATTAAAATGTAATTGCTTTATTCTGAGTTTAATACCAAGGAAATGAGCATTTATTTATACAAAGTAGACCAAAAAGAGGATTGTGTACAAATCATGAATCTCTTTTTCATGCTGCTTGCCTTTTTAAAAAAGAAGGAACCTGATAAATTCAACACATTATTTTGATTCCATCTCCAAATCTATGATTCTATAACAATGAAGATACATATAACCAGTCACTGTTTTCTTCTTTTTGATTGTTGTTCCTTAAAGGTCCTCATTGGGCATTCTGGTCACACCTCACATTGGTTTGTTTTTCCTTTCAATATGATTGAAATATTCTCAAGCACACCGAAACGTAAGTTGCCACAACTCAGCTCCCAATGGTGCTGCCAAGATTGATATGCTACTGGTGATACATGGATACAGCTCCATAGTGCTGCCTTCATCTGGATCCTACTGGTGCTGCCACAGATCGGGTCCCATTGATAACATGACATGGGTTGACATACTTCTTTGGAACTACTCTTTGGGCACTGCCTTCAGAGCCTAGGGATTCAGTCTTTGTGATATCCTCAGTTGTGTCAAGCTGTTGAGGGAAGATTTGATTTCTGGAAGCGAAGGACAAAAGGTCATTTGGAGCCAAGTGTCGTGAATGAGTCTGGTAATCATGCTGATACATACTCTTTTGGGTTTAAAAAAAAAGGTTGATTTTTTCCCTCTGTGGTTCATAACTAGCTCTACAAACAGTTTCAGAGGAGGAATTCTTTTTTTTTTTTTAATTTAAATTTATTTATTTAACATACTTGGTTTTCAGCATTGATTTTCACAACAGTTTGAATTACAAATTTTCTCCCCATTTCTACCCTCCCCCCCACTCCAAGATGGCTTATATTCTGGTTGCCCTGTTCCCCAGTCAGCCCTCCCCTCTATCACCCCCCTCCCCTCTCATCCCCTTTTCCCTTCCTTTCTTGTAGGGCAAGATAAATTTCTATGCCCCATTGCCTGTGTATCTTATTTTTTAGTTGCGTGCAAAAACTTTTTTTTTGAACATCTGATTTTAAAACTTTGAGTTCCAAATTCTCTCCCCTCTTCCCTTCCTACCCACCCTCCCTAAGAAGTCAAGCAATCCAACCTAGGCCACACATGTATCATTATGTATAACCCTTCCACAATACTCATGTTGTGAAAGGCTAACTACATTTTGCTCCTTTTCAACCCATCCCGCTTTATTGAATTTTCTCCCTTGACCCTGTCCCCTTTCCAAAGTGTTTGTTTTGATTACCTCCACCCCCATCTGCCCTCCCCTCCATCATCCCCCCCCTTTTATTTTTTTTTATCTTCCTCCCTCTTCTTTCCTGTGGGGTAAGATACCCAACTGAGTATGTATGGTATTCCCCCTCAGGCCAAATCTGATGAGAGCAAGGTTCACTCATTCCCCCCTCACCTGCCCTCTCCCCTCCTCCAACAGAACTGCTTCCTCTTGCCACCTTTATGTGAGATAATCCACCCCATTCTATCTCTCCCTATCTCCTTCTCTCAGTATGTTGCCCTCTCATCCCTTAATTTCATTTTATTTCTTTTAGATATCTTCCCTTCATCTTCAACTCACCCTGTGTCTGCTCTCTCTCTTTTACATACCTACATATATATATATACACATATATAAACAGACATATATATATATACATACATACACATACATACATATACACATAGATATATACATACATACACATTCACTTATATATATACATAAACATATACATATATATATATATGCATATTCCCTTCAACTACCCTAATACTGAGGTCTCATGAATCATACACATCATCTTTCCATGTAGGAATGTAAACAAAACATTTCAACTTTAGTAAGTCCTTTGCAATTTCCATTTCTTGATTACCTTTTCATGCTTCTCTTGATTCTTGTGTTTGAAAGTCAAATTTTCTATTCAATTCTGGTCTTTTCATTGAGAGAGCTTGGAAGTCCTCTATTTTATTGAAAGTCCATATTTTGCCTTGGAACATGATACTCAGTTTTGCTGGGTAGGTGATTCTAGATTTTAATCCTAGCTCCATTGACCTTCGGAATATCGCATTCCAAGCCCTTCGATCTCTTAATGTAGAAGCTGCCAGGTCTTGGGTTATTCTGATTGGGTTTCCACAATACTCAAATTGTTTCTTTCTGGCTGCTTGCAGTATTTTCTCCTTGATCTGGGAGCTCTGGAATTTGGCAACAATATTCCTAGGAGATTTCTTTTTGGGATCTATTTGAGGAGGTGATCGATGGATTCTTTCAATTTCTATTTTGCCCTGTGGCTCTAGAATATCAGGGCTGTTCTCCTTGATAATTTCTTGAAAGATGGTATCTAGACTCTTTTTTTGATCATGGCTTTCAGGTAGTCCAATAATTTTTAAATTCTCTCTCCTGGATCTATTTTCCAGGTCAGTGGTTTTTCCAATGAGATATTTCACATCGTCTTCCACTTTTTCATTCCTTTGGTTCTGTTTTATAATATCCTGATTCCTCATAAAGTCCCTAGCTTCCACTTGCTCCAATCTAATTTTTAAGACAGTATTTTCTTCAGTGGTCTTTTGGACCTCCTTTTCCATTTGGCTAATTCTGCCTTTCAAGGCATTCTTCTCCTCATTGGCTTTTTGGAGCTCTTTTGCCATTTCAGTTAGTCTGTTTTTTAAGGTGTTGTTTTCTTCAGTGTATTTTTCAGTATTTTTTTGGGTCTCCTTTAGCAAGTCATTGACTTGTTTTTCATGGTTTTCTCACATCCTTCTCATTTCTCTTCCGAATTTTTCCTCTACTTCTCTAACTTGCTTTTCCAAATCCTTTTTGAGTTCTTCTATGGCCTGGGGCCAGTTCATGTTTTTTTTGGAGGCTTTTGTTGTAAGCTCTATGACTTTGTTGTCTTCTTTAGGCTGTATGTTTTGGTCTTCTTTGTCACCAAAAAAAGAATCCAAAGTCTGAGACTGAATCTGGGCGCGTTTTCGCTGCCTGGCCATATTCCCAACCAACTAACTTGACCCTTGAGTTTTTCAGTGGGGTATGACTGCTTGTAGACTAACAAGTTCTATGTTCCACGTTTGGGGGGGAGGTGCCAGCTCTGTCAGACCCGCACTGCTCCTTCCCCAAGAACCCCCAACCCGAATTGGGCTTAGATCTTTGGCAGGCTGTGCACCCCTGCTCTGCTCCGCCACTTAATTCCTCCCACCAGGTGGGCCTGGAGCCGGAAGTAACAACAGCTGTAGCTGCCCCACCTCCGCTGCCCCTGGGGCTGGAAGCCAAACTGCAAACTCCTTCCACTCCCGCAGCTTTTCCCACTAACCTTCTCCGCAGTCTTTGGTGTTTGTGGGTTGAGAAGTCTCGTAACTGCCGCAGCTCACCGAATCAGGGCGCTAGGGCCCCCTCCGCCCGGCTTCTGGTCTGGATGGTCCACGCTGCTCAGGCTGGGCTCTGCTCCACTCCGTTCCCAGCTCCCAGCTCCCAGCTCCGTGTGGAATAGACCTCACCCAGAGACCATCCAGGCTGTCCTGGGCTGGAGCCCTGCTTCTCTCTGCTGTTCTGTGGGTTCTGCCATTCTAGAATTGGTTCAGAGCCATTTTTTATAGGTTTTTGGAGGGACTCGGTAACGGAGCTCACTCTAGTCTCTGCTTACCAGCCGCCATCTTGGCTCCGCCCCCCTCCAGAGGAGGAATTCTAAACATGTTTTCAGCAATGGAAAACCCTGATCAATTTTTGTGTCCCCCATTCAACTTTATTAGGTTACCTGGGGATAAACCTTTCTTAGAAGATGGCACAGCTAAATATGTGTACTGGTCCCTTCTCGAGAGAACATGATTTGTTCTTAGTTATTGGGGCTGCCTCTGATGACAGGCTCAGGAAGAAAGATTCTTATTGGGAAAAGTTGCCTGCAAAAACCTTTTCTTTGAACTTTCCCTCCTTCCTTGAACTTTCAGACTGTAATGGAACAGGCAGAGGAAAGGGATTCCCCCCTTCTCTCTCTCTTCTTTTCACCCCCAGAAACAATAGCAAAATAGTAAAAGCACTTGATAGTGGGAGACATACTTTTGCAGTCAAGGCTAAGACTGTGATTTCTTATAATTTGAGTTCCTCTTTAAACATTTCTGCTTACTTTTCTGAGCACAGGTTAATGGCTAGCAGTCATTATAAATGGGTATTTCCACCCTTGGAGTTTGCCTCTTGGGTAATCTTGAGTTTGTTTCTGTAGTTGAAAGCTTGTTTAAAGTTAGCTACCAGTGGCCCAGAAAGAGAAACATATAACTTTATAACTGTGTAAATCTGGAAGAGAAGGAGAGCACTAACAGGAAGGTCCTACAATCAGAGAATTAAAACCATACCATGGCTGGCCAAAAGATATGAACCTTGCCAACTCTCTATGGTTATTTTGAGCTGTTAGGACAATGCAGATGTGGGAAATATCTGCTCAACAATTCTACAAATGACATTTACCTTCTGTGACCAACATAGTGAATGTAATAGACTGACTGTTTTACGGTTCTGCATATTTGCATGTGTCCTTGGGAATTCTTTTCATCTTATATAGTTTATGTGGTGGAAGAAATAAAATGCTATCCCACACCTGATACTCACATTGTAGATAGTATCTTTGTGGGACGAGACCTTGTTACTCCCATATGAGGAAATCTTAGGCAAGAGCCATATCTAAATTTTGCTTTAGATAGTTCTTTCAGATTTAACCTGGGATAGGGAAAGAGTTCAGAGAGAGAAACTTGCCCTTCTAGGGGTCAATCCCCTTATTTCCCTACCCTCATGGTGAGGGAATCAAGATCTTGATGAATCACAACTGTCAGCAACTTAGGAGGCAGATTTTGAGAACTGCTTTGATTGAATGATTCATCACCCTGTGGCCACAGCTGGTAAGTGGCAAAGCTGGGCCTTTGCATCCCCATCACCTATCATAGTATATTTAACATGGTAGTTGTTTATTAAATGAATTTTGACTTCTATTCATTCTAGTTTCAGGGCTTTTTCTTAATCGTTACACTTTTCATCTTTACCGAAAGTACTTCCTATCCACTTTGTTTTTGGACCAATCCAAGAAGCCCTTTGCTTTCCCTTTTCCTCTTGAGTTTATTAGTGACATCAAGCTTGAGAACATCTTTGGGATCCATGCTTCTTGCAAACACGTTGAAGACAGAGATGCAAAAGACATTTTTTTTGTCCTTCTTAGAGTACTCTGGGCTTTGCAGTGGAGAGCTACATGAATAAGATGTCTCAAGCCCAAACAGAGAGGAAGTTTACAGATGTTTATGTCATGTAGACATGAACATTAACGGACTTTTAAATCAGTCATTGCACAATTAAGTCACTCTCATTCAACCCCAGGCCTGGCACCAAAAGCCGAAAACTTGGAGTTTATTTTGTCACCTTCTTTCCCCAGCTGAATAGCTTGTCTGAGTATTATTCTTGACATCTCCTGAAAGATGACACCGAGCCCCGAAACCAGCGAATCGTGAATCAAAGCTGCTTCTTGCCATCATAAAAGAGATGTTCTAAACCCAAAACATAAGGATCATTTTATCTTTATTAATAGTTTAATGCATCTGAGAAAGCTATTTGACATTTTTTACACCTCCAACTCCTTTCTTCATGCATTGCTGATCAGACTACACCAGAGTTCATTCACTTCCATCCATTTAATAAGTGGGTAAATTCTACGTCAAATTTGCATTGAGCTTCACGATGATTCCACAATATCTCTGAACTTCACTAGCTAGGACATCCCAACACCTTTATGTCAAAGTTATTAAGTCTTTCCTAATCACAAAAGGAGGAATCATTGAAGTTGTTGGGATTGATGTTACTCTTAAAGAGGCCTTTCCAATGAAGATTTTGCTATAGAAAATTAAGAAACGTACTCAGATGAATGATGTAGCTAGACATTTTTCTTCATCTATTTAATTAAAGTCATGTGATTATAAATAAACATACCAAATGAATTTTTAAAATATCAAAGGTAGGTCATTGGGACCAACTAGACTGGCATAAACTATTTATATGCAATCAGCTAATACTCAACCTTCTGAAAAGTGTTTTATTCCTAATGACATCTTTTTCAAGTAAGAATGGCATACAATTGGCTAATTGCATTAATAATCCCTGTTCATATTTTGAATTAACAATTTTCAGTGCTATCAGTAACTGCTATAAGAGTTCAGGGGAGTGAAAGATCAATATGGATGAGCAAAGTTAAGAAAGGATTGATGTAAGAGAAAAAAGGCTAGAGCCTGGGCCTGAAAAATTGGGAGCAATGTACACTATTGGTGTTACATGCATGTATTTTCCTATGTAGGTTATGTGCATGTCCACGTGAATGGTCTAAATATGACTAGGGAGGCACGAATAGATATCTTTGGTATCTTGACCATTCAACAAGATTCTTGCCCATAGGGGAAGAGGAGATGGGGACTACGAAGCTAATTTGATTGGTTCTTCTCAGAGAAGGGATACGGAATTAGAATTTTATCTGTCTAACCCCTCCCCTAAAAATAGCTTGTTTGGAGGAAATACTTCATTCTTAGATTCAAGTTACCCTCCTGATCATTATCCTTGGAAGGAGAAGGTATAACCCAAGCTTGTATCTAGAGGCTTGGTCCTTCCCACCAAAAGCAAAGTAAGTGCTCAGCAGATGCTTCTTAATTGATTAATGCTTCCTCTATTGTTAAATTCTTGAGGGAGAATGGAAGGGATGAACTGATCTTTTTAGATCCCTTCCATCTCTCATTTATGAGTCAGTGACTCTAGGATCCTTCCCTTAAAGCTCAAAAAGTCTCTGGTAAAAGATCAGTACCTTAATTTCCCACCCAGCTACATTCCTCTGTATTCCTCTATCATGCCTCAGGAACCCCTCTTCATCCTGCAAGATTACATCAGCCCTGGAACTCACACATCATCAGTACCTTCTGTTTCCCAGGTCTCTTCCTCTGACTGGGTACTCTAAATGCCCAGTGTGTAGTATGCACTTAATAAATGTCTGTTGACTGACTGAATTAGAAGTGTGCTCTTCTGCTTCCATTCCCCAATTCCTGCAAAATACTGATGCTCATAACAAAGTGAATAATGACCTAAGACAGGAATGTGTAGCAGACAAGACCGTGTCTGGAGGCAGCGAAGGCAGAGGACTCCCCTGAGGAAGTTCCAGTGTGGGAACATTGAAAGTCTTGGGGAGACACAGTGGGTGCTGTAGAACTCAGATCTGGGTATCCCAGGCTTAAGGACTCTGAGGTCCCTACCACCCTCTCCTAAGATATCAGAGAGGACCTTGAGCACTCTGAGCATCAAAGATCCAGGGAGGCCTAACCTCAGAAGACAGTTATCATAAGAATCTAGGGACCAAGGGTGAAACTAAGCAGAGTTAACCATCCCCCTCCCAAAGGCTAACAGAAGGTAGAGGTTGGTCCTTACACAAAGCCCCAGTTCAAGAACTAAAGCTGGGGATTTCAGTAAATGAAAGAAAATAACAGTATTTCAAAACTAGATATTCTCCAAATAAGGAAAAATTAACACCATATCAACTAAAAGCAGAGACTGAAAGCGAAAAAAGTGGGTTCTTCACAAGGACTACGTGACTCTTTGGAAGAAATAAAGCAGGAGGTAAAAAATGGAATTGTAATGGTGGGTGCATGTGCAGATCTCTTCAGTTGGGAGCTACTTCTGGGGGAAGAAGGGTGATGTGTGAGGGAAATACCTTGGAGAGACTGGGGCATGTGAAGACATTCAGTAACCAGTTTCAGACAGTATACCAAGTGTTTAGGAGAAATTTTTCTTATTGATTGGTGTCTTCAAGAGCCTGAATCAACTCTTTGCTTTTTTGTGGCTGCAAGGGAATGAAGTGATTTCATTCATAGCATCTGGTGAGACCATGCAAGAAGAGGGAGGATCTTAGGGATCCTTCCTCCCTGGGCAAAATGTAGGTGTTTCAACAATCAGGCTAGCAGCTTCTGTGGGGGTGTAAGATCCACCCACAGCCAGCACCCGGAAAGCTGCCAACAGCACGGATTCTTTTGATCTGCTTAACTAAGGAAAGCAAGGTGAAGGGGTTGACAAGCTCACTTTATTTCTGCATACAAACATCAGTCACTTAGTTCAGGGGAGAAGGCCAGCACCCTGAACTTCAGAGAAACATACAAACAAATTATAAACATCAACAGACAGACCCAATACCGATTCATAGTTACCAACATCTAGGTTCAGCCTGGGAGCTCAGAACAAGGGCTGGCCCAGAGTCATGCGCATCACCACTGCTGTGGGTAAGAGAGCTCCAAGGAACAGACGGCCAATCCCTGGTTTTTATATATATATGTGACTCACCCATGTGACCTAAAATCGTCACAAAGAGGTGGACTTAAACCCGTGTGGTCTAAAAGCCTCTGCTGTCCCAGACATGTAAACTAGGCCCTCCCTGGAGTTAACCCCACCTTGAGCCCCACCTTAGTTGCCAATCCACACCCACTAAGGTTTTACACCTAATAGAGGTTTTGGCCCTGGGGCTTAGCACTTAGTAAGACTCAATGAAATACACTGAATTAATCAAAGCAAACAAAAGCCAGACTCTTCAAGGTCACTTGTTGAACTAAGTGCTAAGGAGCCCATTTTTGGTTACCAACACAGTAGGTCACAAGAAACAAAACCTCGGCCCTTTCATTCATTCTATCCTGTTCTTTGTACAGTGAATAAATGTCCTTGGAGGGCATGTACTCCAACTTTGGCAATTTCAAATGCCAGGAGAGCAATGGAAATCCAGAAATCAGAATCCAGGTTGAGTATTTCAGCCAGTGCAGCATTGATATCCCAATGGGCAAGAAGTAAATCTTCTGGAATGACCTTTGGGACTCCAGTTCATTGGAAGAACTAATCTATTGATGATGCCACCTTTGGATGTGTTGGTGGGACCATTAGCTATAATTTAGCTAATCGAGTGAAGTCCTGATCCTCTCAGACACTGAGGTGGAATAGAGGAAGATTATATCCCCAAGATGTTGGTTGAAATGGTGTAAGTTTGTTTTTGGCATGTCTTTTTTAAAAATTTATTTATTTATTTATTTAATATTTTGTTTTCAACATTGATTTCCACAAGATTTTGAGTTACAAAATTTCTCCCCTTTTCTATCCTCCTTCTCACCCTAAGATAGTATAAACTCTGATTGCCCCTCTTCCTAGTCTGCCTTCCCACTTTCCCCATCTGCTTTCCCCTTACTTTCTTGTAGGGCAAGATAGATTTCTATACCCCATTGCCTGTATATCTTATTTCCCAGTTGCATGTAAAAACAACTTTTTTTTTAAACATTTGGTTTTAGAACTTTAAGTTCCCAATTCTCTCCCTTCTTCCCTCCCCACCCACCCTCCTTGAAAAGGCAAGCAATTCAACATAGGCCACATGTGTATTTTTATGCAAAACACTTCCATAATAGTCATGTTGTGAAAAAGTAACTATACTTTCCTCCATCCTATCCTGTCCCTGTTTATTCACTTTTTCCCTTAACGCTGTCCCTTGTCAAAAGTGTTTGCTTTTGACTACCTCCTCCCCCAATCTGCCCTCCCTTCTATCATCCCCCCTCTTATCCCCTTCCCCCCTACTTTCCTGTAGTGTAAGATACCCAATTGAGTGTGTATGTTATTCCCTCCTTAAGTCAAATCTGATGAGAGCAAGATTCACTCATTCCCTTTCACCTGACCACTCTTCCCCTCCATTATAATTGCTTTTTCTTGCCACTTTTATTTGAGATAATTTGCCCCATTCTATCTCTGCCTTTCTCATTCTCCCAGTATATTCCTCTCTTACCCCTTAATTTTAGTTTTTTAGATACCATCCTTTCATATTCAACTCATCCTGTGCCCTCTGTCTATATATATGTATATTCCCTTCAACTAGCCTAATACTGAGAAAGGTCTCATGAGTTACAAATGCCATCTTTCCATGTAGGAATGTAAGCAAAACAGTTCCACTTTAGTAAGCGTCTTATGATTTCACTTTTGATGTTTCTCTTGATTCTTGTATTTGAAAGTCAAATTTTCTATTTAGCTCTGGTCTTTTCACCAAGAATGCTTGAAAGTCCTCTATTTTATTGAAAATCCATATTTTGCCTTGGAGTATTATACTCAATTTTGCTGGATAGGTGATTCTTGGTTTTAACCCTAGCTCCACTGACCTCTGGAATATCGTATTCCAAGCCCTTCGATCTCTTAATGTGGAAGCTGCTAGATCTTGGGTTATTCTGATTATATTTCCAAAATACTCAAATTGTTTCTTTCTGGCTGCTTGCAGTATTTTCTCCTTGATCTGGGAGCTCTGGAATTTGGCTACAATATTCCTAGGAGCTTTCTTTTTGGGATCTTTTTCAGGAGGTGATCAGTCTATTCTTTCAATTTCTATTTTACCCTCTGGTGCTAGAATATCAAGGCAGTTTTCCTTGATAATTTCTTGAAAGATGATCTCTAGGCTTTTTTTATCATGGCTTTCAGGTAGTTCAAAAACTTTAAAATTATCTCTCCTGGATCTATTCTCCAGGTCAGTGGTTTTCCGATGAGATATTTCACTTTGTCTTCCATTTTTTTCATTCTTTTGGTTCTGTTTTATAATTTCTTCATTTCTCATAAAGTCACTAGCTTCCACTTGCTCCATTCTAATTTTTAAGACAGTATTTTCTTCAGTGGTCTTTTGGACCTCCTTTTTCCATTTGCCTAATTCTTTTTAAGGCATTCTTCTCCTCATTGGCTTTTTGGAGCTCTTTTGCCATTTAGGTTAGTCTATTTTTTAAGGTGTTATTTTCTTCAGTATTTTTTGGGTCTCCTTTAGCAAGTTATTGACTTGTTTTTCATGGTTTTCTTGCATCACTCTCATTTTTATTCCCAATTTTTCCTCTACTTCTCTTACTTGCTTTTCCAAATCCTTTTTGAGCTCTTCCATGGCCTGAGACCAGTTCATGTTTTTCTTGGAGGCTTTTGATGTAGGCTCTTTGACTTTGTTTACTTCTTCTGGCTGTATGTTTTGATCTTCTTTGTCACCAAAGAACGATTCTATTGTCTGAGTCCTTTTACACCACCTACTCATTTTCCCAGCCAATTACTTGACTTTTGAGCTCTTTGTCAAGATATGACTGCTTTCAGAGTGGAGAGTGCTTTGTCCCAAGCTTCAGGGGTTTTGTGCTGCTGTTTTCAGAGCTACTTCTATTCCAGGTGGTATGATGGTCTTCTCCTGGCTTGTGCTCTGGTGTGTGAGTGCAGGCACTCCTTTCTCCTATGTAACCACTAGGAGGACTCCCTCTCCACAACCACCACAGGCTCTGCCACACCAGCACTCCTTCTTCCCCAAGAACTGCCAACCAGGACCATGACCCAGATCCAAGCAGGGCAAAGGAAGAGAACCGTGCCTTAGTGCTCCCAAAGTGATCTCTGCTCTCCAGCTCTGATTAGCACTTGATTCCTCCCACTACGTGGGCCTAGGGCTGGAAGGAGCTGCTGCTCTGCTGCTGCCTCCACTACAGACACTTTTGCTGCCCCAGGGCATGCACTTTCCTCACTCAGATCCAGCAGTTTTCCCACTGATCTGCTCAGTTGTCTTTTGTGTTTGTGGGTTGAGAAGTCTGGTAACTGCCACAGTTCAGTGATTCAAGGCCCTGAGGCCTGCCCCCCTGGTGTACTCAGCCCTGGCCTGTCCTAGTGCAGCCCATGTTGGGCTGTGCTCCACTCCCAGCATGGTGTGGTAGACCCTTCCCAGTGACTATCCGGGCCTTCTTGGGTTGGAGACTTGTTTACCTCTGTTTTTTTGTGAGTTCTGTAGCTCTCAAATTTGTTTAGAGTCATTTTTTACAGGTATTTGGAGGGATTTGGGGGAGAGCTTAAGCAAATCCCTGTTTTCAAGCTGCCATATTGGCTCTGCCCACCTTGGTATATCTTTAAAATAAACAATCATTATCTTACCAAAGAGGTGTCCTGGAGCCAGCTCAAACCATATAGGAGAGAGCTAATTAGTAATTTTTCAGCATAAGCATTTATACCTAGGAAATGAACAAACACAACAAATCGGGCTTGATTTATTGTTTTTTTGGTTGTCTAGACCTAATAAGGGATTTATTATGCAGATTAAACTTTAAAACATGTAGTTGGTATATTTTCCCCCCAGAGAGATGGTTGTTAAACATTTACCAACAGATCTTTGACTCTTACTGACATTGTAACTGGTAAACAGTAAGATTGCTTCCCATGGCATTGTGAGGCCTTGAGTTTCCTCATTCCCTCTTTGCTAATTAAAAAAAAAACCTATCATTAACTCTTTTTGTTTTTAATACTAGTTACTTCCTAAAAAAACTCTACTCCTTACTACCTCATAGAAGCTTCATTTGTAACAAAGAATTAAAACTGACTCACAAAATTGTCATGTTTGACACCACAGACTTCCACCTTTCTACTGTAGCCAGTTCCATTCATCTGCTTTTCTTTTTTTAATCAATATTTAATAGCCTTGAAGAATAGTAAGTTATAGTATTGTGTGAGGTCCATGCCTCCTTTACTCATATTTTTTTCTCTCTTTTCCCTCAAGATCCTAGATTGTTATTCCAAATGAATTTTAAGCCTGTTTTATTTAATTTTGTAATGTATCTCCTTGGTAATTTGATTATCATAAATCTAAACGTATAAATCAATTTCGGTATTTGCAAATATCAACATTGTTATTATATTATTGGGGTCTCAATCTTGAGTGATGAATAGCTCTTTAATGATGACTTCCTTCATTTCTTTTTTTGTTTTGTTTTTGGAGGGGGGAAGGCAGGGCAATTGGGGTTAAGTGACTTGCCCAAGGTCACACAGCTAGTAAATGTGTCAAGTGTCTGAGACTGGATTTAAACTCAGTTCCTCCTGACTCCAGGGCCAGTGTTCTATTCACTGTGCCACCAAACTGCCCCTTCCTTATTTCTTTAGAGAAGTGCTGACTGTTACAGCATTCTGGTGGAGTCTATGGACCCCTTCTTAGAATAATGTTTTTTAAAAATTCATGAAGGAAGGAAATAATAAATTTCATTTATAGGTTAGTGAAAATAAAGATTTTTTTTAAAAAATTAATTATTATTTTTTCCCATACAAGTTTACCTGGGGGTTTGGGTTGGGGTAGTGTTTGTGGACTCCAGGTTAAGAACTACTTCTTCAAAGACTATTTTGTAATTGTACTTACATAAACTTTGTATGTCTTGGTAGGTTATTTTGTACATTTTTAATAAAATTTATCTTTGCAAAATTTTGACCAAGTTGTAAAAAATAAACTAGTAAGAGGAGGGAAAAGGGGGACTAGCTGATGTGATGGTATATATATGTATATGTATATATGTACACACACACATGTATGTATATATACATATATACATATATCTATATAGCTATACATACACAGATATAGACATAGATAAATATACATATATATACACACATACACATACACACAAATATACATATATACATATTAAAAATTAAGGAATTGCTATATTGGGTTAGGGCACTGCACTCTCCCTCTGGACCCAGATTTTTGATCTGGACCAGGTTTTAGTCCTGGTGGAGCATGGCCTCTAATAATAAGAGTTATCTTCTCTTTTTTAAAAAAAAAAACAACAACTTTCTTTGGCTAAATAAACCTCCTACTCCAAAGGAAAGATTTATTTAAAGCTTGTCTTATGTCTGTCTCCTCATAGAGGAAGAGTAAAAAGCTACTTAGGGTACAATATGAATCAGGTATGGGACTGGTATTTTATTCTTATATGCAAAAGAAGTGCTAAACATAAAGACACAGTATACATTGGACTCAAAACAAGATTCAGCAACTTAATATAAAACCAATATTAAAATCTGCCTGGAAGCTGATACTTAAATCTCATTGGAACATAAAGGAATTAGCAAAAGTGCTGATTAAGAATTTTGTTTCACTTCACCTCTGCCCTAGGTCCGTGTTTTCAAGTCAGGGACTTGACCTCCACTGCTTGTTGTATGATCCAGTTTTCCAATGAGGAAAGACCCCTTGCCATCAGTTGCTTCACTTAATGGACCTAAGACCTCTAGATGACTCATCTTTAGAAGGTTGGCTTTAAACCAGGAGACACTGTCATCAAGATTGATGTCTAGTTATCTACTCAGGAAAGGAAATTGTTGTTCAGCTGTTTCAGTCTCGTCCCCTTTTGGATCTTTCTTGGCAAAGACATTGGAATAGTTTGCCATTTCTTTTTCCAGATTATTTACAGATGAGGAAACTGAGACAAACAAAGTTAAATGACTTGCTCAGAGTCACACAGCTAGTAAGCATCTGAGGCTGAATTTGAACTCAGGAAAATGAGTCTTTTTGATTCTAAGCCCAGTGCTCTATCCACCGCATGCCTAGCTGGCCCCAGAAAAGGTAATACAGGTACAGGCACAAGCTTACCTAGTGGAATCACCTTACTCTATTTGCTATGTGAAAGTGGTTGTCATGTTGTCTGAACAGGGAAGGGCTAACCCATCTCTCACATCTCCCTGATTTAGAATTACATCGTGTCACTTGAAGGGTCAAAGAAAGAAAAAAAAGAGCTAGTTCTCTCCTTTTAAGAAACACAGAGCTCCATACTCTTGCCACAGACATTGGACTGGAGCAGACCAAGGGACCACTAAGGGTTTTCTAGATTGTACTAAAGCAGCAAATGTTTTCAGCACTGGGCCACCAGCCCAACATATAGGAGCTTCCAAGAAGTCCATCATTCCCTAAAGGTTCAAGTACTGAATCATCATGTCTCTGGAATCTCTGGGAATTTCCAGGAGACTTTTGGGCACATGTTCCCTGGAATAGTGTCTACAGGCAGGACTGTGCTAGAATCAGTTTGAAATAGCTTTCAAGTGCCAATTATTAAATATTTAGTGGTGGCATTTATATCTCCGAAATTAGCAGATGCTACAAATCAGGGTTTGATTTACTATTTTATGGATTATATAGAATTAAGGAAGCAATGGATTTTAAATTTAGAAATCTGTTATATGTTCAAATTTTTAGAAAGCCAGTTAGATATTTATCAGCATACCTTTGCCTACAGGCCAATACAACATTCATTAGATATAAATGAAAATATATGCATTTGGAGGTGTGAGACAGATTGGGGAAGAATTGAAAAAATATTGGGTTATTATTCATTTGAGTTCCACAGGAAAAGTATTTGGTATCTCAAATGTGTAGAAATGCATCAGGATAAGCACCTATGGTAAATTATGAGATGAAAATTGAAGACTAATGTAATTGTCATGAAACAATCCTAACTCAAAAAACTTGCTTAAAGCTTGTCTTAAGTGTTCTATGAAAAGAGATTATAGAAGCATTGGTATCAGAGGCAGTTTGAAAAAGGTGCAGGAGAGTTGTTGTGATAGCTAGTTAGCATTTTCAAGCTGGAAAACTATGAAAGAATGAAGGCGAAAATTACCTTCTTTTGATTGGAGTGAACTGGTCATAGGGAGCCATAGACTCTTAGTGTAGGTATGACCTATGTGACACTTCTTTTACTTCTACTGCGAGGACGGGATGCCACCGGGGACACAGAAGGAGTGACATCAACCTTCTAACCAATTCCAAAAGCTAAACATTAAAGTAAAACATCCCTTTAATTAGCTCTAATGCTTTATTCAGGGTGAATAGACCATCTGTGTTTGAGATGATAAGAAGGTGCCAAGGCAGCTGAAGGAGGCACCTTGGAGGCATTTTGATGCCAAGATGATCTGAAACTTTGAGCTATTCACATACCTTGCGAATGGCTTTTGACTCGAAGCTAAGCATTCAGGATGAGTTATAAAGAAATAACCTGCTTAATATGAAGTTTTGAATAAGTTGGTAAGAGTTCAGGTTTAGTGAATATAACACTAAATTATACACAAAAGCTTATTGTATTAAGCACTGTATTGTTAAAATTTATATTTGGTCATTTTAATACAGTTGTATTTTTGTTTAAAAATTAAGTTACTGACTGAATTTTCAAGTAACATGTATTTGATGATTTGGATCATGAGACCAAGATACTTAGCATCTGTTGTTAGTAATATATCCTAATTACAGGAGAAATATCAAAGAAGTGCAGCTCTTATAAGATCTATGAGTCCTCATCCTAATTCTCAATTGCACTGGCAAGTTGTGTTTCCAGAGCAAGGATACATCTTCCCCTCATCATTCTAGTGGTACCCTGAAGGTCTGAGGGCATCTCTCTAATGTTATTGGCCCTAGTGTCCATCCCAGTGTATTCATCTCACTATCAGTTACAATTTATTTCATTAATATCATCTAATCAGCCACTTAATATTTCCTCAACATTATTAATACTTTTGATTAGCACCTCATTATCCTTTTAACAGCCATTAGATTTTGCCTGACAAGATACAGGCAAGAATCATGAGTGCAAGACCCTCTTCTCCAAATCAGGGGCACACTTTCCTCTATTCTGGCTTAGTAACTGGGGACAGTGAGCTCAACCTTAAAGTGGTGACTACAAAATATTCTTCCTTCTTCCCCAGCCCTCAACCAAGTTCATTTCCTCATACAGCATAGCCAATGGACAAAACCACTCCATTGTCTCAGTTTCAATCCATGCCTGAGCTGGGTCACTTTGTTCTTCACCACTTTGGCAGACCACAAAGTCTGGCATGGACTCCTGTCACTGGTCATCTGGCCCCTTTAGTTTTTTAATATCACAAAGTCTTTCTATCTCAAACACTTCTTTAGCAAAGAGCAGGAAAGACGAGACACAACAGAGACAGAAGCAATGAGTAGGTGAGGTGTTCATGGTTTCATGGGCTTTGTGTTGGCCTGGGTGAGAAGCTAGACAGCCACAGCTGATGCTACAGGGCCCCTCCCCCACCCACAGCAACTTGCCATCCTTGCTCATCACCAGGGTAGAGAAAGGGGGCCACATTGTCCCATGGAAGTTTTTTGGATGAGCACTCATTTCCTGCTCGGCAGCCAGTTGCAGAAACCTTTTCTTCACCACTCAGTAAATGAATAGAAACCAGCCATTATATATTTGCAACTACTCTGAAGTCCACATGAGTTGACATCAGGCCTGAGGATGCTGCACTTGCCCATAAGGGTTGGGTTCTTGTGGTCTAGTCCTCTGTCACAGAAGAAAAAAGAAAACAATAGACTTGTGTGTGAAACTGGAAATCTAAGTTATGTAGATATGACTATCACAGACGTGAGGGAGGCAGTAGAAGCTAGCAGCTGAGTGCTCCAGGCAAGACCCCTTTACTATGCTCTCTGTCTCTCTTTTGTCTCTGTCTCTCTCTGTCTCTGTCCCCCCCACCGCTTCTCTCTCTTAAGGGGCACCTAGGTGGTGCAGTGGATACAGCGGCGGACTTGGAGTCAGGAAGACTCCTCTTCCTGAGTTCAAATCTGGCCTCAGACATTTATTAGTTGTGTGACCCTGGACAAGTCACTTCACCCTGTTTGCCTCAGCTCCTCATCTGTAAAATGAACTGGAGAAGGAAATGACAAACTACTCCAGTATCTTTGCCAAGAAAACCCTGAATGGGGTCACAAAGAGTTAGGCACAACTAAACAAAAACATTAACAAGGACATGAACTTCTCTTATCTCCTAGTTACCTATAGATACTTATAAAATAAAAAGACCCAGAACCATTAAGCTGCTATTTCATTGTAAACCATCCTATCATATTGTCATTACAGAGCTGGATGTAAGGGAAGGAGAGAAAGAGAGCCAGTGTGTATACCAGGCAAGAATTCTCAGTGGCACAGTAATGTGATATCGAGTCTTTTGTGCTTGGATTGCCTTCGTTGTATGCTGCTGTTTACTCCTGTATGCTATATACTCAAGGTGAAGCCTTGAGTGCTGGGCTATACTGTGAGCTGCCTGAGGTCTAAAGCCTGGAGAACTGCAGGGCGGGGTTATGATGCATCTGTTACAAAGTCAGAGGCAGGTCCATCCTTGACGACATCCTTCTGAGCCCCACCCTAGTCTCTTAGGGACATCTGGATCAGAAGATGCTGACAAGTCCAGCGGCCCCATTTCCTGCTGAGACCTTTCATTATTTTAAATGGCACATTTATAGAGTAAAGAAAAATACTTGTGATTTTAAAATTCATTTTATTTAGCAACCCATAACTCTGTGTTTATAACTTATACAATTACTATTCTTGATTAGCTACAGAAAGTGATGAGTTGGCCTTTCAAACACTGTAAGCAAAGCCAGCCAAGCAGAAAATATAACTGAAGGAAAAACAATTAAAAGTTATTTTACTGGTTATAATATAGCTGATTTTTATATTTACATATGATTCTTCGATACAATGGGGAAAATCTCTTCTGCATACTCCTTTTACAATGGCATTATTTGGCTATAAAAGCCATATTTTCAAAGAGCCACAGTGATTTTGGATAGTAAACATCATACTTAAAGTATTTAGGGATATTTTATCATATCTATGAAATACACAAATATTGTCCTTTTTAAATGTTTTAAGCAGTGTTATTTACATTGCTGAATTGAAACACACTGCAGATGGCTTAGACTTCCACTCTTGGTTTTTCATGTGTTGTTGCTAATAACACTTATTCTTCCTTCAAGACTTTCCTTGAGAAGGAAATGTCCATCACACATCAGCTGCTGACTCTGGGTTTTTAAGGCAATATCTATAGGGCCTGCCAATGCAATGGTAGGGGGAAAATCCCAGGAAATAGCATGGGAGTCTGTTGAGGCTATACTCCTTTTATGTTGGAGGAGGTCTGGTGGTGGTGAGAATGATTCTATTAGATTTCCCCTTGTTATTGACCTTACTGTTTTTTAATGCCTCCTCTTACATAGTAGAGAGCTGTTCTTGGTCTAAGGAAGACAGGTATTCAATGATCACCTCTGACACATACTGACTGTGTGGCCCAGGACAAGTTAGCCTTTCAATGTCCCCAGGCAACTTTCCAAGGAGATAAGATGCAAAGCAGTTGGAGTTCTGCTTTAGTGGAGAGGATTTCTTCACCAGAAATTCTCCACACCAAGGAAATGACAGGTATTAGAAGATTTTATAATTGATTGAATGGTTGAACCCAAAGAGTAGATATGAATGGTTTGCTGTCCATTAAAGAGAATGTCTCCATGGAGTACCCCAGGTACCTGCACTGTTTAACACTTTTAATCAATGCTTTGGATGAAAGCATGGGTGGCAGGTTCATCAAATTTGAAGATGTCACAAAGCTAGAGGAATAGCCAATTGTAAACAGAATGGCCTTTGTTTCCTTTGAGTGACTCAATTTATCTCAGTGAGCTTTACTAGGTGCTAAGCCCCGGGCCCAAACCCCATTAGGTGTTAACGTAATCCATTTGGATGTGAACCTCTCAGGGTCCTAAGGGGAGGGGCCAACTCAAGAACCAATCACCAGAGCCTGAGCTCTGTTTTGATGTTTGATGTTTGAATGTTTGATGTCTGAAGCCCTATAAGAAGGGAGGACAGAGTCATTTGTGCGGGGCTCTGGAGATGGTGTTGATGAGGAGACTCCGGGCAGCTGTAGCTAAGGAGCCCTATAGCTTGTAAACCCAGATGCTGAAACTTTGTTGAACTCTGGTAACTGTGTGTTAGGATTTGAATCAGACAAAATCTGTTGATGTTTGTAATTTGTTTGCATTTTGTTTTGAAGTTCAGGGTGCTGGCTTTTTCCCCTGAGCTAACTGAATAATATTTGAATGCTAAATTAAAAGTAAGCTTGTCAACCCCTTCACCTTGCTTCCCTTGCTTAAGCAGATCAGAAGAACCTGTGCTGTTGGCAGCTTTCTGGGTGCTGGCTGTGGGTGAATCTTATACCCCCACAGAAGCTGCTACCCAGATTGTTGAAACACCAATATGCAAAATGGCAGTCAGGAGCCAAAGAAATCTCCATGGGCAGAAGCATTAAGTTGATTCTAATAAGAAGAAATTCAGTAGGGATAAATGTAAAGTCTTCCACTTCGGTTCAAAAAATCAATTTCACAAGGACAGAATAAGGAAGTTATGTGTAATAATTTGAGAAAGATCTGGAAGATTTAGTGGATTGTAAATTAAATAGGAATCAACAGTGTGATTTGGCAATCATAAAAGCTAATGAAATCTTGGGTGACTTTAAGCAAGGCATAGCTTCCAGGAATAGGGAATTTTGTAATTTATTAGAGGGCTCAGTTCTGGGGCTCGCAGTTCAAAGACAATGGGAGTATAGATTACTCTCCAGTATGGAGCTGGAGAGCATACAAAAAGGGGCAACCAGAATGGTAAGGGACCTGGAGTCCGTGTCATATAAGGAGCAGTTGAAAATACTGGGGCATTTAGCCAGGAAAAGAGAAGACTTAAGGGAGAAAAATAGTTGTCTTCAGGCATTTTAAAGGCTGTCATGCAGAAGAAGGGTTAGCTGTGTTTTGTTTGGCTCCAGAGGGAAGAACCAGGAGTAATGAATGGAAGTTAAAAAGAGGCAATTGTAGGTATTATATTTTGGAAAATTCCATAATCATTAGGTATTTTAAAATGGAATGATCTATTTGAGGAGGTCTTCAAGTAGAAGCTCAATCAATCCATCAACAAGCATTTATTAAATACTTATTATATGCTAGACGTTGGGATAGGTGCTAAGTATGTAAAGACACAAATCAAATAGTCCCTGCTTCTAAGCACAGAGGGTAGAGTGACAGGCCTGGAGTCAGAAAGACTCATCTCCATGAGTTCAAATCCAGATTCAGACATTTACTAGCTGTGTGACCCTGGGCAAGTCACTTAAACTTCTTAGCCTCAGTTTTCTCATCTGTAAAATGAGCTGGAGGAGAAAACGACAAACCACTCCAGTATCTTTGCCAAGAAAACCCTCAAAAGGGGTCATGGAGTCAGACACAATTAAAAAAAATATGTATATGTATATCTGTATGTATATGTAGTATGTGTGTATATAAGCGTATATATATATATATATATATATATATATATGTATATATGGCATGTGTATGTGTGTATAGTGCATGTATGTGGGGGTATATATACATATACATAAACCAAACTATGCATATTTCTATTTATTAGTCCTTTCTGTGGAGGTAGATAGCACCTTCCATTATAAGTCTTTTGTAGTTGATTTGATTATTCATAATACTAGAATATCAGGGCTGTTTCCCTTGATAATTTCTTGGAAGATGATGTCTAGGCTCTTTTTTTGATCATGGCTTTCAGGTAGTCCAATAATTTTTAAATTATGTCTCCTGGATCTATTCTCCAGGTCAGTGGTTTTTCCAAAGATATTTTACATTGTCTTCTATTTTTTCATTCTTTTGTTTCTGTTTTATAATTTCTTCATTTCTCATAAAGTCACTACCTTCCACTTGCTCCATTCTAATTTTTAAGGCAGTATTTTCTTCAGTGGTCCTTTGGAACTCCTTTCCCATTTGGCTAGTTCTGCCTTTTAAGGCATTCTTCTCCTCATTGGCTTTTTGGAACTCTTTTGCCATTTGGGTTAGTCTATTTTTAAGGTGTTATTTTCTTCAGTATTTTTTTTTGGGTCTCCTTTAGCAAATCATTGTCTTCTTTTTCTTTTTTTTCTTTTTCTTTTTTTTTATTTATTTAGTTTTCAGCATTGATTTTCACAAGAGTTTGAATTGCAAATTTTCTCCCCATTTCTACCCTCCCTCCCGCTCCAAGATGGCGTATATTCTGGTTGCCCTGTTCCCCAGTCAGCCCTCCCTTCTGTCACCCCACTCCCCTCCTATCCGCTTTTCCTTTCCTTTCTTGTAGGGCAAGATAAATTTCTATGCCCCATTGCCTGTGTATCTTATTTTCTAGTTGCATGCAAAAACTTTTTTTTTGTTTTTGAACATCTGTTTTTAAAACTTTGAGTTCCAAATTCTCTCCCCTCTTCCCTTCCCACCCACCCTCCCTAAGAAGTCAAGCAATTCAACATAGGCCACATGCATATCATTATGTTTAGCTCTTCCACAATACTCATGTTGTGATAGACTAACTATATTTTGCTCCTTTCTACCCTATCCCCCTTTACTGAATTTTCTCCCTTGGCCCTGTCCCCTTTTGAAAGTGTTTGTTTTTGATTACCTCCACCCCAATCTGCCCTCCCTTCTATCATCCCCCCTTTTTTATCTTCTTCCTCCTTTTTTCCTGTGAGGTAAGATACCCAAATGAGTATGTATGGTATTCTCTCCTCAGGTCAAATTTGATGAGAGCAAGATTCATTCATTCCCCCTCACCTGCCTGCTCTTCTCTTCCTACAGAACTGCTTTTTCTTGCCACTTTTATGCAAGATAATTTACCCCATTCTCTCTCCCTATCTCCCTCTCTCAATATATTCCTCTCTCATCCCTTAATTTGATTTTATTTCTTTTAGATATCTTCCCTTCATCCTCAACTTACCTTGTGCCTGCTCTCTCATTCTCTCTCTCTCTCTCTCTCTCTCTCTCTCTCTCTCTCTCTATATATATATATATATATATGTACACATACATATATAAACATACACACTCACTTATATATATATATACATAAAGATATATAATATATATATACACATATATATGCATATTTCCCTCAGCTA
This sequence comes from Trichosurus vulpecula, assembly GCF_011100635.1. Taxonomy (NCBI): domain Eukaryota; kingdom Metazoa; phylum Chordata; class Mammalia; order Diprotodontia; family Phalangeridae; genus Trichosurus; species Trichosurus vulpecula. Next base: position 546,713,916 of record NC_050573.1, on the reverse strand, counting down.
CCCTAATACTGAGGTCTCATGAATCATACACATCTTTCCATGTAGGAATGTAAACAAAACAGTTCAACTTTAGTAAGTCCCTTGCAATTTCTTTTTCTTGTTCTTTTTCTTGATTACCTTTTAATGCTTCTCTTGATTCTTGTGTTTGAAAGTCAAATTTTCTATTCAGCTCTGGTCTTTTCACTGAGAAATCTTGAAAGTCCTCTATTTTATTAAAAATCCATATTTTGCCCTGGAGCATGATACTCAGTTTTGCTGGGTAGGTGATTCTTGATTTTAATCCTAGCTCCATGGACCTCCGGAATATCGTATTCCAAGCCCTCATTGACTTATTGTTCATGACTGTCTCACATCACTCTCATTTCTCTTCCCAATTTTTCCTCTACTTCCCTTACTTGCTTTTCCAAATCCTTTTTGAGCTCTTCCATGGCCTGAGACCAATTCATATTTTTCTTGGAGGCTTTTGATGTGGGCTTTTTGAATTTGTTGATTTCTTCTGGCTTTATGTTTTGGTCTTCTTTGTCAACGAATAAAGATTCTATAGTCTGAGTCCTTTTATGCTGCTTGCTCATGTTCCCAGACAACTACTTGACCCTTGAGCTTTTCGTCAGGCTATGACTGCCTTCAGAGTGGAGAGTGCTTTGTTCCAAGTTTCAGGGGTCTTGCACTGTTGTTTTCAGAGCTACTTCTACACAGCAAGCTCTGCCATACCCCACTCCCCCCCACCCCAAGAACCACCAACCAGCACCATGACCCAGTTCCAAGCAGGGCAAAGCAAGAGAACCTCGCCTCTGCTCCAACAAAGCACTCCTTGCACTCCCACTCTGATCCACTACTTGATTCCTCCCACCTGCTGGGCCTGGGGCCAGAAGCAGTCACAGCTGGTGCTCTGGAAGCAGACACCAGAGCTTCCTGCTGCTGCTGCTGCAGCACCTCTGCTGCCTAGGGGTTGGGGCTGGGACACACACTTCTCTCACCCAGATCCAGCAGTTTTCCCACTGACCTGCTTAGTTGTCTTTGGCGTTTGTGGGTTGAGAAGTCTGGTAACTGCTACAGCTCAGTGATTCATGGCCTTAAGGCCCGCTCCACCCAATCTTTTCCTGGCCTGGTAGTTCTTGGTGCTATCCAAGCTGGGCTGCACTCTGCTCCCAGTACAGTGTGATAGACCCTTTCCAGTGACCATCCAGGCAGTCCTGGGCTGGACACCTGCTTCCCTCTGTTATTTCGTGGGTTGTGTAGCTCTAGAATTTGTTCAGAACCATTTTTACAGGTGTTTGGAGGGATTTGGGGGACAGCTTAAGCAAGTCCCTTTTTTCCAGCTGCCATCTTGTCTCTGCCACTCCTCTATTTTCTTTAACCAAACTTTATAAGACGTGGGCTCAAGGTCTGCTTAGATTTTAACAAAGCTTTCGATAAAATGTCTCTAACTATTCTTGTGGAGAATATAGAAAAATTTAGATTAGATAACAACACAATTAGATGGATGCAGATCTAGTTGGATAACTAAGCTTAAAGAGTAGGTCAATGTCAACATGGCAGGAGAAATCTAAGGGTCTGTCCCTTGGATCTGTGTTTGGCCTTGTGCACTTTAACATTTTTACTAATGACTTGGATAAAGGCATAGATGACATGCTAATGAAATGTTCAGATGACACAAAGCTCAGAAGAATACCTAATGTGATGAAAGGTAAAGTTAAATCCAAAGTGACCTTTACAGGCTAGAACATGGGACTGAATCTAATAAGATGAAATTCAATAGAGGTAAATGTAAAGTGCCTACACTTAGGTACAAAAATCAACTTCCTGAGTACAAGATGGGGAAGGCTTGGTTAGACAATGTTGTTTGTCCTTCATTTTCAGGGAGAACCTATGACACCATGGGTGATGTCTTGACATGAGCATGAATTGGATTTAAGTGAAGTAGAATTACACAAAGTTCTGAGTCTCACTCTCTCTTTCTGAGTCATTGAAGTCTGGTGGCAGGATAAAAGTCAAGACAACTGGCGATGATGTGGGATGCAGTGGATGACCTTGGTGTCTTTGATGCCCTGACCAAGCTCTAAGTACTTCACAGCCCCTGCTTCATCCTTCTTCATGGCCATCAGAACAAATTGTTCTTATCTGCCCATTCCCCCAGGGAAAGTCTTCACATGCTTGGGGTAAAAATTCCCCTAACTCATCGATGGATTTGAAACCAACCCTCAACCTGGTTTAGCCTGTCTGCTGAGATGGTTTCCTGGGGTGTGGCTGCTGCACATGCTACAGCTTCTTGGATTCACAGGTGGGAGTTGGGTGAATCAGGTGGATACCAAAGGTGGATGAGCAGCTCTGAAAAGGGCTTAGCAAGCCCTCACACCAAAGGTGCTAGTCCTCCTGAGCACCCATGCACCCCAATTAGACAATAGCTATCCTTTAAAAGAATTATAGTGGGTCACAAACTCAGTATGAGTCAGAAATGTGTCAGCTGTCAAAAAAAATCTGATAGAATCTTTGACTACTTTAAGAGAAGCATATCTTCCAGGAATAGACAAATGACATTATCGCTGTCATCTAAACTTCATTCCTGTTCTTGAGTATGGCATTCAGTTTTGAGCACTACAATTTAATAAGGTCATTTGATCAGTTAAAGAGTGTTCTGAGGGGGGCAACCAGAATGGAGAATGAAGTAAGCAAAGCCAGGAGAATTTTTTGACTGGATTACCATCCTTTATCTCCTCTATATTTCAGTGTCAAACTCATTTTATACCTTACAACAACATTTATTCTATTATACAATAATGACATTGCAAAGAATAATAACTTTGAAAGATTTAAGAATCTTTGATTGATACAGGAACCAATTATAAATCCAGAGGACTGGAGGGGTTATGGACTCAAGATGTGGAATGAGACATATATTTTTGTACATGATCAATGCGGAAATGAGTTTTGCTTGCCCGTGCATATTGCAAGGATTTTGTTTTCTTTTTTCATTTTGGATGGGGAAGAAGAAGTGGGAGAAAGAAAATAAATGCTTGTTAATTAAAAAAATAAATAAACCTCAAAACTTAAAAAAAGTCTTACAAAGGTTCTTATGGCTTTCTCCCTTAGGATTCAAAATCTTAACGTTAACTTAGATTACATAGAGAAGAGAGAATAAATTCCTCACATACAACTATCCTATCAAGGGGAGAAAGGATTTAATTATAGCTATGTATAAATATGTATATGCATATATATATTCTAGAGCAAGCAATATTGAATTCTTTTCATTCCCTAAAGAATAGTACTTGCAATTATAAAATTCAAAATAGGAGAATACATCTTTATACATATAATAATAAAGGATTATAGAAACCACAATAAAATTAATATAAACCACTATAAAATTAATCACAGTCATTGTTTAACAACCTTTACAGTAGAGATTAGCTGATATATAGATTTGGTAGTCATCTTTATGGGCAGCTAGGTGGCTCAGTGCATAGAGTGCTGGGCTGTAGTCAGGAAGACCTGAGTTCAAATTTGACCTCAGACACTTATTAGGTGTGTGACCCTAGGCAAGTTATTTAATTCTGTTTGTCTTACTTTCCTCATGTGTAAAATGAACTGGAGAAAGAAATGGCAAAGCTCTCCAGTATCTCTGCCAAGAAAACTCCAAATGGATCACAAAGAATCAGACATGACTGAATGACTGAACAAAAACAAAACAAAAGTCATATTTGCATATGATATTTGAACCCATGGGGCAGATGAAATTACCAAGGAGAGCTAAGAACAGAGCTTTGGTGGGGGGGGGGGGTGTCACTCATCATTAAGGAATGGGAATTACATGATGATTGAGGGGAAAAAAAGGCTAAGAAGAAGTTAAGCCATAGAAGAATCAAGATTAAGTAGAGGCAGAAGAAAAGGGAGGAGAGAGTGTCCAAGTGGAGCAGAGTTGGTTGACAGTGTCTATATTGCTGAGAGGTCAAGCAGAATAAGGACTGAGAAGAAGCCACTGATTATGGCAGTTAGATCATTGGTGACCTCATCAAGAACAAGTTCGCTCAAATGGTGGGGCTGGATTGTGAGAGGCAGAAGAGTTGGTGGGCTCTGAGAAAGTGAAGGGAATGAACATATAAAGTTTTTTCATGGAGTTTGGCAGTAATATGTAGGAGAGACCAAGGATGGTAGTATAGAGTCAAATAATTGATGGAGACAAAAAGAGAAAAATAGTGAACTTTATGTAACTTTGGGGTTTGCAGAATGTCGTGCATACATGAAGTGGGTGGTATTATTATCCCTGTTTTATGGATGAGGAAACTGAGACTGAGAGGCTCAGAGTCACACAGTTACACACATAAGCTTCTGAACCAAGATTCAAACCTGAGTCTTCTTGGTTCTACTTCCTGTACTTTCTCTGTCCCCTACAGCATAATAAAAGAACCTTCCATAAAATCTGACATTGGTAGAGCTAATTCTACATCTTTAATCTTAATTACTAATGTGCAGGGAAGGCACTTTGCAGAAGTATCTGAAAACTAGGGAGTTTTCAGTGCCAGGTAAGTGGAAGACAAGTAGAAAGTATAGATTCAAGGCATTGATTGCAGGGGTGGGGAATTTACTGCCTGGAGAACACATGTGGCCTTCTAGGCCCTCAAGTGCAGCCTTTTGACTGAGTCCAAGTTTTACAGAACAAATCATTTTATTAAGGGGATTTGTTCTGTGAAATTTGAAGTTAGTCAAAGGGCTGCACTTGAGGATCTAGAGGGCCTTGAGGCCTCAGGTTCTCCATTCCTGGATTAGGAGGTCTGAAACAATCTGGAGGGTTGAATAGGGGTAAGTAGTCATTCAATAAACATTTATTGATTGCCTACCATGTGCCAAGAACTAGAAATGGGGTGGATTCTATGGTTAGAGAAGACCTGTGGTTCTGGACCAGAGTAGATCCTGGAGTAGGAAGACAGCCTACTAACAAAGGTCAGAAGAGGCAAGTACATCACTGAACTGATTTAGGGAGAAAGAATTAGGCCAGGCTTGGAAAATTAGAACACAATTTTAGGTGAATTCAACTCAGTTGATATTGATTAAATTAAATAAACATCTGAGAGCCTAGCATGCAAGAGGTGGATGCTGTATGGTAGTCATAACTGTCCCTGTTCTCAAGGAGTTTCCATTCTACTGTGGCTTATACACAGATAAATAAATATAAAGGAATATCAGTTGGGGAGATGGGTACCATGGAGAAAATCAAGTGATGCTTTGAAGAGGATCGGCATCTGGGATAAGAAAGCCACTGGAGACTTTTAAGCAAGGGGGTGACATGACCATACCTTGGCAATGTTAATTTGGCCGCTGTGTAGAGGAAGATTGGACAGGAAGAGTAGGAAGACCAATTGGAAGGCTTTTTAAAGTAATCGAATTGAGAGGTGATCAGGACTTGTACTAGGGAACTGGTTGTATATGAAGAGCAAGGGGGATGAATGTGAGTATTGTTTTAGAGGTAGGCAAATAATACAATTGTATGATCCCCTGGCTTTACAGACATGCTTTCCAAGGCCCTCAATAGTCCTCTGACCTCCAGTAAAGCACCGTGGGAGCTGATCTGGGAATGATGGTAGGTAGGTGATAGCGGATGAAGGTGGAGTGGGGAATTGAACTTTATTAATCATCCATGTTCTAGAGCAGTTTTTTTTCATTGAGGAGGGCTAGTACTCCAGAAGTGGGTGACCAGGATGGTGAGGAAACTGGATTGGTTGAAAAACTGGGAGTGTGTATATTGGAGAAACGAAGACTGTGTGTATGTGTGTGTGTGTATGTGTGTGTGTGTGTATGTGTGTGTATGTGTGTGTGTGTGTGTGTGTGTGTGTGTGAGTGTGTAGGGTCTTAATAGTTGCCTTCAAGTACTTGAATGGGGAGTTAGAGAAGAGATTAAGGTTGTTCTCCTTAGCCCCAGGGGTAGAACATCTTTGCCAGCTCCTGATTGGCAGAGTCTGCAAAGGACAGGGTCAGACTGAATTTAGGACCACACTTTTGCATTTAGAATCTTTCTAAATCAAATGTTAAAAGAGTGGAAAGCCTGTGTTATTTTAAGGGTAAGCACGGATAACTTTCCAAAATTACAGTTGATTTCATGTCTTGTTTGTAACCAAGGTGTGAAATCCCAATTAGTAACAGAGAGAGAATTTTGGGCCGCCTGTCAGAAGCTTTGTCTGTTCGCTGCTCTTACAGACCCAAGCGCTTGTGGCGGCTTCTTTAGCAGCATCTGAAAATCTGCCAGTAGTAATACCTCAAGCACCCAGGAAGCAGGTGGGGGGTGCAGACTTTGCAGATGACAACCCTGGGAAATAGGTAAACGGTTAATATCCCCATTTTGCAGATGGTGAAACTGAGTCTTAGGTTCAGTGATTTGATCAGTCACAATTATAAAAAATATGATAGCCCTGACTCAAACTCAGGCCTTCTGACCCTAGGTCTAAAATATTTGCAAATACTTCAGTTATTTGCCTCTCTAAGCATAACCAATGTTATTTGGACATAGAGCGCCACAGCTGAAATAATACTGGGGCGGTATTTACCTTTATGTATATACCTTTATGCTCTGAAGTGCGAAACAGAGAATGCTGGATGCATTCACAAAAATCCTCAGCCTTTCTGTATGTTACTAACAAAAACTAGTAGGAAGAGATAGAAAAAGAAAATTCCATTGAAAATAGCTACAGAATGTACAAAATATAAGGAATCATGTGAATATATATTTATATTATTACCTATGATATTATCTCCTACTCCTACCACAATTTTCTCCCATAGAAATTATGAATAGATCCTATAATATTTATTCTTTGTTGAACAAAAGAAGCATTTGACTCCATGGAACAAAGCATGGGTCTGAAAGCTCCTTACCAACAAACCATGTTTCCTATGCATGTGTTAAAATCATTCAAGATTCCTTGATAGATATAATCATATGGATAATTTGGTTCATTGAACTTCTGACTATAGACACCAACCAAGGTATTACACAAGAAGATATATGCTTACCAAAAGTATTTGCCAGTGCCAGGTGCTACATAAAATCCCAATAAAAGAAGGATTCCCAAAGATGGTGAGGTTCACCAGATGGTCCTGTTTGAGACTATGCTGATAGCATCAAACCTTGCAAGGCTACAGGACTTTCAGAGTGTAGTGGAAAGAACACTTACATTGTTGTTAAAGGATCTGGACTTAAATCCTTGCTGTGACACTTCCTGTATGACCTTGGAAATTTTATGACACCTCTTTGGATCACAGTTTCCTCATCTAAATCAAGTCTCTGGTTTGGAATCTATTATTTAAGTGGGCAGGCCAGATATTACTCTCCTTATTTTACAGATGAAGAAACCGAGGTTTAGAGAGGTAAAGCCACTTGCCCAAATCACAGTGGCAGAGCCAGCGCTAGACAGATCTTCTCATTCCAAGTCATCATATTGACACAACTTTGGGCTCGTATGTATTCCCATTGCCTCATGGCTTACTCCTTGTCAATCAGCAAAGCTCATGTGTTACGATGACGACTCACTTGGGTTAGTGGCTGTTCCTCATGCCTGGAAAGTTCTCTCTTATCTCTACTTCCTAGCTTCTCAGGCTTCCTTCAGGTGTCAGCTCAGGGCCTACTTTCCACGAGAAGCTTTTCCCACTCCCAGCTAAGGTTAGTACTTTTCTTCTGAGATGGCGTCCAATTTATCCTATATATGTCTTGTATGCACACAGACAGGTGTTTGCATGTTGTCTTCCCCTTTAGAATATGAGCTCTTTGAAGGCAGATAAAAATCTTTGTATCTCCATTGTTTAGCATAGTACTTGGCAGATACAGGTGCTTGGATAAGATAGTCTAAATATTATGATCCTCATTTTAGAGATGAGGAAACTGAGGATCTGAGATTCTCACCTGTGGTAATACAGCTAGTGTATACCACTGTCAAAAAGGAGTCTATCTCTTCCTGCTGTTACAAGGCAAAAATTCAAGTTCTTAGCACTTAGCACAGTATAAAGTATTGCCCATGCATACATCCTAGCCATGGGTGCAATCTAATACCAGGCTTGCTTGGACACTATGTCACTTTTCAGGCCTTACCACAATTGTTCTACTGTCACCTAAAGGGACGGTGTTGAATTTCTGCGCCCACGGACAAGAGAATCTGATTCTGCTACCACTGAGGGAATTCGCCACCATTTCTGCCATGCTTAATCAAATCTAAGTTGGAACGAAAAGCTAAATTTCCACTGGGCTTTCAATATATGGAGGATTATGGTTCAATAATATTTCAGTCTGTCAGAAATTGTTTCTAGAGGAGAACTAGTGTGTGACATGGGGGCATTTGTTTGGGATTCTAGGACTTAACTTCTCTACTTCCTTGGGTACATGGGTAGGTTGATGGAGTTTGTATGGCTAATTCCCTTTCCACTGTTTTTTATTGTGTGCATGTGTGAATAATGGAAAGAACCTGACAGTGTAACTATGCTTAGTATCTCCCGTGGCCCTTCGAAAAAAAGCTGTGCCTCTCCAGAGTTTTATCCTGGAAGACATGTTTGGTTTTTGGTGGGGGTTTTTGTTTGTTTGTTTGTTTTCTTCAGATTTACAAATGTAGCCCTGTCTAAAAACATAAAGATCTGGCTCTTCATAATAGTTTCTCTATACAAGGTTATGAATTTGTATATATGTGCATACATGCATAAACACACTCATCTATCGTGTTTGTACATATATGGACTTCCCTCCTGCTTTTATGGGAAGATAGTGTTTGATAAATGCTGCAACAGATGGAATTATATATTACATCTGTCCATATGAATGGCAAAGGACTTCATCAAGATTCATATTCTTACACATGAATTGCCAATATTTTCATAAAAGAATTGCCACTTATTATACCAAACAAGAAAATTCAGAAAAGGCTGACCAGATAAATATTCCCTGTTGATTCACTCTTGCAAGAGGGCCCTCCTTGGGGAACTTTTCAAGGAGGGATTTCCTTTCTTTTTCTTCCTTCTCCCTTCCCCCTACCATTCAGTGTTACTACAAATTCATTACTATTGTCTACAAAGGAAACTCAAGGGGGAAAGTTTGAATTTCAGTTTCAATGACGACCGTTCAGGAAGGTTCTTTTAACAAAACAGAAATGAACTTGTTGCACTCTCACGTCTGCTCAATATTCAAGAGTCTTTGTGCTTTTAATCCTCACAAGCAGGGACACCAAAGTTATTTCACTTTACACTTTTTATACTCATCTAATCAGAATGATTTCTTAGTCAATGAATTGCAAACCATGGTCCCAGAAGTGAGTAAGTCACTGAGCCAAACAATCCCATGCCTTCTGGTTTTATTTATCAAGACTGGCTATTTGAACATGCTGAGCACATCTAAGCAGGAAAGAGCTGAGCCTTCCAGGATGGGGAAATTTTGCATAACAGAAATGAAGTGTTAAAGTGGTCTTGTGAAGAAATCTTTGAGTCAGAGGAAGGCCCTATGCTTTTTCTTTTGTTTTCTTGGAAGTTATTTAGCAAATGCATCTTTTTTTCTTCATTCTTTTCTTTTATCAGTTTAAAAACAAAAAAAGTTTTAGACTAATGGAAAAAGGATTTCACCTTTATTGTAAACTGCTTATATTTCTAGATAGCTGCAGAGAAGCTAGGGGTTGGATCTCTATGGAATCATTTAACAAGTCAGCTAAGTAACCAGAAAGTCAGAGGCAGAATAATGTGGAGGAGAGAAATTTGAATTAGAACTCAGAAGGACTTCAATTTCACAGTGGTTACAACATCACTATGCCACACCAGGCAAGTCTTAATTTTTCTGGGCTTTGCTTTTCTCTTTTTTCCTAAGAAAGGAATGACAGTAGCTGCCCTGCCTACCCTACAGTGACTGTTCATTTTCTCAATACAGAATGCAAAAGATTATGGTTTTAAAAAAAAGAAAACCAATTATTTGGGTCATCCTGTAGACTCCTTTTTCCAAGGGCTCTTTCTCAAGAGAGAATCCTCTCCTTTGCATAGTGTCTTTCCCCACCATAGAGCATGCTCAGTTGCCACTCCTGTTTCCGAGCCACCATGTGGAAGCTTAGAGTGGGTTCTGATTATGGTCATCCATGACTTATTCCTGGGAATGCTGCAATGGATGAGAATGAAGAATACATTAGTTGACTGCTATGCCAGGAGAGCTGATGATTCATAAGAGGTAGAAAAGCCAGCTACCGTTCTCTCTGCCTCTATTCCTTTCCTCAAGCTTCCACATTTGAATGAATTTCTCACACTTGAATCGCTTGTGTAGACCCTGTCGGTATTTCCAGTCCCTAATCTGTTCTAGTGCCACATGTTGGATTTGCCTCATACTCATGCTGCATGGCCATCTTCCTGCCATACTGCGGCTTGGGTGTACTTCCCTTTAGCTCCTTCTTGTTTTTTTCTCTGGAATGGTGATGAAATGACCACTACCACTGCTTCTGGAGAGAGAACCAGAAGTGTCAAGTGATTGTCCTATTGCTTACTCATCATTCTGGTGGTTTCCAAAACCAAAGCACCCTTCCCTAGCCACCGCTCTCCTAAATAAGCAACATACAGCCTCTGGACTTAGACTGATAGTAGAAGAAATGAAGGAGGGGTAATTTTCTCATCATCATTATCGATAACTTAGGTGAGATGTTCGGATTTGGTTCTAGCCCCAGATCTATCACTTTATTTACTAGCCATATAAATTCAGCAATTCGTGCTTTAACCTCTCTAGTATCCAGTGTTTACATTTCTAAAGTGTACTGGTCTTTCCTGCCTACTTCAGAGGAGCCAGGGATTGGGTCTATTAGGGCACTGGAACTTAGGACAGAAAAGGGGGATGTAGATACCACACCATCCCAACAGGTTAAAAGGGTGCTGTGTGCCCCCAGGCCCTGTGAATGGGCAATTTGCTTAGAAATAATAGGCTTCTGGTAAAGATGCAGTAAAAAGGATGGATTGATCACAAGGACTCCAAGGATGGATGGAAGAAATTTAAAAAGAACTAAAAGTAGAGATAAGATAATGCAGTAAGGGGCGGAGCCAAGATGGTGGCTGGTAAGCAGGGACTAGAGTGAGCTCAGTACCCGAGTCCCTCCAAAAACCTATAAAAAATGGCTCTGAACCAATTCTAGAACGGCAGAACCCACAGAACAGCAGAGGGAAGCAGGGCTCCAGCCCAGGACAGCCTGGATGGTCTCTGGGTGAGGTCTATTCCACACGGAGCTGGGAGCTGGGAGCTGGGAACGGAGTGGAGCAGAGCCCAACATGAGCAGCTCGGACCAACCAGACCAGAAGCTGGGCAGATGGGGCCCTAGCGCCCTGAATATGTGAGCTGCGGCAGTTACCAGACCCCTCGACCCACAAACACCAAAGACTGCGGAGAAGGTTAGTGGGAAAAGCTGCGGGAGTGGAAGGAGTTTGCGGTTGGGCTTCCAGCCCCGGGGGCAGCGGAGGTGGGGCAGCTACAGCTGTTGTTACTTCCGGCTCCAGGCCCACCTGGTGGGAGGAATTAAGTGGCGGATCAGAGCAGGAGTGCAACAGCCTGCTGAAGATCTAAGCCCAGTTTGGACTGGGGGTTCTTGGGGAAGGAGGAGTGCGGCTCTGACAGAGCTGGCACCTCCCCCCCAAACGTAGAACATAGAACTTGTTAGGCTACAAGCAGTCATACCCCACTGAAAAACTCAAGGGTCAAGTTAGTTGGTTGGGAATATGGCCAGGCAGCGAAAACGCACCCAGATTCAGTCTCAGACTTTGGATTCTTTCTTTGGTGACAAAGAAGACCAAAACATACAGCCTAAAGAAGACAACAAAGTCATAGAGCCTACAACAAAAGCCTCCAAGAAAAATATGAACTGTCCCCAGGCCATAGAAGAACTCAAAAAGGATTTGGAAAAGCAAGTTAGAGAAGTAGAGGAAAAATTCGGAAGAGAAATGAGAAGGATGCGAGAAAACCATGAAAAACAAGTCAATGACTTGCTAAAGGAGACCCAAAAAAATACTGAAAAATACACTGAAGAAAACAACACCTTAAAAAACAGACTAACTCAAATGGCAAAAGAGCTCCAAAAAGCCAATGAGGAGAAGAATGCCTTGAAAGGCAGAATTAGCCAAATGGAAAAGGAGGTCCAAAAGACCACTGAAGAAAATACTACCTTAAAAATAAGATTGGAGCAAGTGGAAGCTAGTGACTTTATGAGAAATCAGGATATTATAAAACAGAACCAAAGGAATGACAAAATGGAAGACAATGTAAAATATCTCCTTGGAAAAACCACTGACCTGGAAAATAGATCCAGGAGAGAGAATTTAAAAATTATTGGACTAACTGAAAGCCATGATCAAAAAAAAGAGTCTAGATACCATCTTTCAAGAAATTATTAAGGAGAACTGCCCTGATATTCTAGAGCCAGAGGGCAAAATAGAAATTGAAAGAATCCATCGATCACCTCCTCAAATAGATCCCAAAAAGAAATCTCCTAGGAATATTGTTGCCAAATTCCAGAGCTCCCAGATCAAGGAGAAAATACTGCAAGCAGCCAGAAAGAAACAATTTGAGTATTGTGGAAACCCAATCAGAATAACCCAAGATCTGGCAGCTTCTACATTAAGAGATCGAAGGGCTTGGAATGCGATATTCCGGAGGTCAATGGAGCTAGGATTAAAACCTAGAATCACCTACCCAGCAAAACTGAGTATCATGTTCCAAGGCAAAATATGGATTTTCAATAAAATAGAGGACTTTCAAGCTTTCTCAGTGAAAAGACCAGAACTGAATAGAAAATTTGACTTTCAAACACAAGAATCAAGAGAAGCATGAAAAGGTAATCAAGAAACGGAAATTGCAAGGGACTTACTAAAGTTGAACTGTTTTGTTTACATTCCTACATGGAAAGATGATGTGTATGATTCATGAGACCTCAGTATTAGGGCAGTTGAAGGGAATATGCATATATATATATATATATATATATGTATATATATATATATATATACATGTTTATGTATATATATAAGTGAATGTGTATGTATGTATATATCTATGTGTATGTGTATGTATGTGTATGTATGTGTATATATATATGTGTGTGTGTTTTTATATATATATGTGTGTATATGTATATATATATGTATATATATATATATGTAAAAGAGAGAGAGCAGACACAGGGTGAGTTGAAGATGAAGGGAAGATATCTAAAAGAAATAAAATGAAATTAAGGGACTAGAGAGCAACATACTGAGAGAGGGAGATAGGGAGAGATAGATTGGGGTGGATTATCTTGCATAAAGGTGGCAAGAGGAAGCAGTTCTGTGGGAGGAGGGGAGAGGGCAGGTGAGGGGGGAATGAGTGAACCTTGCTCTCATCAGATTTGGCCTGAGGGGGAATACCATACATACTCAGTTGGGTATCTTACCCCACAGGAAAGAAGAGGGAGGAAGATAAAAAAAAATAAAAGGGGGGGGATGATGGAGGGGAGGGCAGATGGGGGTGGAGGTAATCAAAACAAACACTTTGGAAAGGGGACAGGGTCAAGGGAGAAAATTCAATAAAGCGGGATGGGTTGAAAAGGAGCAAAATGTAGTTAGCCTTTCACAACATGAGTATTGTGGAAGGGTTATACATAATGATACATGTGTGGCCTAGGTTGAATTGCTGGACTTCTTAGGGAGGGTGGGTGGGAAGGGAAGAGGGGAGAGAATTTGGAACTCAAAGTTTTAAAATCAGATGTTCAAAAAAAAAGTTTTTGCACGCAACTAAAAAATAAGATACACAGGCAATGGGGCGTAGAAATTTATCTTGCCCTACAAGAAAGGAAGGGAAAAGGGGATGAGATGGGAGGGGGGTGATAGAGGGGAGGGCTGAGTGGGGAACAAGGCAACCAGAATATAAGCCATCTTGGAGTGGGGGGGAGGGTAGAAATGGGGAGAAAATTTGTAATTCAAACTGTTGTGAAAATCAATGCTGAAAACCAAATATGTTAAATAAATAAATTTAAATTTAAAAAAAAAGAATGATAAAAAAAAAAGAGAATGCAGTAAGAGCATTTCAAAAGAGATAAAAAACAACTTGGAACAGAAGATGGAAAACTTCACCTAAATAGTGGATGCTCTGAAAACAGTGGAGCAAATACTTTTTCATCTTGTATCATACCTAGAGGGAGCTGGTGATTCAAGGAATAGAATGTTGGACCTGAGCCGACTTCACATCTTGTCTCAGACACTAGCTGTGTGACCCTGAACAAGTCACTTAACCTGTGCTTGCCTCAATTTCCTCATCTGTCCAATGGAGATGATTAAATCCACCTTTTGGCATTGCTATGAGGGTAAAATGAGATACCATTTGTCAAGTGCTTTGCAAACCTTAAAGCTCTATCTAACGTGAAGCTAACGCAATTATTATTACTAGCTATTATAATTAAAAGTACTATATGAATGCTAGCTATTATTATTATCATACGTTTAAAATATATGTCATCCCTCTCCCTGCCAAATTAGATAATAAACTATGTGCAAGACACTGTGCCAGATGCTGGGGATGAAACATAACAAAAAAACCATGAAACAATCTTCTCCCTCAAATAGCTTGCTTTCAGCTGACTGGATGCAGCCCGCAACCAAGTAAATAAATACAGGCACACAGAGCAATTTTGAGAGGGAGAAGCTTGGTGTAGGGGGTTGTACTTGGACAGTTATTTGAAGGATGTTAGGGATTCCATGAGGCAGAGGTGAAGAAGGAGTGCATTAACATATGTTTCTTGAATTGAATTATATTTCCATCTCCAAGGGATACAGGGTTACATTGAGTTGAGTTACTGATACTGGCAGATGTCTTACTAGATATTTGCTTTTTGTCATAAAACTGAGCTCTCATTGAGCCACAGACATTTCTTTGTTTTAAAATGCAAACAGTTTCAGGAATTAAGACTTCTAAAACCACAAGCGGATTTGAACAGCTGAACAAAAGAAGCAGGGAAGACAAAAAAGAGCTATTTTGCTTCTCCTGGTATAAAATGGCACCACACGCCCTCCAAGGAATTGCACTCCATTGGATGCAACGGGGGTAATTCATTTCCCAAATTAATGAAAACAGCCTGGGACCTCTTTATTAAATATTAATAATACCATGCACACAAGCCCAACATGTGGTCACCCACACACTCAATCACTGGCAATTACAAAGTTACACACACTGTGAGAAGTTACACTTTTTTTCACTAGAAGCTCTTTCAGACCAAAACAAAGTGCACCTCTCCTCTTTCCTGGAGAAGGTAGAGTTCTTTCTGATGCTCTACCGACTCCATTGTGACTCCACCTCTTTGTCCTACTTATGTGAGTGACAAATGAGTGATTCCGCCGGTCCACTCCTTTTGCTTATTGGGTCCATGTGCTTGCTGTCTCTGTTGATTGTTGGTGTACAGAAAGGCTCCTATAAGCAGTTGCAGGGGTGGGGAACCTGTAGCCTCCAGGCCTTAAGTGTGGCCCTTTGACTGGCCTTGAGGTCACAGGTTCCTCACCCCTCAGTTAGAAAAATAAAAGTAATTGCAACAAGTATTGGGTCCAGAAGATGCCAACTCTTAAGAACCTGCCCAGGTTATGGCATTGTGATAGACCATCATCTCTATAAATGTAAGAGTTCTCTCTCCTCCTGTCATTTGGACTGTGCAAGTTTTTCCCTATAAGGCTGCAGAGCTGTCTCCAGAAAGCGGAGGAAGATAATACCTAGAATGGGACCCAAAAACAGAACTTCTGGTCATTGCAAATCTCAGATACCATCCTCACTTAGGCTGTCACCAATGTGGGCATTTTGAAGGCAGGGAGCTGAGCCCAATGATGTCTCAAAATTCCTTCTTGCTCTAGAACATAGAATTTCATTCAATCTGGGTAACTTTGGAATCTAAATTGTGTGACTGTCTGCAAAAGAAATGGAAAATATATTGTTCTTTCTTGCTATTTCAGTTAGACTGCCAAAAGTAGGGCAGAAGGGACAGTTGTGCTTGATGGTACCATTCCTTGGGACTCAGTCCATCAGCTAACCCTCTGACAGGGAATTGGTCAGAATAATTAGCCCAGGGAAAAAATTCAGGAAACTTCCATTGATGTTTATAATATTCTGCCAAACTCTAGCACTGACTAGCACTCAAAAGAACCAGATTCTAGTCTTAGTCACTCAACTGAAACTGCTCCCTCCAAATTAATCTCTTAATTGCCTAATTACCAAACCTAACATCATTTTCTCAACCTTCCTCCTTCTTGACTTCTTTGCAACATTTGGCACTACTGACTGCCCTCTCCTCCTGAATATTCTTTCCTTTTTGGATTTTTGTAACATTACTTCCTCTTGATTCACCTCATACCTGTCTGCCTGCTCCTTCTCAGTCTTCTTTGGTCTATAAACATTTATATCACACTGATTAACTGTCCTGAGCCCTTTCTCTTATCTCTATACACTCTCTCACTCAGTAACCTCCTCAACTGCCATGGGTTCAATTCTTTCCTTGAGGATGTGCTGAATGAAAAGTCCAAGAGACATAATTTATGGGTAATTAATAACTAATTTGTTAATTATGGCTTGCAAATAATCAATAAAATGAGGCCAGTGGCCCTCTTGGAAGTCAAAAATGAACCTTGGAACCTCCGCTACCCTGAATGCTTAAATACCCTTGGATTCCCTTAAATACCCTTGGAAGAGTGGGTATTCCTGAAAGGCAGAAATTATTCTAATGAGGGGCTGTGGGCTGTGATTCTGATTATGTTGGTCTTGGACAAAAAGACTTATCTCCACCCAGACCACTTGTATAGTTGAACAATGGACTAGAATTCACTTAGATTAGATTAAGTTTTTGCAATTGGGTGAGGTGGGGGTTCTCCCTCCTTCCCACATTGAAGAAAATGTTAACACAATCTCATCATCAGCCCTGTCCTTCAGAGGCTCTCTGAATAACCTATAGGGGCTAGTTTCTGAATGAGGAAATAATAAGGGGGAAAAACCCTGCTCCCCTATACCCCCATACTAATTGGTTATTAATAATCATTTATCTCAAGGAGGCAGTTGACTCCCCAAACTCTATACTATACCTATTAGACGGTTCAAATCGGATGTCACCTACGCATCTCCAACATGGCATGTCCAAACTAGAACTTGTTTTCTTTCCCAACAAACCTATCCCACTTCCAAAGTTCTTTATTACTGTTGAAGGCAGCACCATCTTTCCAGTGACCTAGGTTTTCTGCCTTGTTATCATCCTTGCTCCTCACTCTCACATTTGCCACACATCCAATCAGTTGCCAGGTGTAACAACAATGTGGCTTGCTGCTACTGTGTGACCAACAACACCAGCACGCAGGAGAGCTGCCAGCACAGGTTCTTTGATCTGCTTTTCTAAGGAAAGCAACTTTAAGGGGTTTACAATCTCACTTGAATCAAACATACATATATTATTCACTTAGTTCAGGGGTAAAAACCAGCACCCTGAACTTCAGAGCAAATACAAACAGAAATTACAGAGACAATATAAACAGGTCAACATTTCTGTTTAACCAAATCACAACATGCATCCAACATCTGGGTTTTCCAAAGCTGGGGTCTCTTAACAACAGCTGCCCAGAATCTTGTCTACTCAAATCACAGGACACTCTTCCAGTGAGTGAAAGCCCCAAACACAATGCTAACCTCTGAATTTATATACCCTTCTTAGGGCCAGAAGTCTCCATACCTAATCAGCAAAAGGGTGTGGGCCTGGGGCTTAGCACCTAGCAAGACTTAATCAAAGGCACTTGATTACTTTAGCATTCTAAAAGAGAAAACAGTAAAAAAAAAAAAAGTCCCACCTTAATTACCATTACCCCAGGTTTTGTTGTTTCTGTCTCTTTAACACCTTTCATATCCACCCCTTTCTCTCTACTCACTTAGCCGCCACCCTAGTTCAGGCCCTCACCACCTCTTACCTGGACTGTTGCCGTAGCCTCCTAATTGTTCTTCATGCCCCCGGCCTGTCTCCGCTTCAATATACTCTCCACTCAGTGGCCAAAGAGAGTTTCCTAAAATGTTAGTGTGACTACCTCATCCCTCCTGCATCCACTCAAAAAAAAAAAAACCAAAAAACAAACCACACCAGTGGCTCCTTCTAAGATCAAATACAAACTCATCTGTTTGACATTTAGGGCTTTTTACAACGTGGCCCCTTTCTACCTTGCAAGCCTGCTTAGACCTTGTTCCTTTCCACAGTCTCCAGGGTCCATCAATATTTGCCTTTTTGCTGATACTCACCCACAACACTCCACCTTCCGTTTCCATGCTTTAGCAGACTCTTTCCCGTGCATGGAATGGTCTCCTACAATACCTTTGCTTCCTGGAATCCTTGGTTTCTTTCAAAATTGAGCTCAAGCTCCGCATTTTGCATAACCTTTATTTACTTCTCAAAGGTAAATTTGTATTTGATTTGTGTATGATTGTGTATTTATAAATATTTGATTTGTATATTTGAACATGTTGTTTACTCCATTAAAATGCAAGCTCCTTGAGGGCAGTGACTACATCTCTTTTGTCTTTGTATCCTGGATGATTAGCTCAGTGCTTGGCACATAAAAATTGCTTAATAAATGCTGATTGAGAAATTTATTGATTGTTTAGTTTCCTATCTTGGTAAAGTTGCTACTTAACCACCCTTGTTAAGTGATTGAGGGTCTGTAGGTGTCAGAAAGGGTAGAGCACTGGCCCTGGAGTCAGGAAGACCTGAGCTCAAATCCAACCTTACACATTTACTAACTAGCGATGTGACCCTGATTAAGTCACTTGAACCCTGTCTGCCTCAGTTTCCTTATTTGTAAAATGGGGATCATAATAGCACTTACTTTCTAGGACTGTGGAGAAGATCAAATGAGATGATGATTATAAAGCATTATAAAGTATACGGCGCAGAGTAAGTGCTATAGAAATGTAGCTATTATCATTACTATTGCTAAATTCTAGTTTCTTCATTTACAAATTGGGGAAAATAATTTTCTGTCTAGCACAAATGTATTTTTAACTGTAAAGATGAACATGTAAGGGATGACATTATCTGTTTTCTTCATTCCTTCTCTGTCTGTCTGCCCATTCATCACCACTCTCATTATTGCTAGATGTTTTAGTAAGAGTTTTGATTAGAACATAAATCCTATGTGCATGGGGATCCCTCTTGCTGAAGCACTTTGGGGAGGTTTTATCAATTAGAATGCTTGGTCTCTGCCATTTTGTCAGTTTTCATTTTATATCTATAGTCTCCTTTATAAATTCCACAAGTGAACATAAAAATGACAAAAAATGCTAAGAAAATTAATAAGCAATGGTATAAAGGAAAAAAAGGTCAAACAAAGGCCATTCTCCAGGTCCCAGTGGGAGCTAGGCCTGTACATCTGTGATGTGAAGGAAAGAATATTCAAGAGGAAAGGACAGCGAGTAGTGCAAAATGTTGCAGAGAGGTCAAGAAGGAGGTTTGAGAAAAGGCCATTAGATTTGGCAATTAGGCAATTAAGACACCACTGGTAATTTTGGAGGGAGCAATTTCAACTGAGTGATAAAATGAGAAACTGAGATTAGAACCCAGTTCTCTTAATTGCTAGTCAGTGCTGGAGCTTGGCGGCACGTCATAAGTTCCTTCCCTTGGCTGATTGTCCTAACCAATCCCTCTGTCAGATAAGACTATGCAGGGGGGCAGAGTGAATGAGATGGTGGAGCTGGGTTCAAATCCTGTCTCAGATGCTGAGTATGTGACCCTGGGAAAATCAATTAACTATTCTGAGCCTCTTTTTCCTCCCTAGAAAATTAGGGATAATAACATCTCGAGGGCTTCCTTCCCAGTGGCAGGAGAAGCAAATGAGATTACATATACAAAGTGCTTTGCAATATATAAATGTCTGTTATTACTACTATTACTTAAGAAATGAGAACAAAGGATGCAATGTTCAAAATCTGATCTGACTCAGATGCACTTGCTCAAAAAGCTTTCTTAAAAACTGAGGTAGAATTAAGAGTGTCTCTCAAGAGCCTGGCAGAGTGCCTTAGTAGACACTTAATAAGATGCTTGGTAACTGATTGATGAGTAGAATTTTCATCAGGAAAAGCATGAGAATTTTATATAAAAATGGAATATTTTACTGAAATAAAAAGGAATCCATATTGAGAATTCAGTGAGGTCAAAATTAGATAGTTTGTTATTAATAAGAAAACACATCCTACGTCCATTGGGATCCCTCTCGCCGAAGCATTTTGAGGAGGCTTTATCAACCTCGGTTCATGGTAAGTCTGGCCAATTTGTAGGTTTTCCTTTTATATCTAAAAGTTTCTTTTATAAATTCCACAACTGAACATGCAAATGCCAAAAAATGCTAAGAAAAATTAATAAGTAACAGTATAAAGGAAAAAAAGGGCAAGCAAAGGTCATTCTCCAGGTCCCAGTGGGAGCCAGGAATGTACAGTAAGCTTAAAAATTGGAGTCATTTTACAGCCATCACCTGTCATGATGCCAGGACAGACGATGGTCCTGTTCAAACAGTTTTTGTTTTGCAACTTCAAAGGAGTTAGTCTGATGATAATAAAGAATGAACTGTCTTGTTCAGCTGTCACTCTCCCCTCTGAAGTCCTCCTCTGATGCCTCATCATAAACAAAGGGTGACCCTGGGTTCTCAAAGGCTATGCCAATAGAAGGCAAACTTTAGCCAGCCTTACCAGACTAGAGAGGCTTCAAGTCCCAGGCTGGAGAGCACTGGGTGTCAGTTGGTTGAGGACTAACCTGGACAAGGTGATGGGAGTAGAGGTTTCCTGATTCTGCTTCCTCTCTCTGGATGGGCCTCAGTTTTCCTGTTACAGCTTCCTAGACTAGTGGCATCAAAGGTTCAGGTCCTCTATAGTCTGGGCCTCTCAGATTTGGTGAGTGCCTGAGACTACACCAGTCACCATACTCTGGTGTCAAGACAAGCTTCAAGAAGGCTGGGTTGAAGGTGGCAGTCCAGGGAAGCTAAGAATCCACTCTATCCTTGTAGTATACCCTTGCTGTGTTAGGGCAAAGTCAGCCTCTTCCATTGTTAAGCATTTATTGACCTGCAGATGCCTGAACTAGTCTTCAGAAGCTTAGTACTAGAGAGCTGACAGTAGCTATGAACTGGTGATGGATTTTCACAGTGTAGCCAGGTGAGGCATTAAGGGTGTTCAGATAAGTAAAAAACTAGCCACTCCCTCTTAGATGGACCAGACTATTGTATGGGTGGGGCTACTCTTTCTCAGCTACTCTGTTCAGCATCCCCAGGGGAATAGCCTTACCTTAGTCAGGGCCTTGATTCTGCCCCTTTCTCAAAGTTGGATAAGGCCAGTCACTGTGCCAGGAGACAACAATGGGGGCAAGGGCTGGCAGGAACATAAATTTACCTGAGATTCCTGTCTCTGAGGGAATCATTTCTCCTCTCCTTTACTCATCTTCCTACACTACTTCCACCATTCAAATCTTACTCATGGCTCAGACATTGCCCAGAGTTCATATTCTTATAGGTTGTTGGTTTTTTTTAAACCATCTTGGGAGGTTTGTAATATCAATATCATCAGTAAAGCCATTAATCATTAATATAAATAAGATTTCTTCTCATTTAGTTCAACAATAATATTACATTTATATAGCTCTTTTAGGTTTATAAAGTGCTTTACAAATATGATCTCATTTTATCTTTACAACAACTCTGGGAGCTAGAAGCTATTATTAATCTTTTGTTTTATATATGGGGGAACTGAGAGAAACAGTTTAAATAACTTGCTAGAGTCACACAGTGAGTGAGTATCTGAGGTTGGATTTGAATTCAGGTCTTCCTGACTCCAGGTCCAACACTCAATTTTATTTTACCACCTAGCTGCCTCAAGCCCCCAGATAGCATAGAATACTGGCTATTCATACAAAAGGTCAGAACTTTTGTTCCTTTATGACAGGCCATTTGTTGCCCACCCCACAATTCCAATACACACTTAAACATGCACCACATACCCACACTGCCTTCCCTTTAACAAACACAATTAGTTACTCTTTCCACATCTCAAGGGTTAGGGGCATGGCGCCCCTGTGATCTGAAAATCTGTGTAAAAATTTTTGGCCCCCCTTTCTCACCAGAGAAGAAGTCTGAATTTTTTTTCTTTTATGGGGTATTTACAGTACCTTATTGTAAAATATGGGTTAATTATTTGGTCATAGACTCTGTGTCATCTGCTGGCTTTTGCGCGTCATCTGCAGCTTCTGCAAAGCTTCCCTAAAATTCCCATTTAATTTCTCATGCCAACCTGTGATACATCAAAACTGTGATGCAGAAAGTTGCAATGTAGAAGGAATAACTATAATGAAGACATAATCATGACAATTAGGACCATTTTTTTCCTAGCTGGCTTTGGTACTAATTGAAACAATAAACAAATTTTAGAAAAATTTTCAGAAAAAACTCTGGATTAGACGTTTGTTCCATCTGACAAAAAGTGAGGTGAGAGTGGGAAAGAGGCTTCCTTCATCTCCATAAGTAATGAGAAAATAGCTTTCATCTATCCCAGGACTGGGATGGCTTGGCAACTCCAAGGGTTTCCATTTGTATCATGGTTATCTGTATGCCAACAAAGGTCCACATGATTAAAACAATGATTTTTCCAGTACCAATGTATGGCTATGAGAGTTGGATTATAAGGAAAGCTGAGCACCACAGAATTGACACTTCTTAATTGTGGTGCCAGAAAAGACTTTTGAGAGTCCCTCGGACAGTAAGGAGATCAAATCAGTCAACACTTAAATTAATTCAGACTATTCACTGGAAGGTCAAATTCTGAAGCTGAAACTTAAATCCTTTGGCCACATAATGAGAAGATAGGACTCATTGGAAAAGACCCTAATATTGGGAAAGATTGAAAGGCAAAAGTAAAAGGGAATGGTAGAGGATGAGATGGATAGATAGTGTCATGAAAGCAATGAACATGAACTTGGACAGATTTTGAGAGATAGCGGAGGACAGAAGGGCCTGGTGTACTATGGACATGGGGTCATGAAGAGATAGACATGACTGAGCAACTGAACAACAGCAGCAACAAACTTTACCCCCATTTGGCTGTAACCTTCTTGAAGGAAAGAATCATGTCTTATCTAAACTTTTTATGTCCCCCCCCCCCAGCATCTGTCCTCTGTGTGCAGCAGATGGTCTAGGAAATTGTCCACTGAATTTCTTTGTTGAATCATCAAATCTTTGGATTGGGAGGGAGTTTAGAGGTCTTCTATACCTGAGTCCTCTGACTTGGACCTCCTAACTCACAGCACCTTGAGAAAGCCACCATTCAATTTTAGGTACATGTAAGTGTAGTGTGGGTAGGTTCTGCTGACATCAATAGGAGTCTGTGAATTGATAGAGAAATAGATTCTTCAGACTCCTGTTATTAACATATATGAACAAATTATCAGAACTGCGTGGTATTAAGCTATTTTATTGAATTGCAGTTGTGTTTATTAAATAAAAACCATCAACCCTGTACTCTTACATAAGAGTGACAGGCAACGGAAGGCATTGGTGTTAACTGTGCCTGGGAATTTCTTTTTGTAAACAGGTCACCAGGGAGAATGTTTGGTAATCTTTAGAACTGCCCCATATGCACCTGGTTATGAAATATCTTTGCTTTAATGGTGGATGATGGAGTAGTACTCAGTGACTATAAGTATAGTTCAGTCTCAAGACAGAATTGACTCATAAAATGATGCTGCTGACTTTCTTTGACAGATAAAGAAATAGGAAAGAGAGACCAGAGAAGACTGCTGTAGAACCCTAAATAAGAAATCTGGCTCTTGAGCCTGGGGTCACCAAGTGGGGCAGGTCTAAGATACGACCCATCCTATGTATGAATGAGATAGATTGGAGACAGAAGTCATGGGAATTAAGGAGAAAGGAACTAGGAGGCCAGGATATTCAAAGGTGGCAAAGGTTTGCAATGGAGAAAACTGTGAATTGTAGTTCATTCATTTTGCAATGGTGTCCAGCTCTTTATGACCTCATTTGGGATTTTCTCAGCAACACACTGGAGTGGTTTGCCATTTCCTCATTTTACATTTGAGGAAACTGAGGCAAACAGGGTTAAGTGACTTTGACTCCAGCTCCTCTGGGCTACCTAGTGCACCTGTGAGCCAGGTGCTATATTTATTGGGAATAGGGGAGAGTTGCTTAGAGGCCCACAGATAACAGGAAAAAAAGATCTAGACAGGATGATAGGGACTTTAAAAGAAGAGAGGTGGTTTCTGGGTGATGGTGGCCAAGGGAGGGTCTAAAAGCAGCAGTGGGGATCAAGGAGTGTGCAAAATCCTCCTCCTGATCATGTATGAAGAGGTGCAAGAGAAGAAGCAGCCAGTATCAGAGAAGGTGCCAGAGATGTGGTATCTTCAAGGGAAAGCTAGGTTTCAGTGAGTACCAGTGGATGGAAGGAATTTAAGAAGAGATCAAGGATCAGAGGAAGATAAATTTAGAACTAGAAATTATGGGCTGCCTAGTTCAAATTTCTCATTTTACAGATAAGGAAACTAGGCTTAAGAAAATGAGGCAACATCGTATGGGGGAAAGAGTGAGGGCTTTGGGGTCAAAGAACCTAGGTTCAAGCTCCACCTCTGATACTTACTACCCATGTGGCCTTGGACCAGTCACTCAGCTTCTTAAGGTCTTGGTTTCCTCATATGTAAAATGAGGAAGTTGTACTAGATCGTGGCTGAGTTCACTTCAGGCTCTAGATCTATATCCTACAGTGTATCCCAAAAGTCTTAGTCCAGTTTTAAGCTTTAATACACTAAAACTGCACTAAAACAGTTGGGACACGCTGTTTCAGTCATTTATCAAATCGAGGTCACACAGGTAGTACATGGCAAAGCTGGGAACTGGGACTTGGATATATTCTTTTGACTCCAAATCCAATGCTTGCACCTGTCTAAACATATCTAGAGAACTGTCATATGGAAAAGAGTTTGGACTTGTTGCTCTTGGCCCCCTAGGGGTCGATGGGGAACAGTTTTTGAAAGTCAGTTTTGGGTCTGATATCAGGAAAATCTAAGGAGCTGTCCAAAAGTGTGACAGAAATCCCATTAATGCACAATTCTGATAGTACCTCCTATGCCAGAGCTTTTGGAATGCCCTCACTCTTTAGGGCTCTTTCCCTGCTGACAAGACTTTGCATAACTTTTATTTAATTTCTATTTGCTTTTTTGTGCCTATGTTGTGTCACCTCCTCACTCTCACTGGATGACATCAGTTCTTTGAGGAAAGGGACTGTTTGTCCTTCTCTTTGTAAAACACAGTGCCTTGTATATTCATAAATACTTAAATTAAATGTAGTTAGCTAATTGAATTGAATCAAATCTAATAGTGACTTCCTCCTCACTGGAGGATTTCAAGCCAGAGGCTGAATGGCCATTGATCAGGGATGTTATGGAAGGAGGGGAATCCCTGTTTAGGTAAAGGTGGGACTAAATGGTTTCTAAACCTCTTCAAATTCTCAAATCCTGTAGGGGATTTTCCCTTTTGAAGGGCTATGCTGGGAAGTGGTCTGTTTTAGACCAACATGGTCTAGGAAGGGAGGGCCCTTAGAGGTCATCTAGTACAACACCCTCATTTTTCAGAGGAGAAAACTGAGGTCCAGAAATAAATGACTTATCCAAGATCATATAGGCAATGAATAACAAACACAGGATTCAAATCTATAATCTCTGACTCCAACATTCTGCCATACCAATGGCATGTAAGTTTTTGCAAAACAAAACAGTAATTGGGTTTCTGGTCAATGGTTTATTACCAGTTAAAGAAAAAATAACTACAAAATAAAACCAGCAAAGATAGCATATTTATTATCAGATTTTTTTCTAGTGGAAATGGCTTCTGAGCAGTTATCTGTGAAGTTTCTGATGGATTCATCTGTTGTAGAGATCTCCTACTTGTCTGTGCTTCAAGATAACTCCTGGCTCATTGCCCTGCTCAGTGTGAGCATAATGAATTGAAAACTTGCTGTCCATGGTTCTCAGGATTTTCAAGAATAATCTGTTTTTTTTTTAAAGTACAAAGTCTGGAATATATAAGTGACAGAACTAGTGTATGTATTGTATTGTAAAGCCACAGTTGGTATTTATCATAAGACAACCTGGACTTACTTTATTGGATACTACCACCTACCTGGCTTATCACTTTCACTCCCAGTGTGCTTATACTTTGGGGTACCCATCCTTTGTCTTTGTATATCATGCTGAGTTTTACTGGACACATAATTCTGGGTTCATGGCCCACGCTTCTTAATTTTGTAAGTGTGATTTATGCTCCTTTGTCTCCCTTGAAAAGTCTGCTGTGATTTTAGTTAACTGTTCTTTGGTAAGTGACTATTATGTGTTATTTCCTCCTTTACATTGTTTAACTATTATGTGTCTAGGTATGTTAAATCTTGTATTCTTCCTTGTGGACCCTTTGTGAATTCTTTCAATCTGTTTTTTTTTTGGTTGTTTTTGCCAATCATGAGAAAGTTTATTTGGAGACTTTCTGAAATACAGTGTCCAGGTTCTTTTTTTCCCTCTAAATTATCCTCATGTGGATCTATCCTTCACAACTGTCACTGAGTTTGTGTATTTCATTATAGTTTGGAAAGTTAAATGGGTTTTTAGCTTTCAATTTCAACTGTCCGGCCTTGAATGCAATTTCTGTTTTCTATTGTAATAAGTTTATTACTTTTGTGGGTCTTAAATTTTTTAATTGTATGTGGTTTAATTTCTTTGCTACTTTTTCTTGTTCTTTTTGTATGTCTTTCAATTCTTATTTAACTTCCATTTCTCTAAACTCTTATTTAAGACTGAAATTCTTAGCATTGCTGATTCCTGCTTAATGTCTTTGAATGTATAACTTATCCATTTAAATCTGTAAAGATAACACACGTAAAATGCTTTACAAACTTTAAGCACTAAATAAATGTGAATTATTATTGTTATTCATTTGAGGCTGTCTTTAGATTTTGTACTGGACACCCTCCATGAGAGAGGTGAACACCATTACAAAGCTAAGGATAATAAGTAGAACATTTTATTGGGGGTGGGGTGGGCTATATTTAATCCATGAAAAACAAAGAAGGGATAAATCAACTGTTTAGGACACATGATACAATGATAATATGTTGGAGAAAAACAAAACAAAACTGCTCCACTTCCATTTTGCTTTCATCAAGGAGAGTTTTCTTTAGGGAATTGAAGCCCATAATAGGCAGTAGTACAAGAGAATCTAGCTACTTTAAATAAATTCAAGGCTCTAGACCTATGTAAATTACAGCCCAAGGGGCTAAAAGAACTTGCAGATGCAATTATGAAATCTACAGTCAGTAATCTTTGAAGAATATTAGAAAAGGGTAGTAGTGCCAGACAATTAGAATTAGGCAAAGGTCTCTTTAAAAAGTGGATTCTGGTATTTATAGACAGTGACCTTAAAAGTAATCCCTGGCAAAATTCTAGACTGAATTTTTAGATACATAGAATAGAAATACATAATTTAGAAGGGGCTTCATTGCCTATCTAGGCTAACTTACCCTAAAAAGAATCCCCGTTATAGCATTTCCAAAAATTGTGCATCCAATGTCTACTAGAAACCCCGCCACCAATGGGGAGCCTACCACCTCCCACAGCGGATCATTCCAATTTTAGGTAGACATAATTTTTAGGAAGTTGCCTTATCAAACTTAAATTTGTCTCTTTGCAATGTCCACTTCTTTTTCCTAGTTCTGCCCTCAAGGTCCAAACAGAAAGAGTCTTCCACATGGCAGCTTTTCAATTACTTAAAGGCAGATATCATGTCCATCCCACCCCACTCCTAAGTCTTCACCAGGTCCTTCAACCAAGCTTCCAAAGATGTAGACTCAAGGTCCCTTGCCATCTTTTTGACCTCCTCTCGGTGCTCTCCAACTTGCTAGTGTCTTTATTCAGCTGTGGCACTCAGAGCTAAGCACAATACTCTAGACATGCTCTGACTACGGGAGGGTACAGCAGGGTTATCCCTCTTCTATTCCCAAAAGATGTACCTCTCAGTGCATCCCAAGATCGCATTAAATTTTTTGATCACTACATCACAATGCTTACTCATATTGAGTTGCTACAGAACTGCTCTACATCTTACTTTGGTCCCAGATTCCCCAATGGCTTCTCTGGTATAGCTTCCTCTCTACCACAAAACCTGATTGGTGCTGTCTTTTCTGGCCTGGGGTCAATAAAAGGCTCTAGCCACGTGAATTTAAAGCCCCTTGGATAATATTAGGTTTTTAGTTCAGTAGATTTCCCATTTTCTCTCAAAAAAATCTGTCTTAACCCTCATTTAACAATTTGAAAGTTGATATCTTGAACACCAAGC
This sequence comes from Trichosurus vulpecula, assembly GCF_011100635.1. Taxonomy (NCBI): domain Eukaryota; kingdom Metazoa; phylum Chordata; class Mammalia; order Diprotodontia; family Phalangeridae; genus Trichosurus; species Trichosurus vulpecula. The sequence goes on along the minus strand of NC_050573.1, from coordinate 546,685,536 downwards.
ATGTGACTATACATTTACCACTACTAGATTTCATCTTGTTAGGTTAAGTCTAATCATATGGCCGGTCAAGATCTTTTTGTAATTTGAGTGCGTCATGCAGCATGTTAGCTTTGTGTCATCTCTAAATTTGTTTAGCATAGACCTACTCTATACTCTGTCAGGTGCCAGATCCTATTGATTCTGTTTCTCACGTCTAGACTCTCCTCTCTACTCTTCTCACTTTCCAAGTAAATAAACATATGACTCAGGCATTCAGAGCCCTCTTCTACATGGTTCTCACCTCCTTGCCTCTCCTTCCCTCCTACTCTTCTCCTCCACATATTCTACGTTAAATTATTCTCCATTGCCCATTTTAGTAATTACATTTACCTTTATTCCGTGCCTGTTTTTTTCTCTTTTCAGTGTTGTTATTAATGCATAGAATAAATCTCTCCTCCTAATTTTGGTCTGTTGAAATACCTTCCTTTTGTGGTTCAATAGAAAGAACACCAAATCTGTTCTCAGAGGACCTGGGTCCAAATTCTAATTCTGCTTCTTCTTCATGGTATGACCTTGGATAAATTGCTTAAACTCTCTGCGTGCTTTGCCTTCTTCATTTATAAAATAAGGGACTCAACTAGATGGTTATGCTGGTAAATGTTTAACAACTGGCTCTCCAGAAAAAGATGTACCCATGACACTGTTCCAATTTCCTTGACACAGCTTCCTCCCCTGCCCCCATATAACTGCTTCACAACTCATTTTTGTGCCAGCCTCCCTAGTGGCTTCCTCCCCACCATGAAACTTGATGGGTGCCAAGAGTAGACCTCCTGCGAACCTGAATTCTTCTCACTTTTCATGAGGTGATTTCTGAACTGAATTATTCTCCTGAGCTTAACTAGGGCTGAGTGTATCGAAAAAGATCATAGGCAAGGATGTACTAGTAAATGTTTAACAACCAGCTCTCTAAGGGAGAAAAAAGTATGCATAACATACTTTAAATTTAATCTGCATTATTAACTTTTTTCCTCCATCACTTTTAAAAATCTAGATAATCAACAAAAGGACAAATCAAGCCTTGATTTGTAGTGGTTTGCTGATTTCTAAGGTATTAATGCTTATGCTAAAAATTTAACATTCAGCTCTAGGGAGCCAGAGCAAGCCAGCTCCAGCATACCACTGATGGGTTTAGAGCTGAAAGGAAACTTGGAGATAATCTAGTCCTTATTTTAGTCAGAAGAGAGGTGAAACGATCGCCTAAAATCATTCTGGGAATAAATAGCAGAGCTATGAATTAAATCCAGTTCAATGGACAGACAGAGCCCACAATCTAAACCTTGGAATATTATTTCCTGTGTGGTGCTATCAGTCCTGATAGTAATCAGAATGACTAGTACCCTATCACCCTCTGCAGAATTTTGTAGTGATTACCTGGCTGACTCCTTAACTCAGAACATTCTCTTTTATACAAACTAGAGATTCCACCTTCAGGTTTAAAAAAAACCTCATTCTGCTTTCTCACTTCCAATGTAATGCTCTTTCTACACTGTATTATGTTTCTTCTCTTTGTCACATTGTGCTTCCTGGTGTCACTATGGATCAGTCTCAACACCTTCAAGGCCAGCACAGAATATAATTAGTCAGTGCAGGTAGGGGGTCTGGAGTCCCAATGATTTAAATATTCACCATATTCATTTTCTCCTTGATGTCAGTTGACCCACAAGAAAGCTAATGTCAACTGCCTCCATTGTGCCCCAATGGGGGTAGGGTGATGTGGGCCAATGATTAATTAGGACGATCATGAGGGCTGAAGACAAGCAATCTCTAGGGGAAGAAGGTTAAGTCCAAATCAGGATCCAAGCAAGCATAAGCCAAGATGCCAGGCTTCAATGGTACCAAGATTTCTTTGGAGAGCACTGAAATTCAAGGTGAAGATGATAATGGGAAGTTGGTTTCAGAAATTGGGAGTCAAGGCAAGAGTCCAGTATCAGGTCAAGGGGCAAAGTATAGAGAATGTGGGGCAGTTGACTTCTTGCTTGAATCAACCTGCTCCCCCAATGCCCTTTTATGGTGACGATACTCTGCCTCCTTACCCTACACTGACATGTTGGTATATTCATGAACCAGGGCCACCATACCCCCTTCTGATCACATGCTCAAAGAGTACTCATTCATTTACTGGTATGAGATAATGTGTGTGAAAGTGCTTTGAAAGCTGTACGTAAAGTATTATTGTTGTTATTTTAATAATAATAGCTTTTATATCACATTTTAGCGTTTACAAAATGCTTTATTTTTGTCCTCATTTGAGCATAAAAACCACCCTAGCTATCATTAGCCCTGTTTTACAGATGAGGACACTTAGGCCAAGAGAAGATTAAATGACTCATCCAGACTAGGTGACTTACCGCTGGCTAGTGAAGTGCCTGAGGTAGATTTGAACTCAAGTCTTTCTAACTCCAAGTCCAACACTGTATCTGGTGCTCTGCTAGTATTAGAAATGTAGTTGGAGGGGTTAAAATGTCTGGTAAAATATCAGAACTGGAAGGAATCTCCGAGGTCATCTGGTCTAATTCCTTCATTTTACTGATAAGAAAACTGAGGACTTGACTGAGGTCAGGAGATCTCAGATTTCAACTAAGGCCTTTGACTCAAAATTCAGTCATTTTTTTACAGTTATATACCACCTCTAAAACAGCCTTTAATTGAACTTTCATTGATTTGTATATGAACTTAGGGGGTCCAATGAATAGGGATAGGAGGATGTGCTTATCTCCTACCAATTTACAATAGTTCCTAGTTCCTAGTAGTACTAGACAGGTCATTAGAAGCAAAGAGATGCTATCACTAAGTCAGCTGAAGCCCTTTTTCAAATTACACTCTCAAAGACAGAACCAAGATGGCAAAGCAATAGGAAAAGGCACAGCTGAGCTCCTTCCTCCACTAATATCTCCAAATATATCTAAAAATATACCAGATGTAGTCCTGATCAGGGAAACTGGAAAAAAATCATGAGTTATTTTTCAAGCTCAGGTTGGCATAGGGAGACAAAGTACTCTTTGTACATTGGGGATGCAGTTCCAGCCAGGAAAGGCCAAGTAGTTGCACTGGTAATTGAGATGGGCTTTTAACACTTCTTCAATCAAGTGCTCTTGAAGAGTTTGGCCTTTGTTTCCTTGATCAAGTTAGGAGTCCCTGATGACCTCTTTGCCTCAAGGGAAAGCCTAGTTTACATGGGTTTGAGGCACATGGGTTTAAGTAGCATTTTTGTGATACTTTTAGGTCACGTGGGTGAGTCGCATGTGTGACTCACCTTTGACCCTGAACAAGATATATAAACCCAGAGGTTGGCATTCTCCCTTGGACCTCTGAGCCACAGGAGGAGTGGCGAGTGACTCTGGGCCAGCTTCAAGCTCCCTGGCTCGTGAACTCAGATGTTGATGCTTTTTGGTAACTATGCATCGAGATTTGAATCAGACAAGGTCTGTCTGTTGATGTTTGTAATTTGTTTGTATTTGCTCTGAAGTGCAGGGTGCTGGCTTTTCCCCCTGAACTAAGTGAATGATATTTGTATATTGGATTGAAATAAGATTGTTAACCCCTTAACATTGCTTTCCTTAGTAAAGCAGCTTGAAAGAACCTGTGCTGGCAGCATTCTTGTTGTTGGGCCTGTGTTGGTCTTTCACCCCCACAGCAGCTGTTAGTCGAATTGTTGCAACAGTAGTGCATTCTAGTACAAAGAGAAGCTTTGCACCAAGATAAGAAGAGGTCTACTGTAACTCTAACTGGGGCAAGCCCACAGGCATGTTGCTCAGACCTAAAGTCAGGTCAGGAATTTGTAGAATTCAGTGTAGAAATTAGACTTTGGTCTAGATCAGACCACTTTAAGATCCTGGAATTCCTCAACCTAAGCTGACTCTAAGATTCTAAAATAACTCAACACTCATACCCCAGGAAAGCAGCAGCAGGTCCAACCCAGGCATTTCCTCCAAGAAGCATGCAAAGCTCAGCCTTAACACAGTATAAAGTCAGGATGAAAGAATGAGCAAACAACACCAAAACCTTACCATGAAAAGTTATTATAGTGATAGGGATGTTCAAGACATAAGCCCAGAAAAAGGGAATGACTTTAAAATATTGATAAGCAAAACCTAAGAGGAAAGCACACCTTGGGTACTAGTTCAACTAGAATTTCTGGAAGAAATGAATCAAGGATTTAATAAGAAATTTTAAAATGTTCCCACAAAGAAAAAAGTATTAGAGGTAAAAATGGAAAAGAAATGAGAGTCATGGGATGGGGGAAGGAAGAATTTGAAAGGGAATTAATAGCTTAATATAAGAAGTACAAAACTTTAGTCAAAGAACAAACTCAAAATTAGAATGGAACAAATAGAAGTTAATGACTCCATGACACAATAAGAAACATTAAAACCAAGCCAAAAGACTAAATAAAAAGGAGAAAAAATAAGACATCTCATAGCAAGACTAATTGACCTGAAAAACAGATTGAAGACAGATAATTTAAGAATTGTTGGGCTACCTGGGATCCATAGCAAAAAAAAGCATAATGGTATATTTTTAAAAATCAAGAAACAGTATATTTCAAGAAATCATAAAAGAAAATGTCTAACATCTCTTAGAACCAGAGTACAAAGTGAAATAAAAAGACTGCACTTGTCACTTCTTAAAAGAACCTCCCCCCCAAGAGAAAAGAAAACTCCTAAGAATATGTTAGCCAATATCTAGAGCTTCCAGGTCTGGAAGAAAAAATAATGCTTGTATACAGAATGAAAGAATTCAAGTACCAAGGAGCCTTAGACAGGATTACATACCATTTAGCTGCCGCAACTATAGAGGAATGGCAAGCTTGTGATGCTGTATTACAGAAGACCATGGTTATATGACTTACAACCAAGAATGACTTGCTCAGTAAAACAGAATAATCTTACATAGGAAAAAAATATATCTTTAATAAAATAGAAGACTTCCAAGGACTCGTGATGAAAAGATCAGAGTTGTATAGAAACTTTGAAAGTTTTTACACAGGAGTCTAGAGAAACACAGATAATTATGAATGAGTGACCATAAGGGACTAAATGAGGATAAGTTGATTATATTTTAATCTTCTCAGAATCTTATCATCAGAGGTCATAGAAGGAGTCTAATTAGAGGGTCTAGGAGTGGTTCTGTTAGGTTTTGATGGTCTTAAGAGAAGAATAGAAAGGAATAGGAAACAGTATATACTGGGAAGGGGAAAATTATCTCACATAATCAGGATACACAAGGAGAGGTCTATACAAAAAATAAGGAAGGTGTAGGGGGAGCAATTGTCACTTGATGCTCATCATCATCTGAAGGGATCAAAGGAGAGAAAAATATATCTGTGTTCAGAAATACTTAACAGGGAAATAGGAGAGAAAAGAGAGAAGAGAGAGGAATAAGAGGAAGGGTAAATTAAGGGGTAGAGTAGTTGTGAACAAAATAGACTATAACTAAGGCTATACAAAACTTATAGCAGCTCTTTTTTGCAGTGGCAAAGAATTGGAAATTGAAGAGTGCCTACCAATTGGAGAAAGGCTGAACAAGTTATGATATGTTAATGTGATGGAATACAATTATGCTATACAAAAGTGATGAAGGGGATGGTTTCAGAGATGTAGCATGAAGTTTTAAGGAGAACAATGACAACAATGTTAAAAAATATTAAAAAAGACAAGCAACTTTGAAAGACTTAGGACCTCTGACCAACAGAATGGCCGGCCGCAATTCCAGAGCACTTATGAAGAAATATGCTAGTCACTTTCTGACAAGTAATGTTCACAGAATGCACCTCGAGACTTATTTTTGGATCATGGCTACTGAGGGAAATTGTTTTGCTTGACTACGTACATTTATAACAGTGAGTTTATTTTTCTTTCTTTCCTTTTGGGGGACAGGGTAGGTTGGAGGGAGAAAAGACAGATTTTTGTTGATTTTGAAAACATCTGATTAAAAAAAAAGAAATTGCCCTTCCAGTCCATTTAGGGCTTCATGATTAAGGAATGGGTCCTATCTCATTTCTCAACTGGGCCCACTGCCCAGGGAACCAGTTCAGGCTGGGCATGAGTGTAGAATGTGGAACTTTGCCAAGTTGACTCCCTATTCAAGCTATTACCTTAGAGAATGCAGCCTGAGAAGAAACCTGAAATTTCCTTAAGTATTTATAACATTATCTAATAGCATAATGATGGGATTTGTGTTGATTTCTTGACATGAAGTGTATGGCTTGGCATATGACCATTGGGCAAATTACTAACATCTCTGAACCTCAGGTGACTCATCTGCAAAATGGGTGTAACAAGACTGTTAATACCTGTCTCCCAGGTATTTTTGTATGTGAGGGTTGTTGGGTCTAATATAAGGCTCCCAGCAAAGCTTATGGTGTTTTACAATTATCCATGATTGTTATTGTTGTTATAATAATGATTTTGGTTCTTTCTGTAAGTTGGAGGAGCCATCACTTCTCTGATTACCGATTGAACTTTACTGTCAGTATTTCAGGAACCAACCTTGCAATCTGCCTCTGGCTAATCTCTTGTCAAATCTGGGCACCCAATAAGTGCTCAGTAAATACTTGTTGACTGATTAATTGATGGGTTACCCCTCCCTGCAAAGCTGCCTTCTGAATGATTTATAACGTTTATGTGTGGGTTTAGTGCCATAGAATGTACATTCCTCCCTCCCACCACACTCCCACCCCACTCTAGGGAGAGAGTCTGGAAGATAAGAGCATCTGCTTTGCTATTTTGTTTTTTTAACCACATCTTTAGACTTCTGGCTTTCTCAGCTGGACTTTGAGGAAATATCGCCCTTGTCTCTGAAAACTGGAAGGAGACTGGTCCTTTTCCCTATTTAAAAGATGGCCTTCATTTCCTATTCAGACAAAGTTTGAATGACAATCCTAGGGCATATTAAACAATAGCCATTTCTATGAAGACTTCCATTCAAGACATATTTGCATGTTTGAAGGGCATCCTTGATGAATGAAGCAGTATGGGGCCCAACACCTAAGGGAAGAAAACATCCTCTGTATGGGAGGGAAAACTTTATCAAGGGTTGCACTGGCAATTGTACCTCCAGACCTTTTAAAAGACATTTCAAATACAAAGTGTGGGAGGCTTTATTAGAAAGAAAAAGCTAAGTGAACACAGTAGAACAGATGGACTTCTCAACTCCCAGGTTTGCTTGACAGAGATATATCGGAAATATAAAAATTATAGTCAGAAATGGGAATCTCAATTACCTGCAGAGCTTCCTAAGCAGCGAGAAGACTGTGACACGGCTCTTGGTACAAGAGCTGGAAAATTAACTATCAGTGTCTCAGTTCTCTAGGGCACAATAAATCTCATTTAGAGTTTCTCAGACATTTCTACTAATTCAGAAACGGGGAGGGGACGGGGTATTGTGTTTACCAATTTGTTCTCCCTTCCTCCTGGCTATAGGAGTGTGAACCAAATGGCTAGAAACTGTAACTCCTAGATGTGAATTTAGTGGGGAGAAAGCTAAAGCTACTTATTAGGGGTCTTTGTATAGGAAACTCTCTTAGGAGACTCTGATGCAGGATAAATGAAGGCTGCCTGTTCTAATGCTCCCATATCACTGGTAGTGGGACGATCACCAAATAATGTAACAAACCTTTATCTAGCACCTATCATGGGTGAGAAGCTGAGATAGACACAAGGAATAGAAAGACAAAAAAAAGAAAGAATTTCTGCCCTCAAGGAGCTCACTGTCTGCTTGGGGGATGCAACACTTATACAAATAAATAAATAGAAGATAATTTGGTGGGGCAAAGTCCATTAATAACTAGGGGGGGGGTGCATCAGGAAAAATTTCCCTTAAGAGGTAGGTGGGGCTTGAGCTGAATCTTAAAGGAAGCCAGGGATACTGAGGAGCAGTGCTTCCTTAGCTTGGGGGATGCAGTATAGGAAGGCACAGGGAGCCAGGAGATAGAATGCTGAGTTCAGGGAGACAGTTGGTTGTGCTGTTGGCTGAAATGTAGCCTGCATAAAAGGGAGTAATGTAAAATCCACTAGGAAACATAGGTTAGAGCCAGGCTGAGGAGAGCTTTAGATGCCAGGTTGAGAAGTTTACATTTTACCTTAAAGGTGATAGATGGAACCCTTTAAAAAATTTTTTTGACCAGGACTGACATGATCAAACCTGTTTTTTAGGATTATTAAATTGGCTGTTGAATAGATGACCGACTGGAAAGGCGAAGGCCAACTAGGAAGCTTTTGCATCATTGGTGGTGACGAGAAGGAAGGAGAGCCTAAATTGGGCAGTGGCCCCGTGATAAGACATCCCTGAGATCATGTTGTGCCTGTTGAGGAAAAGGAAAAGTGTGTCCCTTATTTATTCATTTGTTTTATGTAATTTTTTCTTGTCTTTCTTTTTCTTTCCTTTTCTTTTTAACCCTTCAGGCATGTGCTGGGAAAGAAAGAATTAAAATGCAGCCACCTTCAAGGTGCTTGCCTCAGTTCTGTGAATCAAGACTGCCCTTTAAACCATGTGGGCATTGACTTGGAGGCAGGAAGATATTTAAATGAGGCAATTAAAAGGATGCTTAGGCTGTGATTCTAGAATGTTAAAGAAACACAAATAAAGGTGGACTGTTCTTGTTGGCCTGACCCGGCAGGGAGTTTTACTTTGGTGACAGAATTGTACAGTTCTGAAATAAGCATCCACTTTCTGTATCATCCCCTTCCCCCTCTCCAGCAACATATATGCATGAACTTGGAATCCAAACTCCAAACAAAAGCACCTTCATTCTTTACTTCAAAATCTCTGACAGTACAAAGGCTGGGTCTAAACATATTTTTGACTGCATATTAACTGACATAGAGTTGTTTGAAGTTTCTCACTTGAACCTACAACAGTTCTCTGAGTTAGGTACTACGGGTATTGTTGTCATTCTCCTTTTAGAGATGAAGAAGCCAAGGCTAAGAAAGATAAAGTGAGTTGCTGGTGGTCATAGAGGAGATAAGTGTCAGAGATTTGGCCCCTCATTTCACCTGATGCTAAGTCCAGAGTGCAGCCCAGCATGACCCGGAGTCTCTCATTTTTTAAAAAAGAAGTTGTATCAAGGTGATTAGATTTATAGAAGAGTTTTAAAAATGCACTGACCCCCCTTCTTTGCAGGTGGGAGCCTGGATTTAGGATATTATCAGATTTGGAGGATGTGTTGGCTGGCTTTGCTGAATTACTTTTTTTCTCTTTCTTTTTTAGGCTCTTTTTTAAAATAAGGGTTGGCCTGCTGGGTACAGGAGGCAAGAGAAAGAATATTCAGAAACAGCTAACATTTACTTAACACTTTAAGTTTGCAAGGTGTTTTACATGTATTATCTCCTTTGATGATATGAAGGTAATATAACAATAAAAAATATAAATGATTTTTAAATTTTATTTTTAAATGCCAACTTTTGTTTAAAAGTTTTTTAAATTAAAAAAGATTACTTTTGGTTCTGAATTCTCTCTCTTCCTCCTTCCCCTCCCCTCCCCATTGAGAAGGCAAGAAATATGATACTCATTATATGTATGAAGTCACATAAAACATATTTCCATATTAACCATGTTGTAAGAAAAAAGTAACAAGAAAGTAGTTTAAAAGATATAAATACTTTAAAAAAAAGAAATTGAATTGACCCTCCTTCTTCCCTATAGGCTACTAAACAGTTGATTTTTTGTTTGAGCTTTCAATTGGCCCCTTTAGCAGTGAGGTGTTGTTCAGTCATGCCCCATTCTTCATGAACCAGTATGGGGGTTTTCTTGGCAAATTTGGAGTGGTTTGCCATTTCCTTCTTCAATGGTTAAGGCAAACAGGTTAAATGACTTGCCCAGGGTCACATAGCTAGTAAGTGTCTGAGGCTGGATTTGAACTAAGGTCTTCCTGACTCTGGACCCAGCACCCTATATGAGCCATCTAGCTGCCTAAAGCACCGAGGTAAATGCAACCTAAATGTTTCACTTTAAAACCCTATTATGAAGTTTGATACATACATTTCTCTCCCATTTTATGACTTCTTGTCCTATCCTATATGTATCAGTTTTGTCTATGCAGAAGATTTTTTGGATAAAGGTTTGATATCCGTAACAGAAATATATACAACCAAAAACCATTCCCCAATAGATAAATAGTCTAAGGATGTGAACAAATAGTTCTCAAAATAATTACAAAGTAGTAACAACCATAAGAAAGAATGTCACAAATCACTAATTAAGAGTAATGGAAACGAAATCAATGCTGAGGTTTTACCTTACACCCAGCAAATTACCAAATATGAGAAAAAATGGTCAGAGTCAATATTGAAGGGATTGTGGAAAGAAAATAACACTGGTGTATTGTTGGTGGACTTGTGGACTAGTACAACCATTATGGAAAGCAACTGGAATTATGCAAATAAAATTACTAAAACATCCACACACTTTGACCTACACCCTACTCGGTATATACCCAAAGAAGGTCATTGATAAAAACTAATCCCAAGATACACCAAAATATTTATAGCAACATTTTTTTTTTGTGGCAGCAAAGAACTGGAAACCAAGTAAATGCACATAGAACAAGATTGAATAAACAAGTTATGAAGCATGAATATAATGGAATATTACTCTACTGTAAGAAATTATGTAGGGGCAGCTAGGTGGCTCAGTGGATAGAGCACTGTGCCTGGAATCAGGAAGATTCATCTTCCTGAGTTCAAATCTGGGCTCAGACACTTATGAACCATGTGACCCTGGGCAAGTCACTTTACTCTGTTTGCCTCAGTTTCATCATTCATAAAATGAGCTGGAGAAGGAAAGGGTAAGCCACTCCAGCATCTTTGCCAAGAGAACCACAAATGGGGTCGTGAAGAGTTAAGCATGACTGAACAAGAAGAAGAAAAGATGCTTATGTTGACTATAGAGAAGCGTAGAAAGACATAAACTGATACCAAATGAATTAAGTAGAGCCAGGAGACACAAGATGTGATGATGACAACAGTGTAAATGGAAAGAACTACAACCAGAAACAATTAAAATGAATCTTACAAAATTGTAACAAGCACAGCACTGAAGAAGACATCTGAGAAGACAATTCTACCCCCCACATCCCAACAAATCCTTATTGAAGGTAGAAGGTCCATAGAACATTACATTGATTGCCAGATTTTTTTTTCATATTATTGATAAGTTTTGCCAGTTTTTCTCTCCTTCTCCTCCTTTTCTTCTTCCTCCTCCTCCTCCTTCTTCTCCTTCTCTTTCTCTTTCTCCTCCTCCTCCTCCTCCTTCTTCTTCTCCTTTTCTTTCTCTTTCTCCTCCTCTTCCTTCTTTCTTTCTTTTTAAAAAATCTTTGTTATAATAGGATGGCTCTCTGGGAGTGGGGAGGCTGCTGGTGTGTGCTGAAGCCAGCTTGTACCAGGATCTTGCTACATCTCATTGTTAAATTTTCAGTGTGAATTTTTATGCCTCAGAAATTGACCAGTGCTACAAATTAAGACTTCAAATATTAATAACACAGAAAATATTAATAACACAGATTAAACTTAAAAGTATGTCACATGTACACCCCCCTCCCCCCGAAGAGCTGATGGTTAAACATTTACCATCACACCCCTGGGGGAGGGAAAGAGATAACATGGGAAAATTTATGCAGATAAAAAACTAAAAAGATGCCAATAAACATTCATTAAAAAAAAACTTGTATTCTAGAGGCTTAGGATGTTAGAGCTGGAAAGTCTTTAGAGATCAAATGGTCCAGCCCTTTCATTGTACAGAAAAGAAAATCAAGGCTTAGGGAAATGTTATCATTTTACCCCAGAATATTTGTCTTGTTAGCAACAGAGCTAGGTCTGGACACCAGGCCTCATGATTCTCAGTCCAATGCCCTTTTAATTAGTTTCTACTACTATCCACTCTCCATTGACCATCAAAGAACACCCTTATTCGGCAGATAATTTATACACAGTACTTCAAAACCTGCAATCAATTCTTTAGCCATTGTTAATACTTTGACAAGACCAAGAAGAACAAAGTCAATGAACTTAGATCATCCCGAATTAAATTTTTCTTTATTCTGAATTTTGAGAGATAATATACAGTGAGAAACAGAGTTAAAGCCAGCATAATTAAAGGAACACTGTACTAAGAGTTAAAGCGCTTAGGTTCAAAGCCCAATTCCACCATTAATTAGCAGTAGGGATGGACGAAGATCCTTGCTAGCACCTTGAGGGATTCATTTTTATAAGTGTTTCTGCTTTTGCTAAGAAGCAGAATGTAGCCTTAGAGTAAGGAAGACGTGTTCAGAGCCTACCTCTGACACATACTGGCATGTGAACCTGGGCAAAAAATCTGAGCTATCACTGCTTTAAAGCTTTCAAAACTCTGTATCGCATGCTTTTTTCATTTTCTTTATGTTTCTCACTTTTTATTTATTTATTTTGTGACATGGTTAATATAGAAATATGTTTTACATGGTTTCACATGTAAAATTGATATCATATTGCTTGCCTTCTCAATGGATAGGGGAGAGGCAAGAGGGAGAGAATTTGGAATTCAAATTTTAAAAATTAATGGAAAAGACAAACAATGAATTTAAAAAAAAAACTTCTGCTTCAAAAGGAAATCCTCCAATGCTCTAAAGCTGGCTTTTCTTCAAGTGGTTTCTCCCTCAGCCAACATGGGTATCAAGCTCTCTGAGCCTTGGCACATGCGCCTGCATGAATTTTTGTGAACAAAAAGTTCGTTATTTGGTAACCCAGCTTCTGATGATGAGCATCTCTAAATTCAGCTGGTCCTTTGATAAATGTGAATGGATTCTATTGTTCCATGAGAAATTACAGAAAGGGATAGCTTCAGAGAAACCTGGGAAGACCTGTATGGTATGATATACAGTGAAGTGAGCAGAACCAGGAGAACAATTTATACAAGAACACTGAAAAGACATAAAAACTTATGAACTCTAATCAACTTAATGACCAGCCATGATTCCATAGGACTTATGAAGCTTATTGACAGAGAGATGGCTTGAAATGCAGAATGGGACATAACATTTTTGGACATGGTGGATGTGGGAATTTATTTGACTTATTTGTTCCAAGGCTTTTGTTTTTTCTTTTTTGGAACTGAAGGGAAGGTGGTAGAAGAGAGTGAAAATGTATGTTTGTTAATTGAAAAAAACATATTAGAAAAAAAGAGTCTGTCGTTGGTCCCATTTTGTAAGTCGTATCATCAAGTGTGTGCTCTGCTGACATAGCCCACAAGAACCCAAGGTCACCTCTACAGTGTGTTGAGGAATTGGAAGAGGACGTTGGTAAGGTATGCTCCCTCCAGATATCTGAACTGTTATCTGTATCTGAAAATTGTTCACTGCTTTGTCTGTGAGCAGTGCCAGCCCGAGATTCACTGGTGTCATTTTATCTCCTCCCTTCCTCCACCCCCAACTTCTCCTGGAACAGGCTTTAGACTCTCCCATCACTCTGACGCTTGCCTCTTTGGTTTGCTTTTTGTCCTCTCATCATCAGTTCTGGCTGCCCTGAGACCCTCCCTCCTTCACCTACTCTTTCAGTCAGTGTTTTAGGAGTAGAAAGAACAATGGGAAAGGCTTAAGGGCCATTCCTGCATAATAGTTAGTTGTTCAGTCATTTTCAGGCATGTCCAACTTTTGTTGGACAAAATCCCCATTTGGGATTTTCTTGGCAGAAAAACTGAAGTGGTGTGCCATTTCCTTCTTTAAGTCATTTTCCAGATAAGGAAGCTGAGGCAAACAGGGTAAGTGACTTGCCCAAGGTCACACAGCAATTAAGTGTCTGAGGCCAGATTTTAACTCAGAAAGATGAGTCTTCCTGACTCTAGGATTGGTACACTATGTACTCCACCACCTAGCATCCCCCTGCATAATAGATTTGCCTTTTAACAGTGACCTCCTGGAGATACTGGTTATCTGACTCTTAAAAAATTAAGAATTACTGTCTAAGCAGAAAGGGAGGATAGCTTCCAGGCTGGAAAGACGTGTTTGGAGACAGAAGAGCCTTGAAGCAATCCTCAAGAATCACCCCATACCAGACCAGAAAATTCCAAGTAGAGAGTGAAGGTGACCTTGTAGCTCCTGTGTGTGATCTCCCTCTTTACACAGCCTAATATCAGGACTATTGTTTCCTTTACAAATGATTTTCCAAAAAGGTATTTGGTTTGGTGTGTGCCAAACATATGCCATGATGAACACATAGTGGAATAGACACACTTTAAATCACCATGTTCTGTCTTAAATGCAAGCTGGAAAGTTATTTAGAAATCATCTAGTTTAACTGTCTCATTGTACAGATTGAATGACAGAGATGGAGACTCGAACCCAGGCCTTGGTACTGTGCATATCCTGTGAGCATATGGAAACTAAGAAAGGGTATCTTAATCTTAAATACAGTCACTGTAGAAGAGGTCACAGTGATGAAAAATACATTTCACTGTCAACTGGGAATATTGACTGTATTCTTTGCTCTTGGTGATAGACCTCTAACTCCTGCTTTATGAATTAATATAAAAGGGCCTGTGCTTTTACTGAAGATATCTCTATCTATCAGCAAAAAATCAGAGAATGGCAAAGTGTGCCAGACTTTGAATCACCCAGCCTCAGTTTGAGCATTTTTCCAACTGGTTACCACCCGTGGGATTGTGTCTTACAAACATTTTCCTTATACGTAAAATGGAAATTACAATTCTTGTACCGCATGCCTCATACTACGGTTATGAGAGTCAAATAAAATAATATTTATGTTTTTAGAATTATAGAAATATTGGCTACCCTTATAATTCACAAAGAATATGACCAAATGCATAGTTCACCAGTTTTTTTTTTCCTAAATTGCATTTTCTAGTAGCTGCTATCAGTGGATACTTGAATGCTGATTTACCACAGGATTGGTCAAGTGGACTGTTAGGAACTAATGGAGAAGAAACACAAGCAAGAAGCAGCATAGACTCAGAGTAGGAAGTAAAGAGAAAGATGAATGGCAACCAAGACTTCATCTTGTTGGGATATAACAATTAATGATATCTTCTCATTTCTGATGATGATTGACTTGAGCGTTGCTGGGGTCACTTCCATGGAAGACCGGTAAGCCTTCTCTCATTCTTACTGATGCAAGACCTGATGGTCTTACGTGGCCATGCAACACAAGGGACCTTATCCTTCATGTGGAATGTGGCTTAAGATCCTGGGGGGACAGAATCATCTGGCCATGAGATATTCTGCCAACCCAAGGAAAGTACCCTTTGTGTTAATCTAATGGCTGAATCTTATACTCTGTTATGTTGCTCATAGCATTGTGCATTAAGGGAGCAAAGGGAAGCAGACACAAAGAACTTATGGCCCCTAGTTACCTGTGGAGTAACAGAGGAATGATGATTACACTTTGATATATTATAGATTATTTTTCATTCGATGCTACTTGATATCAAAATATTTTTCTAATTCTGTTTCTAATAAGTAAATTATTCTTATTCTCATTATCATATAAGGTCACATGATAAATCAGGAAGACTCATCTTCCTAAGTTCAAATCTGGCCTCAGACACTTACTAGCTGTGTGACCCTGGGCAAGTCACTTAACCCTGTTTGCCTCAGTTTCCTCATCTATAAAATGAGCTGGAGAAGGAAATGGAAATCACTCCAGTATCATTGCCAAGAAAACCCCAAATGGGTCATGAAGAGTCATACATGGGTGAAATGACTGAGCAACAACAAATGATAAATCCTGAATAGTCTAGGAGGGTGGGGGCTCTGAGCACAGTTATGAATAGCTTTGAACTCTAAGCTATGTAGATGTTCATGGTAGCAATTTGGGGTACTGTTTCAGTGATTAAAAATAGAAGAATGTTTAGTCCACTTGACCAGTATTAGATGGCTGATCCATTAAAATCAAGGTCATTTTACTTTTTAAAAAAGGATGTGTGAGGGGGAAGAGTTATTAAAAATGTAGGGGAATCACATTTTTTGAACTTAAAAAATTACTTTTATTTTAGGAACCAATAAAATTATGGCAAATATTTACAAATAATTATCTCACATAAAGGTTACATAAAATCAATTGTTCACAAGTAACAGCCACTCTCATGAAGACACACAGATATTGAAACTACGCCAATCTTATTGCATGTTTCTTCTACTAATCTAAAAGAAAGGTGTTGCAGTCAACCATTTAACTTAGAATAAAATCACAAATTCCAGTATTGACAAGAAAAAAGAATGAAAAAGCAAACAAAAAAGAAAAAGGAAAAGGAAAAAAATCCATCCCCATTTGACCCACAATGCATCCCCCACCCCCATCCCCACAATCCCCACCCACCCCATCCCTCCTCACCCACAAAAGAAAAATATGTTCACATCTTTGGCAAATTGGCACTGCTGTAATTACATTCAAATATTATTACACACAAAAGCAACACACAACACTAAGAAAAAAACCACCAAATTTCAAGTCAGTTCTTTTCTACTAGAAAAAAAGAATACAAAACATACACATTTTAAAGAAGCATTGTTTTTAATCTGTTGGAGACAGATTTGTCTCCTATTTTCAAAGGCAATTCAATTGTGTTTCTATAGTATTTTTTTGTTGTTGAGTTTTTGTACTTTTTTTTTTTTTTTTTACAAGTAAGCTTCTATGCAGGCATCACAAACTTTGGCGGATACAATAGATATGTTTTTTTTCTTTGAAGCTGGAAGTCCCTAAGACAAAGTGAACTGTCTCTAAGAAAGGAAAAAAAAAGACTCACATTTTCCTGGCAATGAGCTCCATTTGCAACATAATGCATTTCTGTAAATCCAGAATGTGCAAAGGCCACTAGAAAGTGAAAACAAAACAAAACAAAACAAAACCAGGACAGTGTCTTCCAATAGAAGGCTGAGCAAAGCAAAAGCAAGATTTCAATCTCCCACTGCCCATTTTCTGGGCTGAGACTCAGACATTAGAAGACCAAGTGGGAGAATCCAAAGAGGCAGCTGGCTCTGCCAGAAAGGTACATTCAGGGTGGAAACAGGCAAACACGCATCATTGTACATGTTCAGGGAATGGTCCTGCCACCCACTTCCTATCAGGTTCCATTAATGGAATACTAGTCAGTATATCTTTTCAGAGAAGGAATAGCTGAGGAGCCAAAGCAAAAATCTGGTAAGTGGGCCAGCAAAGAATAAATGCTTTGCGTTTCTAGTTTCGAATATGTCTTGGATGGTGTCTGTCATTTTATGTTTGTGTGCCAAGTTCTGTTAACTCAAGGAGTAAAAGTGATACTAAACGGCTTTGATCTTTTTATGCTACATTTTTAAATGGACATGGAGTTTATTTTTTTTAGCTTTATAGCAATTAATTGGCTATTGATTGGCTGGAATGTTAAACTTTCCACTTCCCCAAATACAATAAAATAGTTTCATTAAAATGTATTCATGCTTGAAAATAAGAGAGCCATTAAATGGTTTCCTTTCTGTTCCACTCCAAGGGAAATGCACAGTTTGTAAATCAAAAATCTATCATATGAAATCATTCATTCTTAATGGTACTTTCAGGAGAAGATGAGGGACATGGCAGAAAGTGTGGCAATTATTTCAACAAGAGAGACCCAATATTCTGTGGCCACAGCCATTAACACACAGGACTGATTCACCCTTACAAGGTACCTGATTTCAAATGGCATTAATGGATCAGATGCTTGCACTCTCTCCTTGGGGGAGTGTGGCATCAAGACCCCTTCCCCACCCCCATTCCAGGTTTGTATTTAATTTTGGTGCCTTGATATTTCTCACTTTGTTTTAAGATTTTACTCTGCTGTATTATGCATGTTATGCATGTTGTCAGGCACTTAAGAAAACAGTCAGCAAAAGTAGTAAGATGGAAAATGCCTTTTCTCTCTCATACATCCACACATCCACATCTACACACAGAGAGAAATAAGTTACCAGAGAGCTACACATTTCCCTAATTAATTGGGGGGGGGAGTGTTACCTGTAATAGTCACTTCATTTTTTCATTTAAGTTGCATTTAGGATATAGGCCAATTAGAAATTAGGGAAAAAAAGAAATATTCATTCAGAGAGGAATATTTTGTATCTTTCCTCCAATTATAGGATATACTAAATTCATTCCAAGTGAAATCTGACCTCAACAATGAAAAATCATTTCAAACTTAATCACATTGTGTGTGTGCATGTGTGCACATGTGTGTGTGTATGTATGTTTGTGTGCCTTTGACTTGTGACTCCAGCCTTTTCAAATTGCAGGTTGGTTAGGAGACTCAGAAGTCAACTGTACTCCTCAGGGCTCATAGCTTCAATTCATTCCTCTGCACATTAACCCCCATGGGAACTGAATCCACGAAGCGCTCGCCAAGCCTTGCAAGACTGGATGACAGTGGGAGAGCACCAGAGATCAATATTGCAGCTTCATCATGAATATGCAGAAGGAAAACCTCAGGTACTAAGGACAACAGTCTGAAGTACCAGTGGTGATAGGTGTACATATCACAGGCTAAAAGTCATGGCCCAACTGTCCAACTTTCCAATTACTCATTTTCTAGATTTTTTTTTTTTAAAATGCACTTTTGCTTCAAAATCTCTAAGGCCTCCCTAGGCGGACCAAAATGTGCAAAATAAAACAAATTCACAATGACTCTGGGGGAGGGAGGTATGTGTACCTAGAAAATCTGAAGCTATGGCCTCATCAACCAGAGACACCTCTCCAAGTTAACTGGACCTGTCTCTTTTCAAAGGTTGGGTTTGCCAAGTCATCTCAAGTAATCCAAAAACCCATTTCTCTCAGAAAATCCAAAGTGTCCACTACATTTTCATGTCTAGTTAGTTATGGTCACTATGGTCACAAGCATTCCCTCAATCCCTTCCATGTCTTGTTTCACATATGGTTTATTTTTAAGATATTTGACTTGATTCTTACATGCATAATACAGATTTTCTGTAACATGTTTCCCAAAGATTATAAGCAAATTTTGAATAAAATGCCATACTGAAAATGTGTTTAGATCTATCACATACCAGGAAATGTATCAACGAAAGCCCAGGAAAGCAGGCTTGTATAAGTGTTTTGATAAAAGGAGTTTCTTCTTGGGGTCCATCCTTTACCTAGGCCTGTGAAAGTTTTCTTTTTCTGTAAATCTCCAAAGACTTGAGTGTTTTCCTCCCCTGAATCAATGGGTTTCTTCTGGCTTCCTCATGAGCCTTTATTTGGCTCTTCAGAAATAAATTTTTTATGGGTTTTCCCAATTTTCTGTATAGGAACTTGTAGGCTATCTTCTGACTCTCTAGCACTCCCAGGTTCTCTGCCTGATGCTTGTATTGCCAAGGTCTAAAATCTCTTGACTCCAGAAAGGCTTGGGGAAAAAAAGAATACAGGTGAAGCTCACTGGACAGTAAGACAATGACAGATGAGGATTCTGGTACAGGAAAATAAAGCAGTGGGAAAAGTTGGATGAAACCTCAAAAGAATTGGATATCCTTGGGATAAGCATCCAAACATTTCAGGGCTTATCAGAATCAAGCCGAGTCTCCAAAACTTCTGAAGCTCCCTCACCTCCCACGGGACAGGGATCAACACCCTCCCCCAAAAAACACTACTCCTTCCTGACTACCATACTTCCTCTGATTTCTTCTTTATATTAGAGACTAACTTGGGACTATTGGTTTAGGGGATAACACACATTCTCTTTAAGTTTCATGTTCTATTATCACGGTGCCTTGAGAAAGAGGAATCTTAGGATTAAGAGTAAAAAGTAGCTTTAGGGACCATCTAGTTCAGGGATTCTTAGTTCACAAGGTTCTGTGAACTAAAAATATTTTTTTGATAGCTACATTTCAGTAGAATTGTCTTCTTTTTATTTTATGCACTTAAAAAACATTCTGAAAAAAAGCTCCACCAAACTGCCAAAAGGATGGACACAAAAAAGATTAAAAATCCCTGGACTAGTTGAACCCCCTTATACAGCTGAACTCCATGAAATGGAAGACAAGAAACATGATATAACTTGCTCAGTTGTGCAATTATTAAGTAGGAAAGAAGGAGACACCAACTCCAAGTCCAACTCTTGCTACACAAGGGGTTATGGGATATTGATTTGCATCACAACCCTGTTCCAAGCAGGGCTCAGGATAAAAGGGCTAAGACTCAGAAAGTAAACTCTTCAGAAAAACAAAAGTTTCCTTTGGAACAAAGTCTTGAACTTTGAATAAGTCTAAGAACTTGGGTTCTTAGGGATCCGTAGAATTTAAGTTCAGAATGCTCTGCAAATATGTGTGCCAGCCAAATGGCTCCTGCTTTGAATTGACTAGTCAAAACACTTCTAGAGCTCTCCTTATTTTTCAGGAGTTCCCTAGTACTGTTTCAGGGAGAGCCAGCATGGTAGAGTGAAGAGAACCAGATCCAACTCTTACCTCTGACAAACACAGGCTATGTGACCATGGGCAAGTCACAACTTCTCAGTGGTTAGCTATGAAACAACCCTCTAAGACTACAAATGATATTGTTTTGGTGAGTTTCTTAAATACCAGGAGAGGAGTTCCCCATCCCAATAAAATTACAGATCCAGATCTGCTCCTGTACCACTGCCTCCTCCCCAGCCCCCCACCCCCGAAAAGATCATTAGGATTAGGACCCTTGTCATCATTAATTACATATTAAAATGTATTCAAAGGAAAAAAGAGGCATGTGCTTTCTACGTCCCTTCTATTCCAATGAGAAAAAAAGAAGTATGTCCTTTCTAGGTGCATAGGCTTATGCTGGACGTCCCTGGTATTTTTTTTCTTTTTGTCAGTTCATAGCTATCAAAGTAAATGCAATCACAGAACATAGTTAGCCAAGCTACTTACTGCCCAGCATACAGGTATTGTGTAATGGTTTACAATCAAGGGATAATGCCATATTCTACTGACTGAAGCAGACATATGGTGAAAGCATCCATATCAGTGACTGGTAACCTGTTCATTGCCAAGTTAATATATGCACACTGAAGAGGGTTACTTTCTACAAATTCATAAACATGTCTGTGATTGCTGTCTTCCCAAATAATCAGTAGTCCCATAATGTGTTGTTATGTGTAATCAAGGTACATAGGTGTGCTCATTTTATTTATATCCTAGGAGTGGCGCATTGCACAGATAACATACCATGATATATTTTGCCTGTAAGCATATTGACATTCATAGGATGCATCTTAACAATAATATCTATGACACTTCTCTTCTTCATAATCATCAATATCACCACAACAGTTTGTGGCCTTGTCTAAATTGCGAATTAATCCAATTTTATGTTGACCAGGCCAAATTTTTCAAATGTCATAATGGTCATGTACTCAGCTATCTAATTTGGTCAGTTCATTAAAAACAAATCAACATTTATAGACTGGTTATTCATATCATTTTACATACCTAATCGGATTGACCACCTATCGAATCAATAGCTGGTCAGAGCAGCCAAATGAAAGGATGCCAAGATCACCAAACATAATGACACAACCTCTGTGTTCAGTTGACCTAGATATTCATCCTATGATTGAAATGGGCAACTTCAGCACCACATTTTTCTAATTTCTGAATTGTGCCAAATGCGTAACAGTTGTGAAATGACAATATATCTGACTCCTATGAAATTAATAAGACACTGCCTTGTCAGGCAGCAATATAGATTTCAGTTCCTCTCAGTCCAGTGACCTTGTCCTTTCAGTTGAGATCATAAGACCGATCATAAATAATGAAATCTTTATAGCAAAGAAATTAACATCCCTAAGCTTACCCAGTTACTGCCTATGTGGAGACTCTTCATAAACTTTAAAACTATACATAAACAGATACCATTTGCTTTACAATGTTTGAAATCTGTGACCTGACCAGTGCTCCACAACAGAGGTCCTGCTTAGCAGATATGCATATCTTAAGTAAACTTAAATAACTTGGATTTGAAATCTGCCCTGATTTGGAGTCTCATCTACTCCCTGTCTGTCCTCTCTAAGAATCTGTTCCTCTGTGCTCCTGAGATGGTGGCAGCCCTTGAAAGCTAAGTCACAGGGGAATGCACAGCGGAACTATTCCTTGATTGGAATAAGTTGAATTCTTTTTTCCAGCACTGTCTCATATTTTAATAGAGGAATCTCCTTCTTCCTTTATACTAAGTTAGCAAGGTTTTACTATACCAAAAAAAAGTGAAATCAGAATGCAACAAAGCTTCATTTTCAGAAACTCAGTAGGCCCTTTTGGAAGTAATATGAAAGGGTTTGAGTCAATAATTGTCACCCACATACCTGTTCACATAATGGGCCTTTCAACATTCCATACCAAACATTCTTTGTCCCTTCACTTATGCTGTGCTCTGTTGCTCAGAAGGGCAGTTAGGTGGTGCGGTGGATAGAGTGCTGGCCCTGGAATCAGGAAGATTTGTCTTCCTGAGTTCAAATCCAGTCTCAGATACTTACTAGCTGTGTGACCCCGAGTAAGTCACTTAACCCTGTCTGCCTCAGTTTCCTCATCTATAAAATGAGCTGGAGAAGGAAATGGAAAACCACTCTAGAATCTTTACCAAGAAAATCCCAAATGAGGTCATGAAGAGCCTGACATGACTGAAATGACTGAATAACAACAACCATTACTCAGAGTGCCTTTTACCTTCCCTCTGCCTATCTAAATCCTAGCCATCTTTCAAGACCTAACTCAAGTCCCACAACTTCTGTGAAGCCCTCTTTGCTCATCCTGGTCTACAGTGATTTTGCCCACTCCAGTCTACAGTGATTTCCCAATTCCTAAAGCTCTTATTCCCTATACTTCATATTTTAGTGTCTGATCATAGTCTGCGTTATATTTTCCTTTAAACGCTCCATGTAACATGTTGTTTTTCTGTCTAGCTAGAAAAGAATAGGGTCCATCTTATATTTCTTTGTATGATCTCTTCCTTCCCACTGCAGTGTCTACTATAGTACCAAGTACATAAGAGCTTCTCAATAAATACTTGCTGAATGAATTAATGAATGAAATAACTGATCCTAATTTGTCTTTCATTTAGGAGGGGTGAGAAACACATTCATTCATTTTATCAGACACTCTGATGACATTGTCCAAGATGATAATGCAACTCTAATTGACAATCGAGTAAAGCGAGTTGAACCTGGCTGTCCCTTGGGGGAAATAAATAAGTACAGATTATGTGGGTTTAAGAGTATTGATGATGATTGAAATGTGCCTTAGCCAATCCTCTGAGCTCAGTCTCTGATCAATCACACTGAGTGACTCAACATTTCCTACCAAGTAAAGTCTGGCTTTGAAGACTCCATAATTTGGCCTAATCTATCTTTCCAGCCTTATCTAACACTATCCTTCTTCGTGTGCTTCACAGTCCAGACAAGCTGTACCATTCTTCAACCTCTCTTTGCCCTTTCCCACTTTCATGCATTGGCTCACACTAATCCCTTAGTCCTAAAATGGATTCCTTCTCCCACCTCCATTTGTTGAAATCCTTCCCTTTTTTCAAGGCCTAGTTCAGGTACCGTGAAGAATGTTCCCTGATCCCCCCAGAGGGAAATGACCCCTCCCTCCTTGAATCTCACAGAACTTTGTTTGGACCTTGCCTACACATTGATCATAATTGAATTTGTATTTTATTTATATATGTACATGTCTCATCTCCCCTACAAGATTATAAAGTCCTTGAGGGCAGGGACTGTGTCTTATTTATTGTTGTATCCCAAACACCTACTCCAGTGCTCCCGCACAGATTAGGTGCTTAAAAATGTTTGTTGAGTTGAATCGTTGAAGTACTTTTGAGCTACTCATTTTTTTTTCATTTTTCCTAAAGAGAATGGGACATTAAATAAAATATCACTGCTGTATTAGTGGGCTTGCTTTCCTGGGGGTGGGAGGGGAAAAAAACACCTTATGACTATAATGATATAATATTGGGGAAGGTATCTTGGTTTCCAAAGAGTAGCTAGGGAAATCACCAAAATTATGTTCTCCAAATTTCCATGATTTGGAAAACATGATCTGTAATGTACGGTGAATGGCGGGGCCAAGCCAAGGATGACTCAGGCTATTAACATGACAGCTCATCAGGCCAAGATTGTTTTCTTTCTTTTTCTTTTAGAAAATCAGTGAGTTTTCACTTGCCTATTTAGATTTACATACAGCATGTCAGAAGCTGACTAAGAAATCCTTCCTCGAAGTTAGCACTGCTTGGAACTAGAAAAATGTATTTCCAGTGTACTCAGGATGGTTACAAAGAAAGATGAATTGATAGAAAGCTGCAAAATGTCACAACCTGCCCAGGGGTTTTACTTGTTCCTTGTGTTCCATGCCTCTAAACAGCATGTTCTCCTACCCAAGGCCTCTCCTATGGGATACTGCACAAACAAACAAACAAAATAAAATCACTTCAGGCCAAAGGATGACCACAAAGAAAATACCACCTGGTTGGCTCAAAGTCGGTTAAAGCTTACTGAATTCTGACTCAGTGCACCAGTTTCAAAATGCACTTGTCAATGCATTTTGAGCCCGCCATATGTAAAAGCATTTACAATATGTACTTAGCCACTCTTCGCAACACACAAAAAAAGCAAGGCGTTATTTACATCGATGCTGCTTTAAGCTGAAAAGAGCAATCTTTCTTGACCAACCACCCTAAACAAAAACCCAGGGTGAGTTAGGCAGATGATGCTGAGATGCCCACCTCAGGGTCATCCGAGAGGAAAGCTCTGCCCAAGAATACATTTGTTTGGCTCTTCCTCGGATGTACCTGGAGAAAACCAGAGGCAACCAGCCTGGGGCCTAACATTTTGGCCGCTCCCAAGAACAGACTGTCCTGTGAACAGGGAGGAATATCAGCATAACTGGTTTCTGGTTGGTTGGTTTTCTGAGACCAAGTCAACATGAATAAAATCTCATTGATTTCTTCTTAGAAGCAAACAAACAAAACCCAACAACAACAATGGCTGGGGGGGGGCGGGCGTGAGGGAAGCAAGAAAGCAAGAGAGATGAAAAAAAAACACCACCAACCCCACATCAGTTTGCCCCTTGTAAAGAATAACATTTTGTTGAGTCTGTAGAATCTTATTGGCTATTCTCTTGTCCTTCCTTGCGCAGTCTGGTTGGTATGGATATGTCTCAGTGATTCACACGCCATTGTCCTGAATGATATGTGTAGTAAGTGCTTGGATTTCTTTGCTCCTGGGGTCAGTGGCGGTCATAGGCAGTGGCAGCTGCAGGGGGTGCTGCTCCTCTGGCAGCTGCGCTGTAATAGTAAGGGGAGCCTGGAAGAGAAAAGAGGGCCATGAGGACTGATGGTGCAAAAAGTGGCAATCCATGTCATTCCCAACCCTGGCTAGGGATCTATGGTAAGAAAAGAGCATTGAGTGACTCAGACAAGTGGTTTCCTAATGGTGAAAAGATGACTGTACTAGGAGGCAGGGGTCCTGCCTTTGTCATTAACTAGCCATATGACCTTGGATAAGTCACAAGCTTGCTAAGAACAGCTCACTTTTACATGATGCTTTAAGGTTGGCAAGGTGTTTTTTAATAGACTTTATTAATGTATATTATTGTATCAGTAAGGCAATAATAACAACATAGATGATAACTGTCAAAATGCCTATGTAGTTCTGTATCACAAAGTATGAGAGAGACTCTCCATAAAGAAGGTAGAAATATAACATTTATTCAGATACCAGAGAACCACATCCCATGACCAAATGTTCAGCTCCCACAGCTGGTTAACCCACTTCATCATAACAGCAAGGAACCCAAAATACAATATCATAACATGGAGCCTTGCCATCCCAAAACCTCTCTGACTCCTTGCTGGGATCTTCCCCAAAAACAAACTCACAGTACAGCTAAGTCAGTCTGTTCAGCTCTGACTATCACGAGGGTGGCCATTAGCAGCCATAACTGCTCTCTCTCTCTCTCTCTCTCTCTCTCTCTCTCTCTCTCTTTCTCTCTCTCCCTCTCTCAGCATTTCCTGTGACATAACTTCCTTATCCTGTCAGGAAGCTCCTCCCACCACATGTGACTTAGGCTTCTTGTGACATAAGCTGGTCACATGGCCTATTAATGGGTGCAAAAGATCTTCAAATCTAAATTGCTATGACAATTATTAACGCATTTCACTCTGATAAACTATAAGCTTCTAGAATGCAAGTATTGTTTCATATTTGTCTTTGTAGTCCTGACACGTGGCACTGAACCTGGAGCAGAGTAGGTGCTTCATATATGCCTGTTGAAGGCATGAAATTTGTTGCCATGTGAGTCATTTGTTTTCTAACCTCTAAATGGAGATGATTCCTACTTGGTCAGGAAGGGATTTTCCAGGTCACTGAAAATACAAAATGTATCTCCGAAGGAATTAATTTTTCATGTCGATTGTCTACACCAGAGATATCAAACTAAGCTCTGCAGTGTGGCCTGAACCAGATTAAAATGTAATTGGAAAATATTTAACAAAATAAATAAAAATATATAAAACATAGATAACATTTCTTTTGAAAACTAAGTCACTATGCGGCCAGAGATTGACGGCCCTCATTGCTTTTGACCTTCTTGGTCTACAGGAATCAGAGGACTGAATGAATTGTTCCATTCTGGGCTTCTCTTTCTCTATGAAGTCAGGCAGTCTGAATATCTCTTCTATATGATGGAGACCACTGGCCTAATTTGCAGGAAATCAGACAGAGGGTTACATGGCCTTAAATAACCTTCTGAATATGGCACAAGACTTGGGTTTTCCTGCCTAGAGCTGGAGAATATTCAAATTCTAAGAGACCTTGTTCTACTGAAGAGAAAACTAAGGCTCAGAGATGAAATACCTTGCCCAGGTCACATGACTAGCAAATAGGCAGCTAGGTAGCATAGTGGGTAGAGTACTGGACCTGGAGTTAAGAAGTTCTGAACTCAAATCTAGCCTCAGACTCTACCTGTGTGACCCTGGTGAAGTCACTTAACCTAGGTCTGCCTTAGTTTCCTAAATTACAAAATGGGGATAATAATAACACCTGCCTCCCAGGATTGTCATGAGCATCAAATGAGATAATGTTTGTTAAGCACTTAGAACAATGCCTGACACATAGGAGGTACTCAATAAATGATTGTTTCTTTCCTCCTTCCTTTTCTCCCTCCCTTCCTCCCTCCCTCCCTCCCTCCCTCCTTCCCTTCCTCCCTCCCTCCCTCCCTTCCTCCTTTCCTTCCTTCCTTCTTCCCTTCCTCCCTCCCTTCCTTTCTCCCTTCCTTCCTTCTTTCCTTCTTTCCTTCCTTCCTTCTTCCCTCCCTTCTTCCCTCCCTTCTTCCCTCCCTCCCTTCCTTCCTCCCTCCCTCCCTTCCTTCCTTCCTTCCTCCCTCCCTCCCTCTCTCCCTTCCTCCCTTCCTCCCTTCCTTCCTTCCTTCTTTCCCTCTTTCCTTGTTTTCTGACTCTTGGTCAAGATCTTTTATAGTATGCTTCACTGCCTTCCGCTTCCTCCACTCACACTCAGACACTCAATTTAGCAGCAACAGACAAAGACTTTATAAAGAGGGTTGAATTTTATACATTCACTGGAGCTTCACCATCATGCTACCTTGAGAGTCTATGCTGGTGGACCTTTATGATAAAACCTAATGTCCTTTTGTTAGGTCTGTAACTAACACCCTTTGGATGAAGTCAAAAGCAACCTGTCTTAAATTGAATTTCACTCTGTGAAGAACAGTGTGTTAGCTAGCCCGACTATCAGTCCACTTAATTCCACAGGCAGTAAATCAAACACTAACCAGATGAGCTTATCCATCAACATACACGTTGCAAAGCTATCTCCCATCACAGAATACTCCACTGAGGGTAGTAATCTTAAGCCTCTTAATTCAATGATTTCATTCACTATAGTATTGGCTTTGTTTCTTTGGAATCCTAGGTTACTTTTTTCCCTTCACTGAACTAAAAGCAATTTTAAAAATTGATTTTCTGATGTTAATTTTGGTTTCCTCCACTGACGTCCCACTCTGCTGTACTATCGTGACATGCAGGCAATGCTGGATTGTCAAAGGCTATGCCAACAGATTACAGACTCTGGCAGATACCATCAAGCTAGAAAGGCCTAGTATAGCCCAGAAACAGACTAAGCCTGTCATGCAAATGTGGAAAAATGGGAAGTGTTATGGATATGGAGTCTGAGGACCTATGTTTGGACCCCAGCTCTGCCACTTACTACTATAGTCACTTAACCTCTATGGATCTTAGGTTCTTCATCTGTAAAATGAGAAGGTTGGTCTGGATGCTCTCTAAGGTACCTTACAATTCTAAATCTATGATTCTTTTTTATGGCTCTAATTTTTCCTTTTGGAGGGGGGGGGAAGGCAAGTGGGGTGAAGTGACTTGCCCAAGGTCACACAGCTAGTAGGTATCAATTGTCTGAGTCCAGATTTGAACTCAGATCCTCCTGACTCCAGGGCTGGTGCTCTATTCACTGCACCATCTAGCTGCCCCTAAATCTATGATTCTTTCATGAACCTGCATAAGTTTCAAAAGACTCATCATTAGAAGATTGGCTACTGGGTATATCTTTGACCAATGGGTAATGCTATCTTTGGCCATAGAAACTAATATAACTAGGGCATTCAGAGATTGGTATCTATATGGTTGGAGAAAGTATCCATACTGAAGAAATGAAGACTCTTCTGGAATATCTTAAATTTATTACGAGTTTTACCTTCTTGACCCATATACCAGCTTCATTGTATTTGGGTTTTTTGCCTGGGCTATCAATACAGGATCTGAATGATTACAGAAATTTGTTTCAATTGTCATTATCATTTGGAGGTACTAATTAAATCAGCTTTATTTCACACCTGCTATGTGCAAAAGCACAGTGTAAAGCATTAAAATGATAATAATAATTTCATAAACCTCCCTTTCTATACAGCCCAAAAGGTCAATCCAATCCAAGAGGCAACTCTGTGTGCTTTTTTCTTTCACCATGATGTAATATTAGACACTAAACTACCTTTATCACTTGATTATAATTATCATGATAATAATGATGATAACAATAAAGGATTTATACTATCTGTAAATTGATATAGCAATCTGGAACTCAAATGAAAATTATCTATGTTGAAGAAAATCATCCAAGATAAATTTCATTTGTTTGGAGTCTGAGGACCTTGATTCAGGTTCCAGATTTGTCACTTACTAACCTGTGTGACCCTGGGTAAGTCACTTAGCCTCCATTTCCTCACCTGTAAAATGAGATGGTTGAGCTAGATAACCACTAATATCCCCTCAGCTGTAAATCCTACATCCTTGTTAAGTGAATGCCGGAATGTGTGGATGAATGGGTGAAATATGTATACATATATGTAAATATAAATGTGCGTATCTGTACTTACATATATTTATTGAGAGAGAGGCAGAGAGAGAGGAGACCATAGACAGGCACCTTTGTCTTTTAAAGGCCAATGAAGTGACAAAAACCAATGTTTTTCTAGGTCTGATTCTGACTAGAAAAGAGGAAACAATTACAGAAGTAGAAATGACAGGAACCGTGGGAAGAAGTGACCTAAGTGATCTTAGAGTTTGTGATAGAGAAGGAAAGGACCCCTGGTGTACAGTAGTCTGACACATCCTAGATTTAAGGGCAATAAGAGGATGTCACTGTCTAACATTCTAGTTCAAGTTCATGAAGGATGGAGGTGCTCTCAAGGAAAATATTAAAATCAATTCAACAAACATTTTTACCTGCCTACTATGTGCGGGGGGCTAGGCTAGGTGTGGGGAAGTCAAAGACACAAATTAAACAATCCCTGGTGTCAAAGACATCCTCCTAAGGAGATACAATGTGTGCACAGATAAAATTCTGGATGAACAAACAGATAATCCTGGCAAAAAGCAAATAGATGAACATAGAAGCTGAGGCAATTCGTCAACCAACCAAGAGACAGAATCAGAGGCAGGGAATTGAAGACAAATGAGAAAGGATGTCATGGTCATATAAAACCAGAGTGGGTATGAGCAATTTTGGCACCCACGGCAAACTTTGCAAAATGTGTCTAGACCAAATGGCAGAAATTATGACCTTTTATCAACTGCTTAACACAAATTTGGCTGAGTGGAAGGGAAACAGAGATACAAGACCTTATAGGGAAGAGACAGAGACCACTGGACACTGTGAGGCCACTGCTAGGAAGGTTAATGCCCAGGACAGATGAGAAGAAGGAGAAGCGTGGGACCAGTTTGTAGAGGAGGTCACCTAGTTTGGCTTCCAGGAGGAAGAAGTCTTTTATCTGGGGGCTTCCAGTTTTAACTAGTTATTTTTGCTGGCTAGGTACTAAACACAATTGGTTTCTACGCTTCAAGATGAGTGTAAGTAATGCCAATGCCCTATAAACTTCAGCACACTGGAAAAAGCTCCAGTCACTCCTCCTTAGTTACAGCTCTGTGTAAGAAGAATGTTAAAAATGTTCAAGCCCCAAACAAGGCATGCTGCATGATTTATTAAAGACAAGAAAAAGGACTTTTCAATCTATGTTGGGAATAAGCAAATTAAAGAATGGATCATGCTGCTAGATAGCAAAGACAAAGAGGAAGTAGAACTACCCAAATTTTATTTTGATTTTTTCATGGTATATTTATGAGTGGTGGAGAGATGTTGAGTGGATTTCTCCTAACAAAGACTGACAGCACTAAAAGATTAGAACTAGTTGTTTGAAAGACCAAAGCCTAAGAGTACTGATTAGTGGATCAGTGTCAGCCTCTGGGGAGGTTCTATTACAAGGCTGTAGGACTCTGCCTTTTGTCTTATCCTAGTCACCATTAAAAAAAAAATCAGTGACTTATACGAAAGCATATGATTATATGCTCATTTATTATATGATTATTATATGAAATTATATGATTATAAAATCTATAGCTATTACAAAAATATGAAAGGGATAGTCAGCATGTTAGATGATGTAGTCTAGATCTAAAAACATCTCACCAGGCTAGATTAGTAGATCCAATGTAATTTGGTGATGAGAATAAATTTGAAACCCTACAAGTAGTAAGTTTGTACTACAGACCAGTGGTCTCCACAGTTTTTTGATTACAT
The DNA here is from genome assembly GCF_011100635.1 of Trichosurus vulpecula. Classification (NCBI taxonomy): domain Eukaryota; kingdom Metazoa; phylum Chordata; class Mammalia; order Diprotodontia; family Phalangeridae; genus Trichosurus; species Trichosurus vulpecula. The sequence goes on along the minus strand of NC_050573.1, from coordinate 546,654,453 downwards.
GCCCCATCAATAATACATTATTTTAATATTTGACTCCAACCCCAATAAATGTATGTTTCCTTATTTATAAATTGTACATATATGCGTGTGTACTGCTATGCCAATAATATAAAGCTTATACAAAAATAGAGATTAAAAAAGAATAAGATGAAAAAGGAGTATTTGGTCCTGGTATTTATAAGGAGATACTCAAGCTTATTGGGTAGTGAAGTGATATGATCAGAGCTGAGCTTTAGACAAATCACTTTGGCAGCTAAGTGGAGGATGGAATGGTGTGAGGAGACATTTGAGGCAGAAAAATTAAAAGGCTATTGCTAGCACCTGAGTCAAGAGAACCCGAGTTCAAATCCAGCCTCAGACACTTAGTAGCTGTGTGACCCTGGGCAAGTTATTTAACTTTGATTGCCTCTCCCACATCAAAAAAAGGCTATTATAATAGTCCAGCTAAGAAGTGAAGAGGGCCTGAACAAGAGCAGTACCTGTATAATTAGAGGAAGGGAATAGGTGTGAAACATCATAGAGGTAGAAACAGGACTTGGCAACTGATTGAATATATGAAGTGAGAATGAGGATCAGTGATGAAACCATGAGTGTGAATATGGCTGACTAGGATGGTGGTACCTTCATCAGAAATAGGGAAGTTTGTTAAAGGGATGGATTTTGGGGGGAAGATAATGTGATGAAATCTGCCATGCAAAACACTGTCCAGTGTTACCTGCTCATTCTATAAGACTCACTCTCTCCCACCCAAAATGAAAAAGTGCGGGTGTACTATTACTGATGAGTCACCCAGAGCCCATACAATGAGGGGCACCTGCAATAGCCATAAGTTGATTTGGGGGAGAGAAGATAGGCAGGTTGGGTGAGGGAGGGACAGAGGGATTTTCCCAGTGGTACTTGGAGAGTTGCTACTATGAGTGCCACTGCCCTGAGAGGCTGATGCCCAATCAGAAAAGAGAAATATTGGGCGATAAAGGTAGGTATGGTTGTATTGGAGACAAACCATCCAATTGCCTGGTTTGGTGAGTTTATTTTATTGTTTTATTTATTTAGTGGGACCTAAATTCCCATCCTCTGATGGTTAATCACACATCCTCTAAGGCTGGACTACAGCTCCTTTAGGTTCAAGACACACACACACACACACACACACACACAAAAATGCACATTTTGGATAAAACTGCTATAGATAAATCAAAATTAAAGACAAATTTCACAGGCTAGAACACTGAACTTTAACTGGAGGCGGGGTGGGGTGTGGAGGTGGGGCAGAATGGAGATTCTGCATAGATTAAGAAGTTGAACCAGGTGATCTCTAATCCTCATCTACTCAGGAGATTCTACGGTTCTTCCCTTCTCACCCTGCCCATCAAAGACAAAGGGGATGGGTATGGGGTAGTTAAGGTTGAACGAGAAATTCTAGGTCCTTTTTGTTTCTCCTCTAAGTTCTCCTCTGGTCAGTATAAGCCCCTTTCTTTATATGACAAAGAAAATTAGAAACCAGAAGGGTGGTTGTTCCAGTTAGGTAATTTTCCTCTCCCTACCTCCCCACCCCACCACCCCCATGAAAATCAATAGATGCTTTTGTTTCAACCAAGTGTAGACATTGTAAACACAACCTTAGGGACCCACATTTCCTAGTGACCTCCTTCAATCATTTTAACCCAATTCCAATATCCCAGCTCAGAGATGACTAAAGTTTTTACCCTCTCATAGATGCCTTCGTTTTTTAAATCATCACTATCAAGCAATAATTAAGAGGCACACATATTTGGAGACAACACTAAAACACATTAGGCAGGTGGAGTGGGAAGCAACACAGGATAGCAAAAACACTGGCTGTGGAGTCAGAAGGCTTGGGTTCAAATTCTGACTCTGCAAATTACTAAATGGTTGACATTGGGCAAGTTACCTTATTTCTCTTTGCTTCAATTTCAACGGGAGTACAGTAAGAGTTGGGTCAGATAATCCCTAAAGTCCACTAAATCTATGATTCTGTGATCTTGGTTCCTATATTCAGACACATAATAGATGACATCTATATGGCGCTTTAAGGTTGGCCAAGTGCTCTGTACACATTATCTCACAGGAGTTTTACAACGATCCTATGAAGTACGTACTGCAGGTATCGTTATATCTATTTTACAGATGGGGAAACTGAGGATGAAAGTAGTTAAATGACTTGCCCAGGTTATGTAGCCAGTCAATGAAAGAGGCAGAATTTAAACCCAGGACCTCCTGACTCCTGAGCATTCATTCTATCCACTAGCCAGGTGGCCTCAACCTCTACAAAGGGGATGAAGGACAGTTACAAATCTCTGGAGGATTCCTATCCAAGCAAAAATAACAGTGGGGGTGTCAATATTGCTCTGAGTGAAAAAGCAGATGAGTCTCAGACCCCAAAGAAGACTAAAGAAGGACAACATATTCCATTACGAATGATGGAGGAAGACAGGAAACAAGTATTTATTGAGTGTCTACTATGTTCGAGGCACTGTGCTAAGTGCTTCACAAATAACTCACTTGATTTTCACAACTACTTGGGGAATTGTGTGCTATTATTATACCCTTTTACAGATGAAGAAACAAAGACAGGCAGAGGGTAAGTAATCACCCAGAGTCACACTATGGGTATCTGAGGCAGGGTTTGAACTCAGTTGTTTTTGACGCCAGAGTCAGCGCTTCATCTGCTCTGCCACCCAGCTGCCTTGAGGAGGCAGTTTCATGAAATCTAGGAACGGATGAGTAACGAAGAGAGCAGAATTAGGAGAACAAGTCACAAAATAACAACAGTACTATAAAGACAAATATGATAGAATGACCTAAGAATTTTGATCAATTCAAGGACCAACCATGATTCCAGGGGCTTCATGATGAAGCACACTACCCACCTCCTGACAGAGAGGCACAGTTTGAGAAATAGATGTTGTAAGATGTGACCAATGTGGCTTTTTGTTTTGCTTGACTACGCATATGTTACAAGGGTTTTGTCTTTATTGTATTAATGGGGTGGGAGGAAAAAAGAAACAATATCGTTAATTGAAAAAAGTTAGATTAATTAAAAAAAAAGAAAATCAAAGTGAACCTATACAGAATCCTTCTGATTTAATCTTCTCTCTCCTTCCTCCTCTTACATTTCTTGCAAGTCTCTCCTCTTATTCCTTTCAACCATCAAATCCTAATGTCTCTCAGAATCTGACTAGCAACCATATAATCTGAAGTGCTGGGGTTTTTTTCTAAATCACATTTCTGTGGTGAAAATTTTTTAAAAAGCCTATTATTTAACGTTAAAAATGAAAACATCACATCATAACACATTCGATCTTTCTCTCCACCATTATACTCCCATCTAAAATAAACTTGTCCTTTCTTCTGTCATTTTTTTCTTTCTAATTCATATTATCATCAATTTATTCCTTGACACAGTCATTTCTGGCTCACACTTGTTCTCTAATCCTTTTATAGAAGCCCACAGAAGAGCTGATTCTAATCCTAATTGACTGGTTCCAAACCCTTTCACCTAGTATGAAGCCCGTGCCAATATTGTCAATCTCATGACCCGGTCTCCTGTAACAACAGCTAGATAGCTCAGGTGTGTCCGAAAGGGAATCCTGTCAGACTCACTTACATTTCACAAGGTACACAAATCACCTGAGTTCAGAAGTGGGCACAGGGCATCAAACAAAATCTGCCGTGATCAGCATCGAGTGGAGAGTAATGAGGGAAAATGGTAAAGAAGTTATTACAACAAACCAGCATGAAATTGAATCATTTTTCTTCATTAGAAGGTGTTACTATTATCCGCTTTTAGCATGTTTGGGTTAAGTCGGCCTTAAGCGGTCAGGCCGATGAAATCAGGAGCAGAGTGAACTAACCTCCTTCCACAGTGAGTGTGGGTCTTTTTGGAACAAATCCCAACAGCTTTTGTGTTTTGGGCATGCCAACCAGTATTAAGCTATCAGGTCTTTTCCCAGCTTCCAGAGTCTTCTTTTTTTTTCTTTTTCCCAGATAGGCAGTGCAATTTTCTGTGGGCCAACCCCCACTGCCCGGGGGAGCAGCGAGGCAAAGTCATAAGCCCGTAGGATAATAAATAGCAGAATCATAGCTTGAGAGCTTAAAGGAATCTCAGAGGGCACCTAGCCCCATCCTCTCATATTACTGGATGAGAAAACTGAGGTCTTACAAGGTTAAATGACCTACCCAAGGTCATGTGGAAAGTGAGCCATCAGATTCAGGATATTCAGCTCAATCCAATTCAATCTGATAAGCATTCATTAAATTTCTAATCTGGGCTGGACATTGCCATAGGTTGGAATACAAAGACCCCTATCATGATATGGAGGAAATGGTCCTTGCCTCAAGTAGTTTACATTCTCCTGGATAATAGGCGAATTGTTTAGCTTGCTGAGAAGCATCATGGGAACTTGGAAAGGGCATTGGTTTTTGCAATCTGAAGGTAATGTCAATAGAAATTACAGTTAGCTTTTATATAATGCTTCAAGGTTTATGAAGTGCTTTAGGAATATTATCTCATTTTATCCTTGCTCCAGCCCTGGCAGGAAGGCCGTATTATTATTTCCATTTTAAATAGAGGAAAAGTGAGGCAGATAAAAGTGAAGTGACTCAGTCAGAGTCACAGGACTAGTCAGCTCTGAGGCTGGATTTGATCTCAGGTCTTCCTGACTCCAGGCCCAGCACTCTATCCACTGAGCCTAATGGCAATTTATATTAACACTTTACAAAGCATTTTTACAAATATTCTGTTCTCAACAATCCTAGGAGACAGATGCTTTTCTTAACTCCGTTTCATAGATGAGGTTAAGTAATTTGCCTAAAGTTGTAGTTAGTAGTATCTGAGGGGGAATTCAAACCCCGATTTTCCTGATTTCAAGTCCAGATCTCTGACTCTGAAATACCCGACAGAATGTCTTCAATAAAGCACCATACTGATAAGGATAGGGACTAGATCTATGATTTCACTGGTATAAGGAACTCCCAGGTGAGGAAACTTCCTCCATCTATGCAGGTGGGCACTTTCTTTGTAACGTCATCTTAGAGAGTTGCCTAGAACACTAAGAAATTAAGTGATTCACTTAGAGTCACACCACCAGGACATGTCAGAGGTAGGAGTGGAATCCACATCTTCCCAACTTCAGGACTCCATTCACTAAGCCATGCTGCCACAGCCACGAGCCATTATCATGCAGTTTAGTCTGTGATGTCTTGGGCAAGGATACTGATATTTGCTGCCTATTTGGGTCCAGTGTTACCAATGAGATTTTTCCAAAGTCTATATATGATGTTCAAAAGCATGAGACCATCTGTTATACTGGGATTCTTGAGAAGTGTAAAGTAATGGGGTGTACCATTTGTACAAACTTGAAAATATGGTCTGTTAGAGCCAGAAGTGAGAAGTGAGGAAGATATGTACTTCAGTTGCCACAGAATGCACAGATATATACTCTATGTTAAAAAAAAAAAAACAACTCCTGATTTCAAAAGCCAACAAAAGGGTTCACTTGGTTTGCATTTCTTAGTTTTAAAAGTAATATTTGTTTCATTTCCCTAAAGGAGGGAATATGAATTTATTAATCACCTACTAATGTGCCAGACACTGTGCTAAGTGCTTTTATAAATATTTTCTTTAAGGCTGGAGACTTTTGAGCTTGAGAAAACCTCAATTGAGGAACTCTCCCTTGGGCAAAGGAGTTTTGCTTTTGCATGCCCTTTTTCAGAAAACTGAATTGGCCATTAGGGTCCATGCCATCTTAAGGATAAAGTCCACATTTCACAGGCTGGATCCCAAAGCCTTCTACCATTTGGCCATACTTATGAGGATATTTTAACCTCACGATTTTTACTGTGCCATACTTACTGAGACTTAATGCACTTCTTCTGATTGGAATATGACTCTTTAAGTGCATCTATCATTCAAAAGTAATAAGAGGTAGAGTAGTGTTGTATATTAGGTGGTATTGTATTTCATGTATTCATGAAGAAGTCCTGTGTCTATAGAGTGGGATAAGCACGGTGGATAGCATTTGAGTGGTGATCAAAAGAGGTAAAAACAGAATGGCTATTGCCACTATAATATTTAATGGAAGAAACAGAAAAGCAGAAAGAGAATATGGGGTACTCATTGGTTTGAGAATGGCTGAACAAATTACGGTATGTGAATCGAATGGATTTCTATTGTGCCATAAGAAACAATGATGAGCATCATCTCAGAGAAACCTGGAAAGACCCATATAGGAACTGATGCAAAGTGAAGCAAACAGAATCAAGAAAATACTTAAATAATAACAACATTTTAAAAATGACAGCTTTGAAATATATAAGGACTCTTACCAGTGTAATGACTAGCCATAATTCTAGAGGACTAATAATAAAGAATGTTACTTGATAGAGAGGTGGTAGACTAAATACACAGAATGAGATACATTTTTGGACATGGCCAATATGAAAATTTGTTTTGTTAGATGATGCGTATTTGTTATGTGAGATTTGTCTTGTTTTGTTTCACCAGTGTGTAGAGGGAGTCGGTGGGAGGGAAAGAAAAATAAATGCTTCTTAATTGAAAATACTAAATTATTTTTTTTCAAAAAGAGGAAATAGATAAAGAGTTTCAGAAACAGACCACAAGCTTGTCATGGAGACATAATACAATAATAGTGGGGCCTTCAATTATCTAGATTTCTTCTGTATATCTCCTCTCTGCCCCAAGCTAAGTAGCCAGTTTATAAATATTATCTTTAATAATATTAATTAATAACAAATAACCTTGCTTTGTCTTTAAGATAATTTCATCCTTCAAAAAGTATAGACCAATGAGGGGAACATCAATTTTAATCTTATTTTCATCAGTAGGAGAAAATTTATTGCTGGCATTAAAATGGTGACAACCTTGAGAGACACACAGCTACCCTACTTTAGAATTTTGGGAAAGAGAAGGAAAAGAAAACAAGACCTGATGTGACATGTACCCTAAAATTTAGGAGAGATCTTGAAATCTCTTTGATTTTATGAAAAATCTTACAACCTGATTGACTAATTAGGAGAAAAGGACTGGTAGGACTCTATGGGCTAAAACACTAGAGAGGAAGTCAATCCAGTAGGGATGGGTTGCCCTCATGAATGAAATTCTGTAGTCACAAAGGGAAATGATTTGGATGAGGAAATAAATGAAAAGTGATCTAAAATGACCAATACGTATACATAGGAAACTCATAAGCCAACTTAGATACATTTTTTTAAAATTATGTAAGAAGATAGAAGCATGGTCAGGTACAAGAACATGGCATGGTCCTGTAAAAGATGTCAGAAGTGCTCAATATTAGAATTTAAGCTGAGGCTGGCAAGGAAAGCTAAGGACAACAAAACAGATTGTGGGTTTAAGCTATATTGGATAACAGAGGAGGATCAGAGAAGGTACAGGATTTCACTTCAGGGTGGGTGGAATGAGATGGTCTTCGACCTGGAAAGGGCAGAATAAGAATGGCTCATAGGCAGTTCCTTGAGTGTAAAGACTATTCTGTTATTGCATTTCTAGAACCTAGCATATTATGGAGGGAAATGATGATGCAGTGTTTAGGGGACTGGACCTGAAGTAAGGAAGACTTGCATTTAAATCCAGCCTCAGACACTTAGTAGCTATGTGACCCTGGGCAACTCACTTAACCTCTGTTTGCCTCAGTTTCTTCATCTGTAAAATGGGGATAATGAAGGCATCTACCTCACAGGGTTATTTTGAAGATCAAATGACTTAACATTTATAAAAAGCACTTAGCACAGTGCCTGGAGTGTAGTAGGCATCATATAAATGTTTATCCCCTTCCCCTTTCCTAGAACATAATTAGTGCTTGATAAATACTTATTAAATTAAATGGAATTGAAATGTACTGGATACCATACTCCTAACAATGGTTGGGGTGGAATCTGACATAATCCTCCAAAAGTGGTTGAAATGTAATACCGCAGATGTAGACACAATGAGACACAGTATTCTAGAAGGATTCTGGACATAACTGGAAACACAAATGGATTATGATCAGAAATGAATACCCTTCGACACTATATTACAGCGGAGGCAGCTCTGGATTTAAAATCGGAAGACCTGGGTTCAAATCTGGTTTCTGCCACCTATTCTGTGTGTGACTTTTGGCAAATTGCTAAGGCTCTCTTGGCCTCAGTTTCTTCATCTGTAAAATGAGGAAGGTTAGAGTAGATAATGAGATCTAAATCCTATGAAACATGGATGGATTTTAACCAGAACTATCCATCTGGTTAAGTATGACCAGAGCTATACACAATATATGGGGGAAAAGAGACAACATTTTTGCCAAAAGTGTAATTTCCTTATGGAGCTCTGGGTTTGGGAGATAATTTTCAGTTGAAGTCATCAAACAAACCACTTCTTAGCTCCATTCATCCCTGAAAACAGGATAGTTTATACTGCTTATAGACCCTTAACTCCAGCTCCCTGGGAAGGTCATTTCTAATGTAGAATATGAAAATGGTTGAGTAGCCTATTAGTTGCCAAGTGGTTTGTCTAAGGGAAAGAATCGTGATTAGTCAAATCTGCTGGTCCATTTGTTTAGAGATCATTTAATTTCAAATAAACAATCAAATTTTAAAAAACAAAAAATTTCACTACTAGAAGTCACATATGATAATAGCTTTGTCTTCTATAAAACTGGAAAATACTATATTAATTGATGACAATTAATTCCTTATCATATCATTAGCCAACAAAATCTTATTTTTTTGTGTTCAATATGAGGTCAAAATAAGCCACAGTGGTTAAAATGGACTATATTTATCCTTTCCATCATGTCTATGGTGAGATCAGCATTAAGAAACACATAAATTGGAGCCAAGTGGGATAGGATTGGCAAGACAAGGAGGGTAAGACTATATATGGAGAACAATCTGTTTCTGACTTCAGTCACAAGCAACTGATGTGGAAAAGAATGATCTTAAGTTGAGTATCAGCCCCCTCAGAGTGTATTTTCTTTGAAACCCTGGTGATTCTATTGTTTTCAGTAATAAAGTAATTATGTGTCCAGGAAATTAACTTTTTTTTTCTCATTTGAGTTTTATTGGATTAATGTTATTACCATCACCATCATCACTATTATTTAAATGAAGAAACCTAAATGGCTATACTTCTTTGATAGGAAGATGCCTAAATTTGGTCTTCACTGGATAGGGCTGACCTACCATATATATCCAATGGCTGCTAGTTTTCCATACAGGGAAGAACACAGGTTTACTACCCAACTCCAAGGCACTCACTCACCACTGTGTTGTCCCTGGATGCACAGGGTATCAGACTCAAACAGAAATAGATTCTGGCTATTGTGTATTGACTTGGAAAACCACAAACTAACATTACCTATGTTGTATTATAGTTTTAATTACTCCATTCCCATTTACATTTTAACCTGATTCTGGCATACTAAAAAGTGTTGCTGCCATATATGGCCCATAGGCCAACAGTTTGACACCCCTGTATACCTGAAGACCTCTAACCACTGGGAGAAATTTACTTCTAAATGAGACCTTGGAGAAAAAGGACAATCTTATCTTTTTACTTCCTCCATGGGATTATAAATGATTCTTCAGAATTCTAAGGACCATTGTTAAGCTTAACATACTTGGAGCTGTTCAGGCCTCTCTAGAACTGATAACACTGACATGTTATCTCTAAGATTTTGCCACCCTCCATGGGGGTTCCTGATCTCTGGGAGCTGGACAGCTCTAGACCAAATGTTGTAATGCTTACAGTAGCTATTATAAGAGAGAGTTTTACTGGTCCATCTTTGTCTCTCCATCAGCACTTGATAATTCAGTGGGGATGAGAGAGTGGAGGGGGAAGAGAAATGATGCTACCTTTGAGACCAGGAGATCCTTTCATTACTTTTGAGGAAGTCCAAACCATACTGTACTGTCCCTTCTGCCTTTCCCTCTCATTCTCATCTCCTATTTTCCTCCTCACCATCTCTTTTATTTCTCCTCTACCCTATAATGGCCAAGGTTGATTGATTGGGATGGGGGGAAGGGAGAGGAGGAAGGAGGAAGGAGGGAATGGCTACCATTGGTGCACCTGAACACAATAACAATTTGGTACATTAGAAACAATACTAGATTTGGGAGTTGGGGGACCTGGATTTAAATCCTTCTTCTGACTTTTCCTAGTTATGTGATTCTGGGCGATTCACAACCTTTCTGAACCTTAATTTTCTCATCTGTAAGATGAGGATAATGTTAGTTCATCGACCTATTTTTCAGGGATATTACAGGGAAGGCCTGAAGGTGCCATAAAAGGTGTATCATGATGATGGTTGGAGTTGGGGCATCTGATTACTATTGAAGACAAATGGCCAGGATTGGTATACACAGCCAGAGTTTGTTTATGAGTGAAAAACCAGTCCAGATTCCCTTTCCTCACTTGGAGCTCTCCCTCAGGTGGCATATGACTATTCCTTTGCATTCTAGGATATTAGGTGATTCCTCACAGTTAATCTATCATTATTATATTGTCCACTATAGACTATTGATTGGAGAAAATAGTTTTTATTATTTTAGAAGTGGGTTTTTAGAGAGCATCAAATATTAACAAAATGCATGGAGGACAATGGCACAGGTGTGGAAGGAGGCAGGCCTGTGGTACAACGGGAAGTCAAAGAAAGTATTAGCTAGTACTCACCTAGCAGCCCAGGGTTGGGAAATCTCCAGGAATCATTGTATGTTGAATACTGTGGGTGGCTATAAGGGCTTCCAGAAAACTCACTCCCTATATTTAGTGAGGAAAAGAAAGGATTTGGGATTTGGTAGAGGAGAGGAAGGGAAAGCAGAGAAGAGGAAAAAGAGGGGAAAAACCATTAATTAATAAGAAAACACAGTTAAGCTTTGGAACAAAATCAACATAGTCAAATAAATTCTGAATTCTGATTTGAAGTCATATTTAGTCAACAACATGAACTGAGAATTTAAATTAGTTTAATAAATTAAATTATTCCACTCAAGTCCAGCTCTGGTGCTTCTCTGTGGCTTGGAGGTGACCCTGGGTGACCTTGAAGGCTATACCAGCAGAAAGCAGGCTTTATTGGATCTTACCAACCCAGAAAGGATTGGTGCGTGGGCCCCGAGAACTCTGGGTCTGTGATCTAAGGGTGAGCCAGTTAAGTGATGAAAGGCTCATCACCAGAAGGATTGTTCTTAAGTGATGACTTTCGGTGGGTCACAGCCAATCATCTATTGAAACATGGATCTTGGAGCACAGATTTAGAGCTGGAAACAACCGTAGAAGTAATCTAGTCCAACCTCTTTGCTTTGCAGAGAAACTGAGGCCCAGAGACATTAGCTGACTTACAGGATCAGAGGATAACAGCTTTAGAACTGGAAAGGGTCTTTAAAAGGCCCCATAGTCCAACTCCCTTGTTTTACAGAGGGGGAAACTTTAGGCTCAGAAACTTAGTGAAACAACTTGCCGGTCAGTAGTATCTGAGACAGGATTTAAATTCAGGTTTTAGTAACTCCGATTCCAATGCTCTATCCACTATGCCACTTTTGTTGTTTTTGCTGTTTCAGTCATTTTTCAATCATATCCCACTCTTTGTGACCCCTTAGAGGGTTTTCTTGCAAGGATACTAAATTGGTTTGCCATTTCCTTCTCCAGCTCATTGACAGATAAGGAAACTGAGGCAAAGAGGGTTAAGTGACTTGCCTGTATAGGTTTGAGGCCAGATTAGGACTCAGGAAGATGTGTCTTCCTGACTGTAGGCTAGCACTTTATCCATTGCCCGACCTAGCTGCCCCCAATCCTCTCTTGAGAGTAATATAAAGGACTTTCACTTTCATTGTTACAACAGCCCTTTGTTTTAGTCAGCAGAGAATTATTTTTCCCATTTTAAGATCAGGGATTTAGATCTAAAAAGGGGCAAAAGGTGATCTAATCCAGGAGTATCAAACTTGCTCATGCCCACTCAAACTCTAGTGATGTTCCCTAGTGCAGCCAAACCAAATTAAAATGTAATTGGGACGTTTTTAAAAATAAATAAAAATGCACCACTACATAGATAATGTTAGTTTGTGGTTTTCCAAGTTGATATGCAGCCCATAGGGATAGATTTCTATTTGAGTTTGATACCAATGATCTAATCCAACACCTTCATTTTGCAGATTAATGTTTATTTATATACATTTAGGGAAATGGGCAGGTAGGTGCCACAGTGTATAGAGAGCCAGGCCTGAAGTCAGGAAGACCTGAGTTCAAATCTGGCCTCAGGCACTTCCTAGCTGTGTGACCTTGGGCAGGTCACTTAACTCTCTTCATCTCAGTTTCCTCATCTGTAAAGTGAGCTGGAGAAGGAAATGGCAAACCACTCCAGTATCTTTGCCAAGAAAACCCTCAATGGAGTCAGTCACAATTGAAACAACTGAATAACAACCAAAATGCTGAAATCTAAAATTATATGAAATCCTCTTAGATGCGTGTTTCCAGAGGCATTATTCTAGCCCCTTTGTTGGAGATACACAGCCAATCAACTTAGATGGCTTTATAAACCTTTAGCATTTAGGGAATTGGCACTTTTGGTTACACTGGCTTTTGTCATTCTATCAATTTTGCACAGATATAGAATAAGGCAGGTAACATTTTTTCTGAACTGCTCCAATGTGAAGCAGATCCTTCTGATTGTTCTTTAAATAACCATTATTGCTCAACTTCAGCATGGTGGCTTTCTTAATCCTCAGTAGGAATGGGACGATGAGAGAGGACTGCATTTCTTCTCTCTGCTGGTGTGATTAAACCAAATATCTCAAAGTTAATTTTCAAACTTTTGTTTTAAAAAGTTCTGCTCATCTCATTTTTAAAAATTAACTGTCCATCTGGAGAATTGTGTTGGAACATCTAGTGGTGGTAGACTGTGGAGCCAAAATAAAACAGTAACTAGCATTTATATAGTGCCCAGCTTGCCAGACACTGTGCTAAGGACTTTATAATTATGACCTTATTTGACTCTCACGGCCTTTGAGGTAGGTGCTGCTATGATCCCCGATTTTCAGATGAGGCAGATGGAGGTGAGGGGATCTGCCTGGGGTTGCACATCTTGCAAGTGTCAGGGCAGATTTGAACTCAGGTTTTCCTGACTCTATTCTTTGGTGCTTTATCTACTGTGTGACCACTTCACAATGTTTCACGCTCTACCAGTCGTAGACATGATGTTGAGCAGTTCTGTGTAACTGTCTGATACCATGTGGTATTGAAACTGGTGATTTCTGTTTGTTTGTTCTAAAGGAAGGTACCATGCACTGATGGTGATTGCGTAGTGACGATACATAAAAATGCAAATGATTTAATAAAACATGACAAAAAGAATGAATTAAAATTTAAAAAGGCCAGAAACAAAATCACTGAAAAGGAGTGGAAACAACTGATAGAAGGCAAGGAAAGGGGGAACAAATTAAAGACAGTAGGCCAAAGATGGTGGATGGCAAAAGTAAAAAGAAAGAGAATGGAGGAAGGAAAAGAAATGAAATGGGGTAAGGTCCATGCTCAACTATAGATAAGGCAAACAAGAATGGGACTCTACAATGAATGGTAATTAAAAGAAATAAAGGTGCTAGAATTGTCTCTAATGACTTGAATAAAATAGCAAAAACTAACGGCTTTAGAAGAAACCAACTTGCCCAGACAGAGATTAAGCTATGCCTGCCATACAAAGACCTTGGGAAATAACTGAGAGCCTTGTCAACAAATGAACGAATCAAGGGGTCACATCGGCAGCAAGGCTTTCAGCTTTCCTCTGTGCCTGAAAAAGATGGGTTCCCATGAGTTTAGAATGGAATGAAGTAGGAATAAGAAAATATCAGCGATGAAAAATCTCTGTTGAGTGATTGGTGCAGCCATGTAAGGTGGGATGTAAAGAGTGTCAAAGGACATTGCTTTCCAGGAAAGAATTTACAGTGAGATGACAATAACTGATCTGGGGATATGAGAGCAAATCTGAGTTTAAGATGTAGAGGACTCTGGCTTTAGTTATGATTTATAGTTGAAATTAAAAGGTGATTTTTGTTAAAGCACAAGTCTGACTACTTACTCCTCTACTCAATAAACTCCAATGGCTCCCTATTACTTCAAAGATCAAATATAAACTTCTTGTTTTGCAATTAAATCCCTTCACAGTCTGATCACAAACTACCATTCTACTCTTACTGCACGTTACTCCCCTCACTTACACTGTGATTGAGACCACACAGTCTTTCTTACTCCTCCTCAAAATGGTACTCCATTTCCTATTTCTGTCCCTTTGCACTGGCTATCTTTACTCCTCTATGATGGGCATAGAAGGTTTCTTCTAGCATGGGTTGATCCTTCCTATAATCCATCTGTTCTGATTTTGTATTTCTTTACCTGTGACAACCCTAAAATTTCAGGCTATAAGATCCCTATTGTTCTTCCTGTTGGGCCTTCTAAATACACCAATGAGTAAGACAATGTTGGTGTCTAGAATCTCTTGCGAACCTCACAAATACTTTTTGAATACCTTATGAATTAAAGTGAACCAATTTTGGACTAGTTAATGTGGGGCAAGAGGTAAGATTATGAATAAACCAGGTGGACAAGAGATGGATAAGATCTTTTCTTTTTCTATTCCTAAGCTTCTCTAAGCTGAGCTCTATGGCTCTATATGACGGTAGAATCAGTAGGTAACACCAAGAAAGGGGGTCCTAGCTCAACTTTATTCTTAAATAAGCATTTTCTTTGCTGAAAAGTAACTTGGAGCCATTGTGGTTCTAGAACCAGAACCTGGAACTCTAAATTTATGGCAAACTGTCAAGAATTGTGAATTGCCTTGTGTATTACAATTGGCACCAGGGCAAGTATCTTGCTAGTAACTGCCAGCTAACATTTCTTAGTTTTCCAGAAAGCTATTAGGTAGGAGATGTGGCATAATTTCATAAGCTCAGATGCTAACAACATCCTTTGGTAAATGGAAGCCACAGAGGATGCGATCCGACCAATTAAATTCAACCAACATTCCAGGCAATCACATCATTCCCAGTGTCATGGGACATGGGCATCATTATCTCAAATCCAATAGCATTAGAACTTTGGTACGGTACAGAGTAAGATTAGGGTTGACCTAAGGAGTAGGTAACCCATATCTGGAGGCAATTGGTCCAATAGGAGTCCAAGCCAAAAAAAAGGCTCTGATCCCTTCCTTGGGACAATTATGGACTGGAAAGTCCATCTGATCCATTCAGTAGAACTAAGGAACTAGCTTCTTTCTTTCTTCAAGACATCCTAACAGCTCTGTCTTTTCCTAGACATGGTTTCAACAAGTCACTCTGATAATCAGGAAAATCAGTAAGAAAGGAGTACTAGTTGAACATTAGATCATGAACTCCTTGAGGGCAAGGCTGTTTCTTTTGTCTCTTTTTGTATCCCCAGTACTTAGCAAAGAGCTTGACATCCAGTAAGTGCTTAATAAATGCTCATTGACTGACTGAAAAGATTCTTCCATCCTTTGTTTAATAACTGTTTGTACTCCTAGCATTCTTCTAGTTTCTAGTGGAAATAAAGTCTAGTTGACAGAGGCCCAAGTCTTGAGCTTACAATTATAACAGGGGGATAAGACATCAATCTGGGTAACTATAGCACACAATGTATGGGTCACAGGTTTAAAGATGGAATGGATCTTGAAGCTAATCTAGAACAATACTCTCAAAGGATGAGGAAACTGAAGCTTAGAGAGGTTACGTGACTTGCCCGCAGTGATAAGAAAGTGAAGCCCTCTTTTTCGAGCTCCAACATGTTCCCCACATTTGGCGCAAAGCAACCATTTCTTAATTAACCAATCAGAACTCCTCTGCTGTCTAGAGGGGGAAAATAACCCTCAGAAGCTCCTGTTCAATTAATCTTGCCTTGATCTTTTCAGAAGAACCAAGAGAAAAAGGCTCAAGGGACCATTTCTGCAGATCCTTGGAGATTCCTTTCACCACCTGAACTACAAGGCACAGTCCACATGCCATTGCTCATGTGTCCTGCTTTACTTCTATCCAGTGTTCACTCGGAATAGTCCCTCCCTAGGGAGAACCTTGCAAATAAGGGAAGATGACATGGGTAGATATGTAGGTAGATAGATACATAGATGGATACTTAGATACATAGATAGATACATGGATGGATGGATAGATAGGTAGATAGATAGATACATACATACGTACATAGATACACAGATACACAGAAAGAAAGAGGAGAGGTAGTTAGGGAGGTAGACACATAAATACACACAAAGATAAGGAGGTAAGTAGATACAAAGTTAGATAGGTGGATAGATTAGATAGATAGGTAACTGGATAGACATACAGACAATGATAAGGAGATAGGTAATAACATAGATGACATATAAATAGATTGATAGATGACAGAGAGGGGAGAGAGAGAGAGAGAGAGAGAGAGAGAGAGAGAGAGAGAGAGAGAGAGAGAGAGAATCTCCTCTGAGAAGATCAGTTTGAAGATGTTGGTCTCTGTTCATCCCATTTCCAACTCACAATGACATGACTGTGCATTATCCACAGCTCTGCAGTGCACACTAATCAGTAGAAGATGCTGGTTTTAAAAACAATAAACAGCACTCCAATGAATAGCAATGAACAGACATTTCATTTCCCAATTCTTTTCTCTCTTTGGCCAGCCCCACTTACTACCAGTCCCCCGCTTCCCCCCGCCCTCCATGCAACCACACACACTCACATCTAGAGGCCTCTCTGGGGGACGCTCTAGTGCCTGACAGGCTGAGGCTTCCAATTCTCTGTTTTTTATGCCTCAGTGGTCAGGGTGTCAGGTTTCTGCAGTACAGACCAGCCAAGAGCTCGAGGAGTCACTGAACACCATCAGTTCAGTGACAGTACCACTCACTTCATCCTGCATACTCTGCATATCCATCAGCCATGCGAGGGGAGCACCAGAGACAGAGACAGCGAGAAAGACAAAGAGAGAGCGACACAGAGAGAAGATGACGGAGACAATGACAAAGAAGATGGGGATAAAAAGTCACCAGTTCTGTTACTGCCGTCACAGGCCTTGGACCAACAAATGCTACAGAAGTACAATGAAACTGTGAGATGAACGAACTCCGCATGAGTGCCTTGAGATTTCACCAGATAGTCCAGTGCCCATCAGACATACTTCTTGGCAGCACTATTTAATGATTAGTCACTAAGGATAAATATACTATATGTAAACTACCCAGGGATGGGGACATGGAGATAGAGAAGCAGAGCCAGAAAAGGCATAGCTCTGTTAAATGCATATCATTGACTTCTCATTCTGTCACATTAAAGACACCTTTCATTAAGATTATTCTTTGATAAAGATGTTGAATCACTCAACTCAGCTTTGAGCAAGGTTCATTTCTAGTAAGTCCTTAGGAAAGACACAGTGACATGAAGGTAATAGGGTACTAATGTCCTCAAATAACTTGGTCACTTAGTGGATGTGTTTGTTGACTAGATTTGCAAAATAGGAAATTATGGCTTGGAGTCACAGAAAATAGAAAACAGAATGAAGTCAAGTACTTTGTTAGGGTCCATCATCACATGCAAACCAGGCAATTATAACTTCAGATGTTTCCCCACTCTAATATCTCTGTAAGAAATGAGTCATCCATATGAGAAGTAAGAAAACTCAGTCACCCTGATGTTTCCAAATATCTGGATTTGGCACATAAAGCAGACAAAATGGAAGGCTAGTGAGTGGATATTTAAACATGTATCTGAAAGTAAAAACAAATTCTGAAAAAGTCTACAATTCATTCTTGGGCAAACAAGAATACTTGGAAGACTTAATTACAGTCTTTGGCAGTGCTTTTCTAAGAATTTTCATTACAGAGGATACTTGTACAGTTCTATTTTTTCCCCCAGTACTCTGGGGAGGAATGTCACAGGGACTAAGAGAGAAAAGAGAAGAAGGAGAACACATAAAGTAAGGAAATGAATCCTCTATAAACACTAATGAAAGTCAGTATGGAGGTGAATGGCTATTGAAGTAGGGAGGAAGTCAGAATTTTGACAAAAATATGCTTGACTATGATCTTGAGAGAAGAGAGAAAGTCAACCAATCAACAAACATATGTGCAATTTTCCGGGCTAAGTGCTGTCAAGGAAATAAAGACGTATGACATATGGTCAAACTCAAATTGAAAGAGGCCACATATTGACTTAGAAAACCACAAATTAACATTATCTATATTGTATTTTTATTTATTTTAAAAACATTTTCCAATAACATTTTAATCTGGTTTGGATCACATTTTGAGTTTTGAGGGCTGATGTTTTGGGGCCAAGAGTTCACCACCTCTGCTCTAGGTACCCAGAGTCTTATGGAGAAGGCAAGATGATGTGAAAAAATAACAAAAATCCTAGAAAATGTAGAATGAATTACAAATGAGATGATATAGAGACCTAGAACAGTGGCTGGCTCATAGTAGACAATAATGATTGATTAATTGTTCATGTCATCTCCTACAAGAGCCCTTTCCCTGTCTCCCCACTCAGTAGTACTTCCCCTAGCCAGAACTATTTTAGATTTGTCGACTTTGTACATTGTGTTTACTTATCTGTAAATACATTCACTCACACTCCAGTAGAACATTAGCTTCTGGAGGACAGGGAGTTTTGGTGGCTATATTCCTAGTACCTAGCACAAGTTGTACATAGTAAATGCTTAATAATGGAATGAACGCTAGCGTAAAGGTAGAAATGAGTATAATGTACTGATGAAACACGGAATAGGCCACCTTGCCTGGGGCAGAGGGTTCATATCTGGAAGGAGTGAGAGGTAAAGGTAGGAAGAAGTCAGACTATGGGTGAACTTGAATGCCAGGTCAAGGAGCCTGAATTTTATCCTATGGGAAGTTATTGAAGGTTTATACGCAGAGAAGGAGATTGACATGATGATAACTACATACGTATACACACATGCACGCAACACTTATTAAATACTTATTATGTACCAGATGCTGTTCTAAGCACTGGGGATACAATTACACACGAGAACCATGGTCCTTGCTCTCTAAATGCTTACTTTCTAATAATGGAAGACAGTGCATAAAGAGGAGCTAAAAGGGGAGGGGGAAGGGAGTGATATGAAAGTTTAAAGATTATTTTGGGGAGGGGGAGAGAGAGAGAAAAGAGAAAGAGAGAGAAGGAAGGAAGGAAGGAGGGAAGGAAGAAAGAAAGGAAGGAGGAAGGGAAAGAAGGAGTGAAGGAAGGAAAGAAATAAAGCAAAAAAGAAAGAAAGAAGGAAGGAAGGAAATGAAAGAAAGAAAGAACAGGAAAAAAGAGAAAAAAGAAAAGAAGAATGAGGAGGAGGAAGAGAGAGAGAGAGAGAGAGAGAGAGAGAGAGAGAGAGAGAGAGAGAGATGCTAGATATATCTTTCACACACAGAGTCTGGTGAAACCTATGGGTCTCTTCTCAGAATGTTGTTAAATATATAAAAGAAAATTAAAAAGGAAACTAATTATATTTAAATGGACTTATCAAAACATTTTTAATAAGTTCACTGACCCCAGGTTAAGAACCCCTGATTTTAGAGCAAGAAAGGAAGCCAAACATCTAGACCAAGATGCTCATTTTACAGACGACAAAACTGAGATCTGGAGGTAAAGTGACTCCCCTAGATCACATAGGTAGAAAAGCTGGGATTCCATCATGCTCCAGGACTCTCTACACTCCTCAACACTGCCTCTCAATTTAGGCCCTCTTCCCCATCCCCTCAATAGCCCTGCCCTTCCAAAAAGAACAGGTGTTTTTGTCACCTTTTGGTAAAGGAACCCACTGTAACTTTCTTAAATTAAGAATCACGTGACTTTCTATTTGCTTTCTATCGTTTTCTTTTGTGGAAGTAATCATATGGGCCATAAATTTCTTCAGCAAATTCCAATAACAATTATTATCCAGGGAGTTAAGATATGCTTGACTGCATGGAGAACAGGGCTAAATACTGCACTTAGCAACCAAAATGTACACAGCAGCTTGCAGATTACATATTGCATTTTGAAATAGCTGCACATACCTTAAAAAATCTATTTTTAAAAAGACTTGTCGACCACGCCAAGATGCCATAAAAGTTTAAAGTGTTCGATAAACAGCAGAAAGACCATTAGCTACAAAATAAATAAATAAACTTACACAAAAGAATAAATACACACAAAAAAAGACTCAAGCCATCATTTTCATCACAGCTGGTAATCTACAATATTGGTGGTTTAATTAGATCAGCTGGGTTTCAGGTAACATGCAGGATGGCACTACACACTAATAAATGTAAATAAGAGAAAAATATATAATTACTGAGCAATAATGTGGGAAAACAAGCCATATTTATTCAATAGAACTCATTTTCCTCCTTGCAACAAGCTGCCAACGAGCTGGTGTTGTAATAGGGGTCAGTCTATTGAAAAGAACGTGCTCCTTCACACACTGAATGAGATCCATTTATTATTTTAGAAATGAGAGGAAAATTTCTGTGTCCTTTACCAATAAGAGGACAAGTTACCAAGGAAAATTTCATTCTTTTTTTTCCTTTTCTTTCTGTTTCTATATTCACAGATATAAGATCTTACCCTCACCTGGACAACTGAAAGAATGTCTCTGTATTACTAGCTTTGACTGTCCATTCATTATTAAGAATCCGCTGTGCTCTAGCAGCAGGTAACATAGACTGTGTGTCCAGAGTCACTTGACCTAACTGTGGCACAGTTGCCTTATATGTAAAATGAGGGGTTTGGTCTAGGTGATCTCTAAGATCCCTTCCAGATCTTAGACAATAGCCATCTATGTCCCCTGGCTCTTACTTGTGAGCTTTTTGCCTTATCTTGGCAAGGATTATGTATCTAGTGCACTGAAGCTTCCTGTAGTCTCCTCCACATGACCACTTGCTGATATCTCCTTCTCCTTTCCAGCACCCCTTATGTGGTCTTCTCCCACTAGAGTTTAAGTTTCTTGAGGGCAGGGATTGTCTTGTTTGTTTTTGTTTGTATCCCTAGCACTTGAAATAATGCCAGGCACATAGTAAGCTCTTAATAAATTCTCCCCTCCCCTCCCCCCTCTCCCCTCCTCTCCTCTCTCCTCTCCTCTCCTCTCCTCTTCCTTCTGTCTCAGCACCATGTTAATTATTGGGGATACAAAACAAAGAGCAAAATCCTTCTCTAATTCAAACTAACGAGGAGAAGCCTCCTGGCCAATTACCAAGGCCTCTCCTGCAGATCTGTGTGTGAACAAGCCCATTGAAAAGCCAGGCACCTGCTTTTATAAATGGACTAACTCGATTGCTTTGGTGAGGGTCCCCTAGTTTTAATTATTTATGATCATGCCTCATGGTGTCCTAGCAAATATCTTGCAGTATGTTTAATAAAAGTAATGAACTCTTGGTAATAGGAGACCCCACACCAGCTTCCTGCAATTAAATCATCACTGAGAAGTGGGTTAAAACCATCTGTTTGGGGCGAGCTTCTCTGTTATTTGCAGATTAGTGAAGTGAGAATGAGCCAGGTGCTGCTATGTATCTAAACACAGCAGACACTGGAATACTCCGGCGTCTTGAAGGAAAATCCTCCTTGGTTGCTGCCCCGAGGAGGGCGTTGTACGCTAAAGGAAGTTTCCTGTGAATTTGGGGCCAACGTTGCTCCCCTTTAGAGGGTAAGAGTGTTCCGAGTGTTCATGGGAAAGGGGGTGGGATAGTCTGAAATCAGCAAAACAGTGAAAAAGCTGTGAGAGTTCAAAGGACGCGGTCACCTCTACTCGAGAAAGATTCTCTCTTTTGTGCGGAAATAACAAAGCTCACATTGCCCACCTATTCCTTTCTCTCGACTAATTTAGCTGGCACTCTAATTCAGGTCCTTGTTACTTCCCACCTGGACCACAGCCTCTTAATGGGATTCCTGCTTTCCAGTCTCTCCTCTTCCCAATCCATCCTTCACAAAGCTACCAAAATCATCTTCCTAAAGCACAAACTTGACTATGTGACTCCTCTCCTCAAGAACCTTCTGTGGTTCCCTATTTTCTCTAGGATAAGATACGAACTCCTCAGATTGACATTTAAAGCCCTTTTCAATCTCACTCCCGCCTACCTTTCCAGCTTTCTTGTGCACTGCCCTCCCTTCATATATTTTGTCTTCCAAAGTATGGCCTAGTTGTTATGCCCCAAACTTGACCTTTCACTTCCCACCTTCATGCCTTTGTATGGGCTGTCCTCCATATCTGGAATGGATTAGTCCCCTAGCCTCCTTCATGGCCCAGCTACTCTAGTATAATTTTAACGCAATGGTCAAAGGGCCAGAGAACAGAGCCAGGAAGTAGCTGGACATATTTGTAAGAGTCGCCAACACTTTAAGCATAGTTTGGTAGATCCAGATTTGGATTGAATAAGACAATCAATTGATGAGTGGCTATTTTCTTTATAAAAGAAAGAGTTATACCAGAATTCTTCTTAAATAGCCTGTTACCCTAGTGAGTTTGAAATATAATTTAGTAAAGATTTGATTTGCACACAAAGTGTGCAGGAAGATAGTGATTGTATAAAATAAGGCATGCCTGCAGTTTGTATTTATCATTATGTTTTTATAGTCTTAAACATTTAAAATTATTTTGAGTTCCAAATTCTCTCCCTCCCTCCCAACCCTCCGCCACCCACTGAGAAGGCAAGCAAAAATTAATTATTCATGTGAAATTATGTAAAACATATTTCCATATTAGCCATGTTGCAAAAAAATTAATAGTGAGAAAATCATACTTCAATTTGGACTCAGATTCATTAGTTCTCTCTCTAGAGATAGATAGCATGTTTTCATCATGAGTGCTTTGAAGTTGTATTGATCAGAGTAGCCAAATCTTTCCAGCGATCATCATTATGACATTGCTCTTACAATGCACAATCATCTCTTGGTTCTTCTCACTTCACTTTGCATAACTTCATATAGGTCTTGCCATGTTCTTTTTTTTCTGAAACAACCCGCACCCCCTCATAATTTCCCATGCACAATAGTACTCTATCAAAGTCATCAAGACTTGCTCAGCCATTCCCTAATTGATGGGCAATCCCCCAATTTCCGGTTTTGGCCACCACAAAAAGAGTTGCTATAGATATTTTTGTATCTATACATCCTCTTCCTTTTTCCTTGATCTCTTTGGGATATAAACCTAGTAGTTTAACACTTTATTTTTATCTTGAGTGTGCATGTGTATGTATATTTTTGTTTCTCTGTGCCTCTGTGTGTGTGTGTGTGTGTGTTTACTCGGACCGCTTATTCCACTGGTAATAGGAACTCCTAGAAAGTATTTCTTCTACCTTGGCAGACCAACATCTTCTCTGTAATTTATAGTCCTGAAACATTAAGTGGTTTGTGCAGGGTGTGCATGGCAGGTATGTATCAGGGGCAGGACTTGAATCCAGGACTTCCTGCCTTCAAAGTTGGCTCTCTATACAAGTTTCCTCTCTTGTTTTGTATTGTGTATCAGTCATGTCATTTCAAGGGTTCTTAACTTTGAAGGATGCCCCTAAAAAGTACCTAATTAAACAAAGAGTGCAGGGTAGGCTTACTAGATACTTAATGGATCCTTGTTGACAAATATGACACGGTGTGCAGCATATCATAGAAGCAAAGTATAACCCGGATATTCACAGGTAGATGAACCCCATCTACGCGCACCTTTTATTTATAATCTATATAATTAATCTTTTTCTAAAGAAACATCCATGTTCTTTGAAGAACAAGAATGATTCTGAAGTTGGAAAATTCAAACCACCTCTCTTTGACTTCTTGTTCAATCCTCTAGAGGTCAAGGGAATAGACAAATGATAGAGATCGCAAAATAAATGAATTTTTAAAACGACTTTACCAAACACAAAAGAAAAAGTCATGTGCCACTAACATTTTTCCTGCTAATGTAAAAAATAAGTGTACTTATGCATCTATCAAAAATACAAAAACCTTAATTTAAGACATAAAATATAGCCTTTTATTTCCTTAGAAATACATTTTGATTCTATCTTACTTGACAACTCACATGCCCACACAGTTGGGCATGGAACTCTATTTACCACCAATGCTGTGCTCACTTCACCCAGACACAGGAAATAAGAGTTTGGAATCTTCGGGAGGGGGCACAAGTCACCAGACTTTCAGTCCCCTGGGGGCTCTGCTTCTGACTTTCTGGACTTTGCTATGAAGCCTCAGCTGCCTCTCACCAAGGAAGATCCATCTTTCCACTATGCTAGCCCCCCTTCTCCTATTGATGACTTCCTCCTGGGGGCCTCTTTTGGGAAGGGCCCAGGCTGGCCACTCTTCATTCCTGTCCTGGCCCTGCTTCTGATTCTCAGGCTCCCATTTGAATGGAAGCTCTTTGAAATCAAGGACTGGCTTTCTCTTTGCTTGTATTTCTATCCTCAGTGCTTAGAACATTGCCTGACATAGGAGTGCTTAATAAATGTGTGCTGTCCCCGTAACCCCCTAAGCAATGATAAATAATAATAATAGCTAGCATTTATACAGTGCTTACTATGTGTCGGATGCTTTACAAATATTCTTATTTCATCCTCACAACAACAAACCTGGAGGCAAGTGCTATTATTATCCCCATTTTACAGATGGAAAAACTGAGGCAAAGGTTAAGTGACTTGTCCAAGGTCACATAGCTTACTAAATTCACATGGCTGGATTTGAACATTTTTGGAGTCTTTCTGACTCCAGCCCCAGTGGTCTATCCACAGCACCACCTAGCTGCCTAGGGATAAATGACTGGATCAGATCTTCAAAAATTTGGATGCTTAGGACCTAATTGTTTCTTAATTCTGGGTCACATCATTTAAAATTAAAAATCCCCTCAAAAGTACAAAGTACTCAATTCAGTGAAATCCCTTCACTTTTATATCCATAAGTATATTTGATAAAGACTTTCTGCCTCAGTCCTTTTCTCCTGGGGTTGAGTCTTCTATCCTTTACAAGATCATATGTACTGACTGACTCCTGTATGTCTGAGTCCCTAGGACTTGGACTGAATTTAGCCAAAGTGGCCTATTTATTTTTCCCTTAAATCCAAAATTCCATCTTCTGCCTCCATGGTTTCATACATACTGTTTCCCATGCCTGTAATTCCCCTCTCATCCCCACTCCCTCTACCTCTCCCTCTTAGGATACTAAACTTCCTTCAAGGTTCAATTCATGAACCATCTTTTACAAGAAGCTTTTCCTGATTCCTTTCGTCATTAGTGCTCTGTCCCTCCTCAAATCATCTTCTATTTACTTATTCATGCCATCTGCATTGATAGAGAGAATTTCCTCTCATGGAAGTTCCCTAAACCAATGACATCATAGATCTAGTGAGTTTCCCTAACCCTATCTACTTATTAGTATACCCTAGTAGAACATAAACTCTATGAGGGCAGAGACTATTGTTCATTTTTGTCTATCTTTCCTTAGCATCCATACACATAGTAATTGTTTGATGAATACTTGTTGAATGGTAAGACACCATTTGAGTGCTTGCTTTTCATCCCAGATTGGTGTTATAAAGTCTAAGCTTCAGACTTTGTTTCATGGGGACCAGCTCTACTTGCTTAGCCAAGCTGGAGCTGTCCATGGTGATTCTTGAGATGGGGAAAAGGTGAAAGGAAATCAAAGGTTGCCCCATTTCCTTCTGACCATGTCCCGTCTAACTTTGCCACTCTGGACATAGAAGAATGTGAAAAAAGGTTCCAAGAAGAAGGAAGAGTAGGAAAAGAATATAGGAAGGACAATCCAGAATAGTTTGCACTCATTCCAAGAGGAATGTAAGTCACTAGCGGGAGCTGGGAGAGTGGGAGTCCATTTTCTACACCCTCCTCCTTCTTTCTCCATTTCAATCACTGTTGCGAACAATGACTCCAGGAGAAGAATCACCCCACCCTCAAACATATGGATTCCTCTTGCAATAAATTTCTTCATATTGATTGAGGCTAAGAATCACATGAACATTTCAGTGAACTTGATTTCAGTTGTAGGATGAGTGTATGTAGAAGTTTAGATTATTTTTACAGTAAACTATCCCAGTAGACCCCAGATTCCTGTAGAGGCCATAGGGGTAAAACAATGTGGTGTAATGAGAAGACCAAGCCATGGCATGGTAGTCAGAATGCTACCATGTTAGAGTCAAGAAGACTCTGAGTTCAAATCCTGTTTCAGACACTTAACTAAATAGATAACTATGAGTCAAGAAGGGCTCTTAGTCTCCCTGACCTCCAGTTTTCTCATCTGCAAAATGAAGATAGCGATATCTGTGGAATCTAGCTCACGGTGGTAAACACTGGACTTCTCATCTTTATTTTCCCCACTCCTGCCCAGAATGATTATGGCTTTTCTTGAACTAAGATCTGCAAATATTAATCAGTCACTTACTGTGTGCCAGGCATCGTGTTTTAAGTGCTGGGGATATAAAGGCAAAAATGAACAGTCCCTGCCCTCAAAGAGCTTATGTTCCACTGTGCATTTTTTTGCATACTACATATTGTAATGATAATAACAGCTAACATTTACTAGTATTATTTATTATATTATTAACATTTACTTACTACGTATGAGGCACTATGCTAAGTGCCTTACAATTATTACCTGATTTGATCCTCACAACAACCCTAAGAGGTGAATGCTATTATCACCCCCATTTTATGGTTGAGAAAACTGAGGCACCGAGTGGTAAAGTGACTTGCCCAGGATCATACAGTTAGGAAGTGTCTGAGGCTGGATTTCAGTTCAGGTCTTCCTGACTGCAGGACCAGAACTCTAATTACTGCACCACTTAACTGCTCCTATATACAGTGATGAGGACAATGATGATGGAGATGATGATGACGACGATATCTGCCATTGATATAGCCTCTACTATGTGCCAGGCACTGTGCTAAGCACTTTACAAGGATTATCTCATTTGATGCTCACAACAACCCTGAGAGGTAGGTGCTATTATCATCCCCATTTCCAGTTGAGTAAAACAAAAACCAGAACTGACTAAAGGTCGTGTATGTCTATATGGAGAGTACAATTCACATGACATCAAATCCCCTCACAATTAAAAACAAATAAAAACCTTTCCTGCAAGTTCAGGCCACCTATAAAGCCCTTCAGAGAGACAGTTGGAAAAGGAAAAGGAAGGAATAGCAGAAAGAATGAACAAGAGTAAGGGAGAGAATGAATAATGCAGTTAGCCCCCACTCCTCACAGAGCATCAGTCTGGATCTTTCACCATGGAATTCTTCCATCCTAGGGATCCCCAGTCCCTCTTTTGCCTCCTTCTCTCAAAGAGTAAACCTCAAAAGTACCCTGTGGTTTGGAGGGGGAGGGGACGGGCAGAGACTGTTAGTTAATACAATAGCTCCTCTGTATACAAAACCTAGCCCCGAAGTACTGCCTCATTCATGCTAACAATAGTAATATTATTATTAGGCAGCATGGCATAGTGAAAAGAGAGCTGGCCAAAAAGCCTGGAAAATCTGGGTTCAAGCCCTGCCTCTGACACATACTAGTGGTATGATACTGGGCAATTCATTTAATTTCTCGCTCCTTTGAGGCAACGTTCTAGGATTGTGATTTGCAGAAGTAATGACCTGCATTGATGGAAAGTTTCTTAATCTGGGAGTTACCTATGCTGATGAAATCTCAAGTCTGGTCCCTGTCCACAATAACTATAATGACCCACATTTCTATGGTGTTTTAAGGACTGTTCATGTTCAGTCTTTTCCATCATGTCTGACTTTTCTTAGCAAAGATACTGGAGCGGTTTGCCATTTCCTTCTCTAGCTCATTCTACAGATGAGGAAACTGAGACAAACAGTATTAAGTGACTTGCACAGGCTCACACAGCTGTCTGAGGCCAGATTTGAACTCAGGAAGATGATTCCTGATTCCAAGCCCAGTGCTCTATCCATTGTGCCTCCTAGGCTTTCCTTATAACCATGGAAGTAGGTAATACAAGTTTATTATGCCCATTTTAACAATTAAGAAATTGAGGCTCAAGACTTATCTGAGGTCATATTATATAGTAAGTGTTAGGGCCAACAAGGATCTTATCTCAGACCATTGTCATGTCATTAAGTAAAAATTAATGTTCTGCAGCACTGAGCACATTTCACAGATGTAAGGACACTTGTCCAGTCACGTTGTTATTGTTTGAGAATAATTCAAACCTGGGTCTCCTGATTTCAAATCTAATGCTTCTGCCCCTTTTTTCAGTAACTCATAACCTCATAGTGCATTTACATACTTCTTTTAATTCAGCAAAACCACCAAATCATACCATTTTAAAATGTTTATACTACTTCCCTGTAAGTATTTAATACCAGAGTGCCAAGGGAAAGTCTCCTGCTACTAAACCTTTTGTTCCTAAAACAAAGCACAACTCACTTAATTGCCATCCTTCAAGACCCAGCTCAAATGCATAAAAAAGCTAGCAATGGAATCAGAAGGACTTAGGTTCAAGTCTTAGCCCACCTCCACTGTGACACATAATGTCTATAAGACTAGTCTCTGAGACTGTAAGTTACAGACAAGTAATCTATATCCATATCATCAATCTATATCAGTGAAGGAAAGTTCTCCACTGGGAGTTCCTGACATAAATAGTGTGAAACTCAAATAGAAAATGGATACTTGTTGGTCACATAGTGACTTAGAAAACTACCAAATCAAGATTATCTGTGTTGTATAATATTTTTATGTATTTTGTTAAACATTTCCCAATTACATTTTAATCTGGTTGTGGCCTCAGTTTTGCTGGTTTGGAACCTCTGCCTTACATCAATGAAATCACTGGTCTGTACCCTTCCAACTCCTCGGGGGAAAATGTCTGTGGGGGTAGAATAGACTTAATGGACTTTTAAGAATTTGCTTTTTAAAAAGTTCTTCAGAAAAAGTCATACTTAATCTTAAACTAACCAGAAATGCAAGGAACATGGGACGGTGTTTCTGTGTCCAACAGTAAAAGTTTCTGAATATTCTAAAGTTAACTTTTCAGAAGTTTGTACATCTGAATCAGAGCGCTCGGAAATTCCTTTCCAAATGGCTCAATAAAATCCAATGCAATCTACAACAGTAGTTCTTGAACTTCTTGGTTTTACAATCCCTTTACCCTTTTAGAAGTTATTGAGGACCCCAAAGAGTTTTGTTTACCTGAGTTATAGCTAGGAGTATGCTGGAGCCAGCTCAAACCAGCTCTTGAGAGACAGTTATTAAATTTTTGGTGTGAGCATTTACACTTTGGAAATCAGTAAACACTACAAATTAGGGTTCGATTTGCTGTTTTGTTGATTGTCTAGACTTAGGAAAGTGATAGAGAAAATATCATGAAGAGTAAGCTCAAAAGTGTGCCCTGTATATATTTGGGGGTACAGGGAAGAGCCGGTTGTTAAACTAGCATACCAGCACACTGTTGGTTATATCTGTTGATTTTTACTGCATTAGAAATTGAAAACAATAAATTTCCAAAATATTGATTAATTAATTCATTCAAAATAACAATAATAAGTCTGTTTCATGTTAACATAACATTTTTTTCTTGGAAGCCATCTCTTGCTCCTTGTTTTCTAAATATGCCTGACACAAAATGGGATAACAGATACAAAAAGCAGCACGATCTTCTTTGTATTATATTACTATGATGATGGGCTGGGCTTTTCGTTTTGTTTTGTCTTTTTTTGTTTTTTGTTTTTGTATTCTCGGATCTCACAAAGTGGGAAAAACTAAGAGGTAATGTGCTTGATATTTTAAAGTTCTTCTGCATGTCAGTCGACTTGTAATGATAACTAAGCTCATTGAAAAGTAAATTCAACTAATATATTTTGGATTATTGTCCAAATGAACTATACTTTTAAATGTAATATACCATGCCATACAATACAATTTTATGAGGCAAAGAAACCAAGGTCACCTACTGCATCCTGGGCCATCACCAATTGTCCAGACTTTTGTCCTGCCACTGGACTTCAATGACTCAGGAGGAGATAATGAGGCTGATGACTTTGTTCATCTCTGCCTCACTTAAATCCAGTTCATGGGCAAGTGAAGACATCCCCCATGATTCATTGGTCCTCTTTGAGAACGAAGGATGAACAACAACTTCCACAGGTGTTGTGACAAGGTCACTGAATGTGGCAGCAAGGAACCTGGATTCAAATCCTGGGTCTACCCCTTACTGGCTGTGTCACCTTGGACAAATCACTTAATTTCTTTTAGCCTCATGGGCTACATAATTAGCCAACCAACAAGCATTTATTTAATGGTTGCTATGTGTTCTAAGCACTGAGGACACTAATAGAAAGGCACGGGTCTCCAGTCAGGAAGACCTGAGTTTAAATCCAGGCTTGGACAATTACTAGCTGTGTGCCCTTGGGCGAGTCACTTAACTGCTGTTTGCCTCAGTTTCCTTGACTGTGAGATAGGAATAATAACCGCATCTTCCTCCCTGGGTTGTTATGAATATCAAATAAGAGATATTTATAAAGTAATATGCATAGTAGTATAAAGTAGTATGTATAGTAGCATAAAGTAGTATGTATAGTCATATAGTGTAGTATGTATAGTCATATAAATGCTAGCTGTTATTGTTATCATCATCATCCTGAAGCACAGATTCTATTATGGTAGCCGCATTTATATATATATGTTGCACCCTTTTGGGTGCCAATAAGATATACATGTTGAAAATGGACTCCTTGTGAGCTCAGAAATTCCCATGGAGTTTCTCTTCTTGTTCCTCAAAATCTTAACCTTTACCCTGGCTGATGAGAACAGATTGAGATTGGCAGGCAGGACTTCCTATCCTGAAGGGAAAAGAGAAGGAAGTCATAACCCTGGAGAAAGCCCCCTGAGGGGTGGTTGTCAGCACATCTGGAGTCAAAGGGCTGCCATAACAGGAGAAAGGTCACAGTAACCAGAGGAGGGAATGAGGGAGGACAGGGGACCTGCAGACTGGAGGTGAGGGATAGTGCCGCTACCACTGCCCCATGCTAGCAAAGACTAGCTCTGAACAGTCAGGGCCACCTGGAGCCACTGCAGAATGGGGGCAGCTAACTCAGATGCCAAGAACAAAACTGGAAAAGCCACTATTTCTCTATATCTCACATCATAATTATTTATAAAATAAAGGCAAGAGGTAACAATGACTGCAACTAAGATGGTACCTTTACGAGTCTGGAGAAAGGACTGAATGCAAGGGACTCCATGCCAGTGAAAATGGCAAGATTTGGTAGCTAATTGGATATATTGGATGAAGAGTCGAGAGTAGAACTTGGGTTATGAGCCTGAGAGACTGGAAGAATGGTGCTGCCTTAGAAACTAATTAGGGAAGTTTGGAAGAGTTGTAGTTGGAGGAAAAATATGTTCTAGTTTGGACAGGTTGAGTTTGAGTTGTCTATAAGATATACAGTTTGAAATATCCAAAAGGCAGTTTGTGGCATGCCATTGGAGCTTAGGAGAGAGACTGACATTGGATAAGCAGACTGGGAGCCGTTTGCTTAGAGATGATAATTAAAACCATGGGAACACGTGAGATCACCAAATGAAAAAATATAGAAAGATACTAGAAGGGGCCCCAGGGCAGGCCCATGAGGTAGTCAGGAGCAGGGAGCGAGAGGGAGAAATATGTTTGAGATGATAAACCAGCAAAGAAGCAGGACAAACAGGAAAGAATGGTGTCATGAAAATCTAGAGGGCAGACAGTATTCAAGAGGAGAGGGTGGTCAATATTGTCAAATGTAATAGAGGAGTAAAAAAGAATGAAGTCTGAGAAAAGATGATCAGATTAGGCAATTCTGAGGTCACTGGTAACTTTGGAGAGAGCACTTTCAGTTGAGTGATGAGGCCAGAAGCTAGACTGCAAACGGTTGAGAATTGAGTGAGAGGAGAGGATGTGGCAGCAATGAATCTGGCTAAGAAAGACAGGAGAGATACAGTCCAATAACTTAAGGGGATATTAGAGCCTAATGAAGGTTTTTTAAGGATTGGGGGGAGATCTGTACATGTTTTAAGGCAGTAGGGAAAGATCCAGAAGAGAGAGGCTAAAGACTAGGAGGGGAAGATCAGAAGGGGCAGGACCAAGGGCACATGTAGAGGGGGTGACCTTGACAAGGAGAAGGGCCACTTCATTCTCAGAGATTAGATGAAAGGAGGAGAGAGTCAGGAATGAGGCTAAGAGATTTTCAGATGCAGTGAAGAAAGAGCTCATGGAGAAGGAAGGCTCATGAGATTAGGATAAATAGAATAGTGTCATAGAAATCCAGAGAGAAGAGTCTTAATTTTCTAGGTAAAGAGGCAATGTCCTCACCTAGGGGTGAGGGAGAGATGTGGGAAGCTTGAAGACAGAAGAAAAAGTGTGGAATAACTTCTGTAGGGAGTGATATAGAGAGCCAATTAGAGAGGAATAAAATGATCATCTTATTTCAGTGAGTGTCCAATTGAAGTTGGATAATACAAATATATAATATTCATATTATAATTTATAATAATTCAATTATCATACAGGAGAGAGCTAGGTGGCTCAGTGAATAGAGTGCTGGGTCTGGAGTCAGAAAAACCTGACACCTGGCCTCAGACACTTACTAGCTGTGTGACCCTGGACAAGTCACTTAACCTCTGTTTGCTTAATCCACTGGAGAAGGAAATGACAGACCATGCTAGCTAGTATCTTTGCCAAGGATAGTATGGTCCATGGGGTCATGAAGAATTGGACATAACTGAATGATTGAATGACAACAACAAAATTATCACACATTTTGTGTTCCTCCAGTTGTGAACAGCAACACATGAGTAGCAATGGAAGAGGGAAATGGTAAAAGTAATCCAGGGCTGGAATTTGGCACAGGGGTTGAGGGATTGAGGAACTGGACAGCTGAGAACAGTATCACATTGAACTGGTTGACTATAGGGTCAAGATGGCAAAGGAAGGAAAGTGAAGTCAGAGCAATGGCCTGAGAAAGTATCAGAGGGTCAGAGAGATTGGAGGTCATTATGAGGGCAAAAAATAGATTTAGGAAGAGGTGAGACAAAAGGAAGAAGAGATGGAATGATGGCAGGTTATGGAAAAATGAGGAATGTCATAGATTTTGATCAACAAATTAGATACTTGTAGGCAACAGTGAAATCAGGGCATAGCCATCACTGCATGTGGCTAAGTTGAAGTGAGGGGTTAGAACATGGAATTTAATGAGACTGAGGAATTGGGAAATTAAAGAAATTGAAGAAACATCTACATGATTATTAAAGTCCCCTCGTGTAAGGGTAGAAATTGGGGAGGAGAGGAAGACAGTGAGCAAAGCACTGAACTCTATGAGAAAGGAGGGAGAATGACCTTGGAGTCAACATACGACAGCTACTATGATCTGAATGGCATTGACCTTTTTAATCAAGTCAACTTCAGGAGAGTTGCAAAGTGCTTTGCAAACCTTAAAGTGCTACATAAACGTCAATTGTTATGTTTCTAGTGGATGTTAAATGGTTTGTATAACCAGTCTTCTTATGTACTGTTCCCTTCCACATACTCTGTAATCCAGAAACACTGACGTTTTTGCTGTTCTTTGAAAAAGACCCATCATTATCCAATTCTGGGCATTTTCACTGGCTATCCCTCATGCCTGGAACTCTCTCCCTCATCTCTGCCTCCTGGTTTCCCTGGCTTCCTTCAAGTCTCAGCTAATGTCTCCTCTACTGCAAGAAGCCTCCTCCTGTCCTCCATGATCTTAGCACCTTCCCTCTGAGATGACCTCCAATTTATTCTGTATACATCTTGATTGTACGTAGTTGTTTGTATGTTGTTGTTGTCTTATGTTGTCTCCCTCATTAGACTGAGCTCTTTGAGAGCAGGGATTATTTTTTTGACCTTTGTGTACCCAGAGCCTAGGGTTCAGTGCCTGGCATATAGCAGACAATAAATGCTTGTCGTCATTATCATCATCATCGCCATCATGACTTTAGACCTTTAAAGCGCACTTCATTATTTATATTTCAATTATTTCCATTATTCTCCCCACATTTATTTTAAATAGCTTTAGACTTTCTGGAAGTTTTGCAGCTTTAATCTTTGTACATAATTTTACTTTTAGACTCACTCGATTGGTTGCCCAAATTGTTGTAATCTGCATCATCAAACCTCCCGGTTATTAGTGTAAATTACCAAAGTCCCTTTGTAACATTAAAACGTGATTATATCCATTCATTGCAATCTCCCTTACTACACCTCAATTGTAATTTACTTTGCAAAGAGAACATCTTTGTCTCCTCTAGGTAGTGACCTGGGTTTTGCTCCCTTGTTTTGTTTTCTCTTTGGCTTCTTTAAACAGCACTGTATGTTTCCTGAAACCCAGCAGGAAACAATCTGTTCTGGTCTTTTGAATTGCAGGCTTATTTCCCTGTGACATGCAGTGAAAATACTGAAGAGTTCTTGTCTGTAGGTCTATTTAAGCTCAGTGAGGAGACATCTCATAACGTAATAGAAAGACTACCTGAGAAACACAGAAATACTTTCTTGGTCCTGAGAATCTATACCTACTCTTGGGAATATGAATATAGAGGCTCTGGTTTTCTGTATTCTTAGCAATAGCAACAGCAAAGACAAACTTAACCACCCCGATTCTTGTCCATGCATCTGACTATTTATTAGGGCTTTGCTTTATTAAAAGGTTGTTAATGGGATGCTTTGGGTTATATTCCAATATACTCCCCAATCATAAAAACAATCTATTTTTTTAACAACATCCATGTGCTCTCCGGAGGGAATGACATTATTTTATTTTTATTTCTATACAAACTGTAAGAGCTCCTCCCTTTATTCTTATATTAATTAGCCTGAGATTAAGGCTCTTTTTAGAGTCAGGAAGGATTCTAGTTTTCAGACATCCTGAGCTAACAGATATTTGCAACCCCACTCCTTTCCCTACCCCCAAGCCCTATTGCTTAGCAACTCTAAGGCACAAACATCCCATCAGTGACTAATGAGCTAGAGGTTAAGGTGGACATACCTTGCTGTGAAGTCACCGTACTCTTCCCGACCTGTGCTGCCTTTCCATAAAATTTTAATGTTGCTTCTGATATATTTATGAAATACTTCACAAAGTCAATGCAGGGAGACAAAAAAAAGATTTACCTTCGCAATTACTGCAAACATGCAGGTTTGCTGCTTTGTACTTGAAACTTTTGGACACTATGGTATTTAACAACAAAGGTAGGAGGTGCCAATGAGCAAATGAATTATAATAATAATAATAATAACAGTAAAATAAAAATAGCTGGTATTTACACAGTACTTAAAAGTTTGCAAATATTTACATTTGATCATCTCTATACTTAAAGTATATAGTACTCATACCAGTGTGGTAACGTTACTGACAGTATTATTATTATTATTATTGTTGTTGGCATCATCATCATCATCTCCATTTTAGAGATGAAGAAACAGGCAAAGAGAGGTTAGGTCACACAGCTTGTTACTTTCAATAGCTGCGGTCTTCCTGATTCCAGGTTTATCACTCCATTTGCTATCATATTGACAAAAGGAATTATTTCCTCCTAAAGACAGTTAGTCAATAAATATTTATAAGGTGTTTTGTATTCTCAGTGTCTAGCAGAGTGCCTGGCACATAGTAGGTGCTTAATAAATACTAGTTAATTGATTGATTACTACTACCAGGCACTGTGCAAACACTGGGAATACAAAGAAAGGCAAAAGTACCATCTCTGCCTCAAAGAGTTCAAATCCTAATTCTGCACATAATATATAACTGTGCAAACATGCATACCATGCAAAAAACGTGCAAATAGGTATGCACAAGATACATACAAACTAGACAGAAGGTAATCTTAGAGGGAAGATGCTAGACAGAAGGGGTGGAGGATATTGGAAAAAATCTCTCGCAGGAGGTGGCATTTGTGCTGAGTCTTAATGGAAGCCAGGAGAGTGACAAGATGGAGATGGGGAGGAAGAGCATTCCGGGCACAGGGGACAGCCAGGGCAAAGGCCTGGGGTCAGAAGATGGAGTGTCATGTATGAGGAACAGTGCATAGGCCACTGTAGCTGGGTCATAGAGTATATGGAGAAGAGTCAAGTGTAAGAAGAATGGAAAGGTAGGAAGAAGTCAGGTCATGAAGGGCTTTAATTGCCAAAACTAGAATTCTATATTTAACCCTCAAGGTAATAGGAAGCCCCTGGAGTTTATTGAGTGGGGCAGGGGATGACATGGACTGTGACCTATAGGAAAACCACTTTCACAGGAGGGTGAATTGGAGTAGGGAGAGACTTGAGACATGGAGACTAATTAAAATGCTGTTACAATAGCCTGGGTGAAATTAGAAAAAAGATAGTGGCCATGGGCTCTAAGATTATGAGGAAAGCAAATACAACCTGCTTGATCTATAAGGCCATATTTTATTAATATCATTAGTAATAGTAACTTCACTTTTTGAGTCATTTCAGTTGTGTCTCACTCTTCATGACCCCATTTGGGTTTTTTTTGGCAAAGATACTAGAGTGGTTTGTCATTTCCTTCTCCAACTCATTTAGGAAACTGAGGCAAACAGAATGAAGTGACTTGCCCAGGATCGCACAGTGTCTGAGGCTGGATTTGAACTCATGAAGATGAGTCTTCCTGACTCCAAACTCAGTGGTCTATCCACTGTGCCACCTAGCTGCCCCAGCAATATCACTAGTATTGATATAATAATATAAATAATAATGTGGTATGATTGGCAATATTAGCAATGATGGTTTCCATTTCTGTTAACTTTCAAAGTTTAATAAAATATTGTACTTTCTTCATAAATAGGTATTACACATATTATAATCCCAGAATTCTACAGTCTCGGAGGTGAAAAGTACCTCAGAGGTCAGCTCATGCAAGCAGGCCTGAATAGGAATCCTTTGTATAATTTCCCTCACAAACAAGTGGTCATCCAGTCTTTGCTTGAAGACCTCTGGTGAAGTCACTCCCTCCCACTACCTCCTATTTGTAAATGAGGAACCTTGGACTTGGAGGAAGTAAGTAACTTTTCCAGCGTCATGGTTATTAAATAATAGAGAAAAATCTCTCCTGATTATAAGTTCAAGATTCATGCTAAGAAAGGCAAGCTGACAGACACCAGGACATCCTGCAAAAACTCCAGGATGGGTTGCCTGTAGCATTTGGGGGGCCAGGGCAGGCAGACGAGATTTGTTGGGAGGAAGGGTGATAGAGTAAAAAGAGCTTGGCATTGCAGGATCTGAGTTTGAATCTTGGCTTTGCTACTTACATATATGTAATCTTTGGTAAATCATTGCATGCTGTCTCCCCCATTAAATTTTAAACCTCTTCAAGGCATGTCTTTCGCATCTTTTTGTATCCCCAGCCCACAGCTCAGTGCCTAGCATATGGTAGGTACTTAATGAATGTTTATTGATTAATTTAATCTTTCTGGGACTTCAGTGTCCTTATCTGTTAAATGAGGATACTGGACTGGATCACCTGAGGTTCCCTTCGAAACTGAGGTCTGTGATGCTATGCCGTGTCCCAGGTGTCCAGCCTCATTTGAGACAATCAAGACTTTGGCCTCACTCCTACGGCCACTGTTAGCCCCATCTGCCTCAAAGTCTACCTGGTCAAGCTCCAAGCCTGTTCTTTTTCCCCAGGCAGTAGAGAGGAATGTTCAAATAAGGTTTGGGCTGGATCAGGTTTGAAAGATTAAAGAGAATAAGTCACATGCATCAGAATCATGGCCAAATTTGGAGAGGACGATGTGGCAGAGAGGATACATAAAATATTTTGGATTCAACCTCTGCAGCTCCTTAGCTGTGTTACCTTGGGCAAGTCACCTAACCTTTCCAATTCTCATTTTCTTCCTCAGTAAAAGGAAACAATGATAAAATCAGCTCACAGAGTTGTTGTCAGGATCAGATGGGAGAACGTATAGAATCACTACATTAATGTGAGCTATTATGCTGATGACAAACCCTACTGGTGAATCACCAGGAGTTCCTGGATTTACAAACCTCACATTCAGGCCATACTTTCGTTGCTGCTTTTCACTTGCATCTGACTCTTTGTGACCCCATCTGGGATTTTCTTGACAAATATACTAGAGTGGTTTCCCATTTCCTTCTCCAGATCATTTTACAGATGAGGAACTGAGACAAACAGGGTAAAGTGACTTGTCCAGGGTCACACAGCTAACGAGCTGTCCATGACTTCAGGTCCTGCACTGCATCCACTGCATCACCTAGTTGCTCCTCAGGCCAGCATACTAATGTGAAAAGAGCAGGTTTGGAGGCTCTAGTGTTGGAACTAGAACAGGAGTTCTTGATCTTTTTTGTGACTTGGACCTTTTGACAATCTGGTGATGCCTATAGATCCCTCTTTGGAGTAAGATTTTTTAAAATGCATCAAATGAAATACATATGGTTTTCAAGGAAATTGCTAATTACAGTGAAATACTGCCATCAAAATATAAAAACAAATGAGTTCATGGTCTCCAGGTGAAGGACCCTAATAAACACTAGGGTCCTTAAATTTGCTAATGTGACCTTTAAACTCACTTTATCTCTTTCAGCTTCAATCTCTTTCCTGTAATGGGCTAAATCATCTTTAATGTCTCCTAAACATAACCCATAACTGGGAGGTGGTGTCTAAAGAGAGCTAAATTTAAAGTTGAAGGATCTTTGAATCCTGGCATGCCATTTACTACCTGTGTTACCTTGGGCAAGTCACCCTCTCTGGGCCTTATTTCTTCATCTGTGGAATACAGATTGGTTTAGATGACCCCTTCTCCCTCCAGAATTCAGGGCTTCTTAACTGGGGTCTGTAAACTTTATTTTTAAAATCTGTTAACTGTATTTAACATAATTGATTTCCTTTGAGATCTTATGTATTTCATTTTATGAATTTAAAATTTTTTTCTGGAAAGGGATTCATAGATTTCACCAGACTGCCAAAGGGGTCCATGATACACAAAAAAGGTTAGGAACTCCTGCTGTCAGCATCCAAGCTGAGTCCATGACCTTCCATTTTCAGTGCAAAATCTGCGGTGGCTACGGAGCAATGTCTCTGTCCATGGTAGCATCCTTGTCAGTCACGCTAGTCAGACCCACTTCTTACTCAGCTTTGTCCACACTACTGGGGGCCCAGACACTGTCACTAACCAAGTCAGTATAGCTTGAAAGTCGACTGAGTTACGTGTTCATTAAGCAAGTGGGCACACAAAAGAGTCCATTTTAGTACAGCATAGAGAATCATTTAAGCTGTATCTGTCCACATACAGAAGCAGCATGTGTTCAGAATATTTTGAGAATTGCTTAGGTTATATGGAAATAAAACCAAACTTTAGGGAGAGTAAAAAAGCAGTAAAATATCATGCTCTGAAAAGGCTTATCTGCACACTCTACATCAATCCTGATGATACAAGAAAGCAAAATGGTACTGATATAAAATCCATTCAGCAGATCTTGATAGAGCCAGGAACATGCCAGATAAGCAGCAACTAAAAACCAGAATAGAGATACCCTGACCCACCAATCATGCAGCTCTCCTAGGGAAATAGGCATAATGCAGTCAGTAGGGTGCTAATGCTTTTAAAAATACATGCGTAAAGATTGTGCGTTTTGTGCATTTTCTAAAGATTATTATATTTTGTTCTGAGTTTTAAGTTTGGCCATGACTACTTTAGGTCGGGGAACCAAGCTCTGGTCCATCTTTTGGCATTTTTCACCCACTCCCCTATTTTTGGATGCAAAAGTCTTTTTTTCTTACGTGCCCCTTCCCCTTCTCATGCATGTTATCCTCAAAGTCCTGAGTGGCACATGAATATATATAAGCATGGCCAAAGTTGGGGGTCTGTGGCTAGGGTTGCTAAAGGGAAATCATTCCAATTATTTTCAAGTCCGCCCCCTCTTCACATCTGCTAGAATTCAGTATGGGGATTTCCTTCACAATTTAAGAAGGATAGAGAGAGGAGGAGACCTTGACTTGGGCTTTATGGCTGAGTATCTCTTTTCCCATCTCCCAAAGCACAGCCAAACAAATAAGGCCAAAAACATGGTTACCTCCATTTCTACAAGGAGGGGCATAGGGGAATTGCTGTAGTATCCCTTCCAGTCCTAAATCTATGATCTTAGGTAGCAGTCAATATCTGCCTCTGTTATTGGCAAAACTATCTTACCTAAGAGCTTTGCTTCAAGAGTTCATTTAGTCAAACAAGCCCAATGGGTCAAGGCCACTAGGGAGCTGTGATTGCATTGGTATAGGAAACTCCCAGGTAAGGAAACTCCCTCCACTGAGGCAGGTTGGCCCTTTGAGGTTGCCTGGGACAGTGAGAGGCTAGTCCATGTGCCCTGTGTCAGTCAGCAGTACAGGAAATAATTCCCTTGGTCTTCCTAACTCCTACACCAGCTCTCTAGACACATACCATGGCTGTGTCTCATCAGCTTGCTTTGATGAAGATCCTTTCAGTGGCGGTCTGTTCTTACTAGGTGGGTTCCAACTGGATTCATTGCCTCCATGAGGGAATCGGACCATAAACACCAACCTCCATCAGATCGTCACCATTAAACACTGAGAAGGCCCTTTTGTAATCAAAGTAGTTTAACTGAATATGGCTATATATCTTATATGTAAGCTCTGTATCTCTGTCTCTAGAGAGATATGTACATCTCTCGATCTCTCACCATCTCTTGCCCCATCTATGATCTATCTCCTTGATATTCTCCCCTCACTTTCAAAAAATCACTTAGGAAACAGCAGGAAGGAAACCTGAAGGCCTCACTCCCAGCCTTTGATGGGCTACAGAAAGTTTGGTGGTGGGGCCCAGAGGAAAAGGCTCCCCCACTCCCTCCACTCCCCACTCCCACCCCAGTCACCAGTTGACGTGACTGATTTATTTGACTGAAACTAGCCAAACTGTCACTCAGCAAGTGCCCCCTTGGTGCCTCTTTCTGGCTGGAGCTACTTGAGGGTGGGATTGCATAAGCCGCTCCTGTCAGGGATTTCAAATGAAACAAGCGGCTGAATGTGAATCTGACAGC
Organism: Trichosurus vulpecula; assembly: GCF_011100635.1. Classification (NCBI taxonomy): domain Eukaryota; kingdom Metazoa; phylum Chordata; class Mammalia; order Diprotodontia; family Phalangeridae; genus Trichosurus; species Trichosurus vulpecula. The sequence continues at coordinate 546,613,382 of NC_050573.1, read as the reverse complement.
TCGCCTGCCGAATTAGGACCATTTGCATGCTAATTTTCACCGTGCTTAACTCACTGGCAGACCCAGAGTGAGAAACAGCCTCCCCATGTTTGGAACAATGCTTGACTGATCTAGCTGCGTTAACGAGCAAATTATGGTAATTTTGTTATTACAAATGCATAGAAATTTCCAAAGAGTGGAGCAATACAATATGTTTTTCTGCTCCTCCCCACTTCTAAATATGGAGGCTTTTGTTTATACACACTTTGCCTTGCTTACTTATATTTAGATGTGCATAATGTTTCACTTTAAAACAAGAAGGAGGAAGGGCTAAGGTAGGGAGGGAAGAGGGGAAAAAAATCATTCTGCCATAGGGTACTGGAAATTCCCCTACTGTACTGTATAAGGGATGGGGACGTGGTACAGCACTGTCTGGGCTAAGCTGCTTAAAGGTTGCATAAGAGAATGCAGCTGATTTTTCCCCCTTGCAGAGAGATGGCCCTTCCAGCTCCCACAACTTCTAAATTATAAATTTTTAAAAATGACTTCTCAGTCAATTTAGCAAATAAAATAAAATAAAATAAAATATAGCTTTACAAATCGCCAGATCCACATTGGTTTAATCCACATTTTGAATATGTGTAGTCTTAATGGCTGGGAAGGCTAGATCCAATAATCTAAGTGAGCAAACACTTATTAAGCGCCTTCTATGTGCCCAGTATCTAGCTAGGAGCTAGAGATACAAAGCAGCCCCACCTCACTCGCCCACCCACTCTCTCTGTCTTACAAGGGATATAAATCAGCAAAGAATCCACACCATTGACTTATTTGTGTTTTAATTAATTTAGGGGTTGCTCACAAGGGCTCATTTGCCAAATGGCACCACCTCAACAAATTTATGAGTATAAATATGCACACTGGCTAAATCACGATTTGTACCAATTTTTCTGGGTCATTTTTATGATTAAAAAGTATGTTTCTGGAAGCATGATCTGGAATACATTCAAATCTGAGGCAGTCTGATATGGCAGAAAGACCCAGAAGATCCCAGATCTGACTTCGGTCATGCCTCTTTCCTGGTTCTATGACCTGAGGCAAATTACTTTCCTACTCTGGGCCTCAGTTTCCTCTCCTTCATAAAAAAACAAGGTTTGACTAATATGAAGCCAAGTGTTGAGTAATTGGTAATGCCCAGTCTTGCCCCCCAAAGAAAAAGTGTGGAAGCACCTTCCTTCTTGCAGGAGAGAGGTGGAAGGCTATGGATACAGAGTGCCACATACGCTTTTAGGCATGATCACTGTGTCAATTGGTTTTGCTTAGCTATTTTTTTTTCTTTGCTGCAAGGGCAGACACAAGGGGGCTAGAATGATCATGATATAAAAATGGCATCAACCAGACATATTTTTTAAAAATCTTAAGGCCCTTTCCTACTGAGTCATTCTGTGATATCTTGTGTAAGAAAAGTTCACTCCAGTCACACAATATAGGAAAATGGTTTTATTTTGAAACCTATGTTTTGTGTAAAGCTATTCTGTGGGATAATATTTTATAGCAAGGCCTGTTTGGTATTATCTCTTCTAAAAGTCCAGAAGAGGAACTCTGGGTGGATGCAGGAAGCTTGAAATGTTCCAAACTTATGGATGAGCTCAATTTTAAGTCACAGCTGTTCATATTATTCAATTAATAAAGAGACTTTCTTTTTTTTCACCTGATGAAGACAACTGCCTTCTCTACTTTGAACATCTTTTCAGTTTGCTATGATTACAATGGAACTGAGTTTACTACATTATTTCTCCAGAAACCTGACAACTTCTAAAGAAAAGGAGAACATGAAAGAACGGTAATATTTTGATGTTTTATATTTTTTGCAGACACTCTCTTGTATCTTACGTATTTAAAAATCTTATTTGCAAGGAATATGAAAAATAGGTTTAAAAAAGAACCAACACACCTTATTTCAATGGTCTTAACTTGAATTGAGACTCTCTAATAGAATTGCAGCAGCTAGGTGGCACAGTGGATAAGCACCAGACCTGGAATCAGGACAGCCTGAGTTCAAATCTAGCCTCAGACACTTACTAGCCGTGTGACCCTGGGCAAGTCACTTCCCTCAGTTTCCTCATCTGTAAAATGAGCTGGAGAAGGAAATGGCAACCCACCCCAGTATCTTTGCCAAGAAAACTCCAAATCGGGTCACAAAGAATTAGACGTGACTGAAATGACTGAGCAGCAAAACAGAGTTGAGGGGATAATCCTTGTCTAATTCCATTTAGATATGGGGCAAGGGTAGGGACAATGTACGGAAGCTGCAGAGAGGCAGATTTTGGCTTGTTGTAAGAAAAATATTTCCTAACAATTAGACCTACAAAAAAGTGGAATGAGCTACCCCAAAAGGTAGTGGACTCCCCTTCTTTGGAGGTCTTCCAGCAAGGGATGACCATTTGTCGGGAATAATTAATAATAGATAATAATAAGCATAGTGTTTTAAAGTTTTCAAAGAATTGTACTTTTACATACAATATTTCTTATGGCATCAACCAGATATATTTTTAAAAAATCTTAAGGATATTTCCTACTGAATCATTCTGTGATATCTTGTGTGAGAAAAAGCTCACTCTAGGCACACAATACAGGAAAATGGCTTTATTCTGAAACCTCTCAACAATTCTGTGAAGTAGATACCATTATGATCCCCATTTTATAGGTGAGAAAGCTGAGGCTAAGAAATGTTAAATGACTTGGCCCAGGGTGACACAGCTAGTAAGTGTCTCAGGCAAGATTTGAACTTTGACTCTAAGTCTAGACGTCTCTGTCCTGCATCCTCCAGGTGCCTGTGCCGTCAGGTAGGATCCTTGCTCTCTGTGCCATGCCTGGGATCTTCTCCCTCCTTGCCTCTGAGCTCTCGGCCACTCCAAGTATCACCTCCCTCAAAAGGCCTTTTCTGATTCTTAGGGTGGTTAATGATCCTGCTGACCTGACTCTGGGCGTCTTTTGTATTTGCTCACTTGCGTACATGTTGTTCTACCCAGCACCACCAGAGCCTCTAGGACAGTGTGTGGTACAAAGCAGGCCATTGAGATCATAGATTTGGAGCCAGAAGTGGCCCAAGATGCCATCAAATCCACTTTCCCCATTTTATAGATGACGAAACTAAGGCAGATAGAGAGAAGAAGGTAAACCAGTTCCCCAGGGCCACGCTGCCAGGAAGTGTCTAAGGCAGGATTTAAATCCAGAACATCTTGACTCCAGATTCACTTCCTTAACCTTGACACTGTGCTTCCTTTCGATTAATAAATATTCGCTGAATTGCTTCAAAATGAACGGAACTGGATTTTGGAGGCGCCTATTTGAATAGGTGGCCCCAGAGGGCCCTTTCGACTCTGAGAGTCTGTGACTTTGCATCCTGTGAGAGTTCAGAGATGTTTCTTGCAAGGGAAGTAAGCCAAGGGGAAAGCAAGTTTGGAGCCTGGCACAGATTTAGACACAATGCCTGTTTAAATCGCCAGGGCTCAGCATAGGTTCTAAAGAAATTAAATGGGAAGAAGACGGGCTCAAAATGGGCCAAAAATGGGCCTACACAGTGAGCACTGCTTCCTGGTAACAGAGACGGCTTGCCATTCAGGATGGCTCTAGAAACTGAATAGGCATGTGAATTCAGGTGATAAATCCATGTTGGCTATTGGAGTTTATCAGTAATATTAATAACTAGCATTTTATATAGTACTTTGCTTCACAAAGCACTTTACAGGTGTTAGCTCATCAGATCCTCACAACTGTATTCCTATTTTGCAGCTGAGGAAACTGAGGCTGAATGAGGTTAGATTACTTGCCCAGGGTCACACAGCTGCTAAGTGTCTGAGGTAGAATTTGAATTCAGATTTTCTTGATTGCAAGCTCGGCACTCTATCTAGTATTGGCCTGTAATTGTAACAGAAAACAAAACAACCACAGAGAGGAAAATCATTTCCTACCAGTATAGCATAAAGGAAAGAATATTGAATGGAAAGAATGTTGAAGTCAGGAGCAGGAGACCTGAGTTCTGTAAGTGGCTCTGCCACTAACTAGCTGTGTGACCTTGGGCAAGTCACTTAATTTCTTCAGGCATCAATGTCTTTTTCTGTCAGATGTGGAAACTGGATTAAATTAAATTGGATTAAAATTTATGCTCCTTTCTAGATGTATAATTCTATTCTTCATTGGGAAAATTAGTTTTCTGGGTGGTGTCCACAAAAGAAAGGAGGTAGGTTCGACGAATTTTATAATAATCTCTCCCTGTGGCAAGAATAAGAACAGGCCCTATATTTCAGGACATAACTTAACCAACTGTAAGAAAACATCTGTGACTAGGCTTCCTCCATCCAACAGTCAATCCCGTTAGCACGAGACAGAATGTATGTCGAGAGGCCAATTGGTGATGTCGTTTGCTGTAGTTTAAACAGCACAAATCCAAATAGAAAAGTCCCGGGCATAATTTTTACAAAACGATTGGCAATAGGCATTATGGAGACTAATTTTGCAAAATACTGCCCTTCTGAAGTTAGTCAATATAAAAATGAAAAAGATACTGAGTAGAAACCCAATGCTTGTAATCTTTTGTTTCCAGGGATGTGAAAAGGAAAATTGTCCCTGTTTCCTGCATGTTAGTCTCATGAAAAGTTTTTAAGCTTCCCCTTATCTTTCCCATTTCTCATTTACACATGTCCTTTGCTTCTGCCCATTGTTAATTACTACCTACTTCCTTTGATGTTCAATTGGTTTTATGCATCTACTCTGAGCCTGCTGGAAGATTGTGAAAGACTAAGCCTACATTCATCCTCAGCAAATGAATGGGCTTTGGCAGGGACAAAGCAAACACAAGACGTTATCCTTGGATAAGCTTTTGGAAGTAAAAAAGAAATTTAGGTAGAAATTAGGACTGAACCTGTGATTTCGTTGATATTGGCAATTTCCAGATAAGAAAACTTCTCCTTAACCTCTGCTTACCTCAGTTTCTTCAACCTTAAAATGGGGATAATAATAGTATTTACTTCCTAGGGTTGTTATAAGGATTAATGAGATATTATTTATAAAGCACTTAGTATAGTGTCAAGTATAGGCACTAAATAAATGCTTATTTACTTCTCCTATCAACACAAGTCAGAATGTTCTCTGTAACTTATGTTCTTAGAGATGCCTACAAGAGTCAGAGATTAAGCCACTTGCCCAGGGACATGCAGCCATTTCAGAGGTGAGACCTGAACCCAGATTTCCCTCACTCTGAAGCCAGCTCTCTATACGTTACACCATGCTGCATCTCCAGAAAGGAAATTTGCTTTCATTTCAATATTATATGCACTAATCTCCAGTTAAGAAGAACTGTCTTTCCCATTTTTTCATTGCTATGCTTTTCTTTCCATTGCAGTAACAAGAGTGCCATCTTATATAGAGAACCATAGGCTATAAAGCAAGAATGGACCTGAAAGGTCACCTGGTCCCACTCCTTCATTTTATAGAGGAGGATGTGTTTATATAGAATTTACAGAAAGCAAACCAAACCAACTTGGTCCTTTCTTTTTAACCCATATTAACTTGTGTCCTTTTGTTGCTCTATACCCACTGCTATTATGAATAAAAATGATGACAGCAATTGTACATTTTGTAATGGGGGGATATTGTATTAAGCATTTCTAATGCAAAAAAGAACAAAAGAAAATAACACAATTACTCTCCCTCCCCTTCTCTCTCTGTCTCTCTCTCACTATCTCTCTGTCTCTCCCCTCTCTCTCTTTCTCTGTGTCTCTGTCTCTGTCTTTCTCCCTCCCTTCCCCCTGTCCCCCCTTCCTACCTTTCTTCTTTCTTTCTATCCAGGTTTTGGATCTAACTGTTTCGAGGTCCTTTACTTGGATAATTGCACATAGACTTCTTATAAAGAAAATTCATTTGTTCAGGGTCACTGCATGGTTTTTCATTAAAAACAAATTACCGGTGTTCAGAAAGGACATCTGGGTTTCGAGAGTCCCATTAATGACTATATTTTCAGCATCACTATCCCGGACCGTCTACCCTTTCCTGTCACCCTCCGTTCAGGGCCCCAGGAGGACAATGAGAATGACAGTCAAGTGAAAGGGAAAACATGAGGGATGAGGCCAAGAGCTGAGTCCCCAGAGAAGGGAAGAAGGGAAAAGTGAAAAATAAATAAATAAAACAGAGGGTAACAAGGGCCATTGTCTGAGCATTTTCAAACACAAGAACCATAACAAATATTTAAATGAGCGAGGGTGATTCTTTCAGCACAGCAATATTCCAATTCAATTACACGACTCTTCAAGCCCTTCCCACTGAACAGGGTTGCTGTGTGCAATACCACAAACCCAGTGGGTGTTGTTTTCTAATCCAAAATCTAGTGTGTCCTTTCCCTGGTGCCCTAGGACCATTTCCAAATGGTCCCTTTCCTAGGCTACAAAACTGTGTTGGGTCTGGAAACCAATTAAAAGGTCAGGGGGAAATGCAAAGGAAGTTAATTGCTGTCCTTGTTACCCAGAGCTAACAGAATACGCTGAGCTCTTTTCACTATGAGGTTTTGCTTTTTTTTTTTTAAAGATTAAGCTAAAATGGGGGTGAGAGAACACAGGCATCTATTAAGGCCCATTTGGTGAAACATTCTGTTTGAACCCCGAGATCTAAGTTCAAATTGCTCACTATCCCCATGGCTAATGCTTCAGAGCTTAAATGGCATTTCACAAATGTTGGCAAGGTACTATATGATGTTCTGGTCCAAGATGAAAACAAATAGTCAGAGGCAGTAGTTAAGTAGGACTTAATGACAACATTTGGTGATTTCTTCCAATCATTCTCAGTAAAAAAAGTCAAGACTACAAAACAATTTGCTAGCTAGAGGTTCAAGGAAACGAAATAGAGTCCCATGTTAACAGAGATTTTTACATAGATTTAGATCTATTAAAGATCAGTTCAATTCAAATCAAAATGCTTATTAAGTATCTGCTATGCGTACAGTGATATGGTCTGTACTATGGCTTTCCTTCCTTTTCATTTGGCACAGGATGTTGGACTCTGCTCCTCAGACCCTGGGGTCTGATATATGCGCTTTGACCACAGCCTTCCCCAAACCAAGCCACCACACAACTTCTGGCCATTTGCAGACCAAGTGACTGCACGTGTTCCATCCTTCCCACTTTCTAGCTCCCTTTTATATGTCATCTTACGCCATCAGAATACATGCTCATTTAAGGCAGGGATTGTCTTGATTGCATTTATAACCCCAGAGCTTAGCACAGTGCCTGGCACATATTAAGTGCTTAATAAATGTTTATTCATTGATCTGTTTATTCATTCATTCATTCTTAGGCAGCCACATATGACGGATAGAAGGCCACATAGAGTAGGGAATATCTACCTCAAGTCCTGCCTTTGACATATATTAGTTTTGTGACAAGGGAAGGGAAGGGAAGTTATTTCTCCCCTCAATACCAAAGGCAAATGTCTAAGACTCTAAGTTTCAAATCTACATTTGTGAAAGGAGTTTCCATACTAAGAGCTCTTCACATGGCTGCAGTCACAGACCTTGATCTAAAATGAAAAAGTATGAAAGGAATTCTGCTAGTTTCTGGGAATACAAAGATTAAAATGAAACAATCCCTCCTCTTATGGAGCTTAGATTTTACAGAAAGAGTACAACACATACACAGATGAGTAAAGCCAAGGTTATTTTAAAAGAAACAGAATATTGTATGGGGAATCAAAGAAGCTTTCATGAAGAAAGTAGTACCTAAACTAAGCCTTGAAGGAAGATAGAATTCAGAAATATGGAGATAAAAGAATATATTCCAGGTACCAGGGATGAATACATGGAGGTAGGATATGGAAGGTCGATGAAATCTTGGGTTTAAGCCTTAAACATTTATATAAGACTCATTGGTGAAAAGAGTGATGACTCAATGCTTCATCCTTATAGGAAGGGCAAACGACTCCAAAGATTGGGAAGATTGAGAGAGAGATTTTTCTTTCTGCTTTGAGAGAGGACATGCCTGGTTACTGACTCCTGGGAAAGAGAAAAAATTGTCTTTGTAAAGCAGACATATTGAAGAGTCGGCTTCCTCTTACCTATCTATCTACCTTTCAAAGTCTTTGCACTTTCTTCCAGGAATGTAGAGCCACCCTCCCTCAAACCAGGAAGGATGACAAATGCCTCTTGCCTTCCAAGCTCTTAAGCCACCTCCTCCCCTCATACCCTCAGGTACGCAGTACTGAATCAAAATTCTCTCTACCAATAAGGAGAGTGTTATGCAAATGTTCCAGGCTTGAATTCAGCATTACATGGAGTTCAGAGTCCAGTTTGGCTGGAATTTAAAGTTCGTGATGGGGAATAATACTATGAAATAAGGCTAGAAAGGAGCCAGATTGTGAACGGTCTTAAATTCTAGGTTAAGGGTTTATATTTCTGCCTAGAAGCAAGGGAGAGTCATTGATACTTTCTGAGCAGAAAAGCTATATGATAGGCTTTGTGCTTTAGGAAAATTATTCTGATAGTAGTAAGGAGGATGGATTAAAGAGGGAGAGGGAAAGGCTTGTTTCCCAAAACATAAAAACTATATAAAGAAAAGACCTTGGTATAACGTGATTATCCTATAATGTGAGTATTAGCTCCAGCCCTTGGAACCAGAAATAATTCCCCGGAATTTGCAAATGACAGTGTGAAATACGAGAATCAGCTGACCTTAATCTTTGATACGGGCTATATTTCTGCAGCAAATTGAAGAGCTAAGAAACTGATCTAAATAATTCGAGCAAAAGTCAATTTTCTGCCTTAACAATCCTAGGAATAATAACAACTCACCTTTATATGGTGCTTTAAAGTCCACCAACCACTTCCCTCACAATAACCCTGAGGGGTAACAGTAAAAGGATTAATATCCTCTTTAAATGATTCTCTGTCCCATTCCCCACAAAGATTGTTCCAAACCTTCCCTCTTCTCCTTAGGCCTTCCACACCATCATTCTCTTACTCCACCTCAGCTGAAGACCTTGCCTCATACATTGCTGAGAAAAGAGAAACCACAGGGCTCCATTTTCTTCCTTTCTCTGCCTCTCAAAACCCATTGACATCATCCCTCATTCTCTCTTCCTTCAGTTATCTTCACCAAAATCTACCCCTCTTGATCCCATCCTGATTCTCCTCTTCTCTAGCTGATTGCCACTGCAACCATCCTTAGAATGATTAGCTCGATTACAGAGACCAGCCACCACCAACTAGCAAGGTGAGGAGCTGGAGGATTTCCCCTTCTTCGACCAAGCCGAGACAGACCTGTATTGAGTAAGAGAGATGCCACTGAGGAGAGACACAGATATTTCCCTTCCTTAACTCACCCCTTATTGCCCCATTCCTACCAGGTGCAGATCTACTGTCAGCTGGATGCTGACCCCTATAGCCTCACCTCTGCTAGCGGTATACCAGAGCCTATTTCACTCTGAACTTTGGACTCACTATCCTTTTAGTCCCTATGGTCCTTCCATTTTCCCTGTTACTTTCCTTGCCCAAACCTATGCACTATGCCTGGCACAAAGTAAGCACTAAACAAATGCCTCCCCATCCCATTCAATTCAATTCTATTGCATGCTAATCTTCAGTCTCTCTCTTTAGACTGGTTCTTTCACTGCTATTTTTCAAACTCCCCCAAATTTCTGAAACCTGAATAAATACTCATTATATCCTACCATCTCTTCAATTGATCATCATTTATCTCTTTTCCCATTCCCAGGGGAACTCCTAGAAAAAAATCTATCTTCACTCATTGCCTTCATTTTTTCTCCTCTCACCCCTCAACCCTTTGCAATCCAGCTTCCAAACTCATTCTCAACCAAAACTGTTCTCTCCAAATCATCAATGATTTCTGAATTACAAAATCCTATGGCCTCTTCTCAGTCCTCTTCTTTCTTGACCTCTCTGTAGTCCTTGACACTTTTGACCACCCTCTCCTCCTGGATATTCCCTCCTCTCTGAGTTTTTGTGGCTTTGCTCTTTTTTGGTTCTCTTCCTATGTCTATCTACCTACTCCTCAGTCACCTTTTGCTGGTTCATTATATCATGTTCCCTAACTCTGGGTGTATCCTAGTGATCTGTCCTGGGCCTTCTTCTCCCTCTACATTTTCTCCATTGGTGACCTCATGAACTAACATTGTTTTAGTTATCATATCTATACAGATAACTCTTGGATCCCAATATCCAGTCCTAATCTCTCTCCTGAGCTCCAGTGCCATATCACCAAAAACATTTTGGACATTTCAAATTAGATATCCTATAGGCATCCCAAACTCAACACAAAAAACGTCTCTCTTCCAAATTTCTGTATTCTTGCTTAGAACCTCGCCAACCTTTCAACCTCTTTTACCCCATATATCCAACCAATTGTCAAATAGTCTTGTTTCTATCTCTACATCTACCTTGTCTCTATCTGTTACCTCCAATTCTTTCTCCCTACTCACATAACCACCATGCCCTCATTCTCTATTGCCTGGACTATTTCAATGGGCTCCTATTTAGTTTCCCTCATTCAATTCTCTCTCTTCTTCTGTCCATATTCCACACTGCTGCCAAAATGATTTTTCCTCAAGCATAAATCTGATTATATCTTTCCTCCACTCAGTAAATTCCAGTGGTTCCCACTTGCCTGTAGGATAAAATGAAAATTCCTCTGGCTTTTAATGCCATGTATAGCCTAGCCCAAACCTAGCTTTCTAGACTAAATATATATTTCATACCTTCCTATATTTTGCTATCTAGACAAACTAGCCTTTCTGTTGTTTATACTCGATATTTTTTCTCCTTCCCCTGTGCCTTTGTGTTTCTGGTTGTCTCTTCTACCCTCCACCCCTACCCTCATGACTGGAACATATTTCCACTTCACCTTTGCCTCATGGAACCCTTTACTGCCCTCAAAACTGAGCTTGAGTACCATTTTCTATTGGAAGGCTATCCTCATCCCTGCAACTGCCAGCATCCCCTCTTTTTCAGCTGCCTTGTATTTGTTTTAGATTTATCCCATGATATACTTATTATGTACCCTTTCTGTCCCCTAATAGAAGGCAAGCTACTTGACAGCAGGGAATGATTTTTTTTTGTTTCTATATCCACAATACCTTGAATAGTTCCTGAAATAGGGTAGCATTTAATAAATGTTTGTTAATTGACTGGTTAGTATCATCTTCAATTAAACTTTAAACTGAAGTTTAAAGAGTTTGAAGTAATTTGCATGAGGCTATAGCATCGGTAAGTGGCAAGACCAAGACTAGAATTCAGGTTTCCTGCCTCTAAATCTAAGGCCTTCTTGTGTTAAAGAAAAGTCTCTTCATGTTAATGGGCTTCAATTTTCTCAACTGTGAAAGGCATGTTAGCCTACTTCCCAGGATGGCTGTAAAGTAATAACTATGAAGAATGCCTATAAATTTCCTTATAAATAAAATGTTCTCGATAAATAATAATAGTATTAATGTCATCAAAGTAATTAAAAGGAGAAATAAAGGGCATAAACATACTCCCTGGTGTGAATATAAGTGAACATCCAGAGGAAAAAATGGAGTATTAGAAGTCTTGGCCTTCTTGTGCTATAGTTTGATCAGTGCTTTAAGGTATTTCCTGAAATTCTTGTGAGGTACAAGAAGGCGAAAAACACACTGAAGCATTGCCCAATTTGAAGGTACCCAAATCCCAGCTACGAGTTCCTCCCTCCCTGATTAGCTACATCTCTACTGACACCATGACTATTTCTGGGGCCTCATTAGTACAATATTCTTACACTCTGGTAACATCTTAGGAAATATTCTCTTTTTCTAAAACATCAAAATCTAAGCCTGAGCTCCAGGCATTCTGAATACTCTGCTGGTTGATTTTGTCACTGCATCAAGGGACCAAACATTGACACCCTCCATGCATCTTTCCACTGCGTCTGAGGTTGCTTTTGAATATGACTGTTCTGAGCTAATGGTATTTCATAATCTGTAGCCATATAACATCACTGGGAGAAAACTGGTATTACAAAGATGGGAATTCTGTCAGAGCCTGGTGTCAGAAAGTGAGAGTCCAAGTTCCTGTAGGAGGGGAAGGGGAAGGATGGCCAGAGTGCAGATCACATCACCCTAACACATAGTAGGCACTTAATAAATGTTTCTTGATTTGAATTAAACTGTTCTTTAGTAGATCTGAATCTGGGTAAAGAGAGGGATTAACATGAGGCTTTATTGTATATTAAAACTTTTCACTGGGGCCATTGATGCCTCTAGGTATCTAATTTTCCAAATGCAATCCTGCCTGATCACCTTGTAACTCAGTTCTAGACTTAGGACTTTCTCCATCTGCAGCATCTAGTCAAGATGTACATGTTGCTGATAGCAGGAACAAGACACCTTTTTTCATCTACTTTATTTTCCTCATGTGGATGGTTAGATCAATCTAATTGGGAATTCTACTTGAGAATGTTTTGTAGTGTCCCAGATGTCTGTACAATGAGGTCTATGCAATGTCATTTGTTAATAAGAGCATTTGGAAAAACTCATCATTAATAGGTAATCCTTCTTTTGTCTGGAATTTGTGCAAAACATCTTCCATGCCACTAATGAATATCATAGGTCAGGGATTTTTAACCTGGGAATCCCCTTGGTTGGCGTGGGGGAGAAGGGGAGTGGACAGATTTCAGAGAGTCCCTGAATATGGATGGGTAAAAAACCCAACAACATCCTTATTTTCACTAACCTTTGGTTTCATTTAAATCTTATATAATTTATTTTATTCATTTTAAAACATTATTCTGAGGGATCCATGACCCAAAGAAAGTCAAGAACCCTTGCCTTAGACAAACACATCTCCCACTTTTGTACATTCTTGGTGATGATACTAAACATCTTTCAAGGATTTTGCATAATCTTGATGTAGGGACAGGAAATACTCTATTTGTGGAAAGTTTTTTCCCCCAGTGTATTTTGTTCTATCCAATCAAGTTTTTTTTTTTTAAAAATCAATAAATAGTCATAGTTAGATCTTACATCTGTCTATTTTGTGACCATAAATATTTGGTTTGCCATGAAAGAAATCTTCAAAACCCTGTCTTTTTCTGTAAAAGTACCCTCTACGATCTTTTCTATTTTTTGCAAAGCTGAGTTCTCAGGTTCTCCTCCTCTTCACACTTAGACTCTCAATTGCCAGGGCTTGTTCTCTTTTGAATCGATAGCTGGTCATCTTCTCTGCTGGCAAGGGTTCTGTTCCTTCAAACTGTTCCATCCCTCGAGTGACTGCCCTTCTGTATCCATTTCTATCTGGAGTGTGTCTCTGTTCCCTAAATTGTTCATTGAACTCTCCTGAATTGCCGGAAAGGGTACCTCTCTCTAGGCAAGCTGTTTCTAGATCCTATAGTGGATGCAGGGTGGGGATCCCTGTCCCTGGTATCACACCCACAAAGCACTTTCCAAGCTTGTACCCCTAGTATGAAATTCCCTTCATGATTCAGTTATAAAGCCCTGCAAAGTCATGTCCAATGAAGTCATTCCCTTAAATTTCATCAGAGAAAGGGGTCCGTATTTCATAAAAGGATCACCAGATGTGTACCTTCTCTCTGTTGATTATTTCTAATTTATCCTTTATGTAGCTTGTTTGTACATAGTTTTTTCCCTTCCATGTTGTCTCCCCTCACTAGATTGTGAAGTCTTATAGAGCAGGAATTGTCTTTTGTCTTTCTTTGTATCCCCAGAGCTTAGCACAGTGTCTGGCACATAGTAGGTGCTTAATAAATATTTATTGACTCACTGACTGCTTATGTTCATCATGAGCTCTACAAGAAAAGGACTGTGTCCAGTAAAATGGTATTTATTATTGCCTTTGGGTGCATGATGATATAAACTATGCCAACTCCTTTATTTACCTCCTGAAGGGAAACTGGCTAGCCAGCTTCCCATTTAGCTACACCTTCTTTATTGTCTGGTTTATAGCATAAATATCAATATGGATGTTGTTCAGTTCCTCCAGTGGTATATCAACTTGTTGGTCATTGAACAAGGATCTTAAATTAAGGGTGCCAACTGTGAAGTTAAAGTTGGGAGATGATCTAAGAAGTTGATAGTTCTTGGCACCTTCTGCCCACTTTTTTTTTCATTCCTTTCCTTATCATTCCTCTCTTATCATTCCTTATTATTCCTCCTGCCATTGCTACAGAAGCCTAATTGGATTATGAAAAATGGGACACCATTTTGTACTTTTTTTCTGTTTCATATGCTGCCTTAGTCAAAAAAATCATTACCTGGAGGCCAAATTTCTGGTGATATAGTGCTGTGTTTAACAGCACAATATAAACCAAATCACTCATGAGAGTCTCCCTAGACTCTCATATAATAGATAAATTAATAAATGAATACTGACCTTCTACCCTCCAAAAACAGATACAAGAAGATCCTAAATTGGACTGAGTCTGAAATTAACTGATTCCCTGAAAGGACCTCAGTAGCCTCTCTACCCGTCTGAACTAAGAAGCCCTGGAAAATTCCAGTCCCCTGAGTCACTAGACCCAAGTGAGGCCAGCAGTAGTGGCTGAAAACCCCCAGGAAGTGTTCTCCAGGTATTCCATTCCCCTCATCCCCACTTCCAGCATGAATCAGCACCAATCTCCAAATCTAGGTTCCCCATCCCAGGCTGCTACTTGATGTAGTGGATAGAGTGCTGAATCTGGAGTTAGGAAGACCTGAATTCAAATATGGCCTCAACCACTAGAAATGTGAACCTGGGCCATTCACTTAAATGCTTTTTGCCTCAATTTCCTCACTTTGCAGATAGGAAATCAAACAGCAGTCAATTCTCCAAGCATTCCCCCTGCCTCCAACATCACCAGTCCCAAATTCAGGCTCCTCATCCTAATGCTTGGTTCTGTTTGACCTATTTAAAAACTTCACAAAAACCCACTGGCTACTAACTTGGGCACCTGCTTCCACCAGGCACTCTGGTGGGACCTGACCTATTTCCATTATCTGACTGCCCCTCATGGTATGACTGTTTTCCTTCAATAAAGCTGGTTTGCTTTGCTTTGTCTCTGCTGGGTCCAGTCCATGCCCCTTCCTTGTGCTGTGTCTTACAATCTTACAAACCTCACCCAAATACATTTTGACATCTCTAAATTTAGTGTTGCCGCAGTACCCACTAAACACGTTGTTAAACAGTTATCCCTTCCACATCACAGGGGTTAGGATCATGGTGCCCCTGCCATCTGGAAAATTGTGTAAAATTTTTTCGCCCTCCCTTCATACCAGAGAAGTCTGATTTTTTTTCTTTTTCTTTTGTGGCATGTTTATAGTACCTTATTGTAAAAAGTAGGTTGATATATAGTATGATACATATATTTTATGCATTTCAAAGTTTCTAAACTTTTTCTATGTTGTCTGTTAGCCTTCGCTTGTCATCTGTGGCTTCTGCAAAACTCCCCCAAAATGTCCATTTAATTTCTTACGCCAAATGGTGCTATATTGAAACTGCAAGGGGGAAAGTCACAACGTGGAAGGGATAATTGTATGTTGCTTTTTGGGGACACTGATCTCAAGGGATTCCTCTTTTGCTATTTGTATGGGGATTAGGGTTTTACGTGAATTAGTTTGTTATTAGGAATTCATCGTTACTTCCTTTACTCCCATGGGTCACTGGTTTTCTTCATTTTCCCATGGGCTGAGCACCTTTACCTTACCCTAAGAGTTACTGCTTATTGGGGAACTAATCAATTCAAGTTAAATGAACAAACATTTGTTTATTAAGTGTTTTTAAGTGTTTACTACCTGTCAGGCACTGTGCTTTAAGAGCAGGGGATACAAAAAAAAAGCCAAAAAATTGTCCTTCCCTTCAAGGAGCTCACATTCTGATGCAGAGAGACAATAAATGAGTCTTCTGCAAGACTTCTCCAGAGTGGAGGAAAGGCAATCTCAGAAGGGAAGGCACTGGCAGCTCAGGGCCTAGGGGAGGCCTCCTATAGAAAGGGGTCTCTGAGCTGAGTCTTAAAGGAAGCCAGGGAACCTAAGAGGCAGAAGTGAGGGATGAGAGTGTACAGGTAAGGAGCACAGCCAGGGCCAAGACATGGAGACAAGAGAGTCCTATTGATTTTCAGCAATTACAGAAGTGGGTGTTCAGTGGAGGATGTCCATACCAATCTCTTTCTTCTGAGAAAAGGTGTGTCATGTAACCATTACCGTTAGGGGGGAAAGCTTCACAATACACATGCTTCTGTCGCAGAACATGCCTCACGTCATCCAAATGTCATCTTGCCTTGTTCCAGTTCCATGTAAAACACTTTCAAGGCCCCTTTGTATTTTGCTCAGCTGCATTTCTAATGAGGTAAAAATTAACCCCATGTGGCAGAACAAAGATTATATAGACAATGGTATTACCAAAGGAATTCCTCTAGGAAAAACCTCAAAGAATCTGCCGTCTATCACTCCTTTTAGTAAAGTTGAGAATCATAGGTAGGACACAGAACTCGGAAAGGCCCTTGGACATAAATTAGTCCAACCATCTTGAAGAGGTAGAAAGACCTAAGTTCATCCAGGGAGTTAAGTGATTACATCAGAATTCAAAGCCAACTTCTCTGACTCTAAATTTAATACTCTTCCCCTATGTCACATTGCTTCTTAAGCAAGGGTAGTATCTCCTTCTGCCTTGTTTTTAACCAAGAAAGCCCCTCTAAGATGTTTATGAAAACTGGATATCTGTGTGGAGCTTATCCCACCCAAAGTTCTTTCAACACCACCCAGGGCTAACATCTGTCACAATGAGAACGATCCAATAGTTCCACCAAACAATTTAAGACCAGAATAACTATCTCATTGGATTCTCTGCTTGGGTTGTTAGTTTCCTTTCTGTGCTCTCTGATTCCATGGACACATTTGTATGTAATACCAGTGGCAGACTCTTGCATTCAGGATTTATATTGTATAATGATGTAAAAGTCACCTGTAGTTAATATCCTGAGTGGGGGCTGAGGGAGGGAGGGGGTACATTTTTGGCTCCATGTGATTATTCAAAACACTCACTATGATGGCAAATAGGCACCCCTCCAAGGTCTCCAGCAGTTGGGTGGTTAAGACAAAGATTTTTCCCTCCAGGGATCTCTGGAGGCAGGAACGTGAATTCTGAGTAGCAGCTTCTTTCTTCACCCCCTCCCCAGAGCTTGTATCCACTCACTTTGAGCACCAGGGGAAAGAGGACCCATAGAGAGATCCAGAAGTTCACAGAACCTCTAACATTCACAAGAGCCAGAACTAGGAGGAAGATAAAGGGGAGAGGGAAACAGGATCATCCCATTTTCTTGTCCGTGTGGTACTTCTAGTAACTTTTCCAGAACCAAAGAGGACTCCTCAGTGATCCTACTAGCAGGGGGATTTGGGGACAGGGGTGAAGAGGTGGAAAGATATCAGTAACTTGGAACCCAGGAATCCTAGTCTTGACATATCTTCAAACTTGAGAAGGGAAGAGAACAACCATTTATTAAGTGCCTACTATGTGTCAGACACTGTGCTAAGTAAGCAATTTAGAAATATCTCATTTGATCATTATGGCAATTGTGAGGTATATGTCTATTATCACCATTTTACACTTGTAGAAACAGAGGCAGACAGAGAAGTTCAAAGACCAGGCATCAGACATGTAGCTTCCTTCACCAACCCTTCTGCCCTACCTTCCAAATATGGAACCGATTCAAATTCATTTATTTTCATTCATTCAACAAATCTTTTTCAAGCACCTACGGATTGAAGAATTTAGGTGAGCCCTGGGAAGGCCAAACTGGCAAGGTTTTAATGGACAGGACAGGTGCATATTCTCATCTAGTTAGGAAGCAAAAAAAAATGTCAGAATCTGTAGCTCACCTCCCCTGGCCTTAATGAGGGCTGATGTATATAATTCACCCATCCGAGGATTAGACAGAACTCCATCTGAGAGAGATGCTTCAACACAACAGCATACATTTATCAATCTCCGCACCTGTCTATCATTTCTACCTCTCTAGATATTTTTGAAGCATCTGGCAAAAAGACATTCCGAAGGGAAGAGATAGCTAAGTCCTTATTACCCACAAGAAAGGACTGTATAACCCAGAGCAACAGATAATCCCCAAATTATTTCTACTTATCAATACATATATTTGTATTTAACAGCTCTTTTTACGTTGATTCAGATAGACTGCCTCCCACCCACCCCCAAAACTGCCTACAATAAAAGCCCATAAATCAAGTGTTCATTTGGTCCTTAGATACTAGAATTGTATTGGGATGCCACTTTAGCTATGTAATCATAGCACTTAAAACACATCATATGGGAGAACAAGTAAGGAGTCAACAGCCCTTCATTGGAGCCCCAGCTCTCCTTGGCTAAGATACTGGAGTGGTTTGCCATTTCCTTCCCCAATGGATTAAGGCAAATAGAGGTAAAGCGACTTGCTCGAGGTCACACAGCTAGTAAATGTCTGAGGCTGGATTTGAACTCAGATCTTCCTGACTCCAGTCTAGTACTCTATCCACTCAGCTTCCTAAGCAAACAGAGGTTAAGTGACTTTCCCAAGGCCACACAGCTAATGAATGTCTGAGGATGGATTTGGACTCAGGAAGATGAGTCTTCCTGACTGCGGGCCTAGCGATCTATCTATCGAGCCGTTTAGCTGTTCCTTTCCAGCTCTGCTATTTACTAATGATCTGATCTCATTCAAGCCTCCGCTCCCCAACTTGATCTTCTGCAAAGTAGGAATGATGACCTTAGCACAGGGCTATTCTGATGCCTCATTAACAACAAAAATCACAACAACAACAAGGACAGCTGGCCCTGAAGGTGTGCAAAGTGTTTTATACGTTAACGCAGTGTCCTCACAACAATCCTATTATTCTAGTTTTATGGGTGAGGAAACTGAGACTAACAAAAAGAGAGGCCCAGGGCCACAAGCTAGAGTCCAACCCAGGATCAGAACTCAGGTCTTCCCGACTCCAGTTTGCTACGTCGCTGCCTCCGTGAGGCATGGAGGTGGCCCTGAGCTCTCAAAGGCCCACGGGACAAGCTCTCTCAGGTTCTGCTGAGCTGGAAAGATTTCAAGAACGGGCTTGGTGACGGACTGTGAGGATCTTTTCTTTATAGGTCACCAGAGTCACCAGAAGGTTGACCGTGAAGTGATGGATTTGGGAGGGTTAGGTGGGGGGGAGTCATAGAAGCTCAGTTTGCTGCCTGTGACGATGTAGAGAGGCGATCTTCATCAGTAGAAGAAATACGTACATGGATAAAATAATGGATCTTTGGAAGTGGCGGAGTCATAATTATTCTCTTTATCCCACAGGGTTTTATCTGAGGCTTGTCAAGGGCCAAAGGAAGACAAGCTTCTCTTGTGATCACTCAGAAAGCATCACAACTTCTACCCCTCACAATCAGCAGGGATCTCAGAGACCATCTAATTCAACCTCCATCTCAATAAGAAAGTGAGGTGGAGCAATGGATAGAACCTCAGACCTGGAGTTAGGAGGACCTGAGTTCAAATCCAGCCTCAGATGCTTACCAGCTGTGTGACCCTGGGCAAATCACTTCGCCCCATCTGCCTCAGTTTCCTCATTTGTAAAATGGGCTGGAGAAGGAAATGGCAAACCACTCCAGTATCTTTGCTAAGAAAAACCCAAATGGGGTCATGAAGAGTTGGACACGACTGAACAACAGGACAAGTGTTTACCCCACTTTTGTCTGAAGAGAGGGGACCTACTTTTCTCCCGAGGCAGACTTTTCTACTTCTGGGTCATTCTAACTTTTAGGAATTTTTCCTTATATAAAACCTAATTTGCCTCTTCACAACTTTTACCTATTATTCCTAATTCTGTCTCCAAATTCCTTTCCTACATGCCCACGCTTGAAATACTTGACTATTGCTGTCACAGCTCTCCTGAGTCTTCTCTTTTCTGGGTTAAGTATTCTCAGTTCCTTCAATCCATCCTCATGTGATGGGATCTTGAGGCTCTTCATCAGCCTGGTTGGTCTTCTCTGGATGCTCTCCAACTTATCCATGTCCTTATTAAAATGTGGTAACCAGAACTGAACAAAATACTCCACATACAGTGGGTCCAGGGCAGAGTGCGATGGGACTTAGCACCACCCTTGTTCTCAGCATTGTGCTCCTCTTAATGTAGTCTAAGAATACGTTAGTTTTTTTTTTCACTGATACATCACAAGACAGCCTTGACTCATATTTAACTTTGCAATTCATTAAAAAAAAACCCAGATCTTTCTTTAGAAAAATGTTGCCTAGCACTAGCCACACCTGCCCTTTCATTTTATACTTTTGAAGTTGATTTTTTGAACCCAGGTGTAAAAATTTACATTTATCTTCATTAAAATTCAGTCCAGTGGTCTAGCATTTCAAGATCTTTTTGAATCCCAACACTGTCATCCAATGGGGTAGTTCTCTCCCAGGTTTGTGTCAGTCGCAAATTGGATGTGCATATCATTTTTGGCTTTATCCGAGAGAGAGAGAGAGAGAGAGAGAGAGAGAGAGAGAGAGAGAGGCAGACAGAGAGACAGAGGTAGAGTCAGAGACAAAGAGAGAGGCAAAGAGAAAATGAGGGGAAGAGAAAGAGAGGCAGAGACAGACAGACAGAGACTGTATATTCAGTCAATATTCAAATTGTAAACACATAATACACCATTTAAACAGAAGTATTATAAGCTTTCTTGAGAACAGACTTTGGAATGTAACTATCCTTATGTCCTCAGTGCCTAGCACAATGCCTCAATAATATAATGGCTTAATAAATGTCTACTGATGTTGAAATGCTAAAAATTGGGAAATTCCCAAGCTTGGCATATACTAGGCAGGCATTCTAAATATCTGACCTAATGAGATTATTTTTCTTTTCTTCTATACTGTCTTTCTTCAGGCACCTAACACAATACCTGGCATAAAATAGATATTTAATATGTTTGTTGATAGATAAATAAATGAATGACCTTGAGACGCTTTAAAGAAAGGCAATATGGAACGGGGAAAGACCACTATCTCTGGAATGAGAGGAAATTTAATAACACCTCTGATATATATGACCTTGAGTGAATCACCTAATCTCCCTAGGACTCAATTTCCTCACCTGTAAAATGAGAATGTTTAACTAGATCGCCTCTGAAATCCCTTTCAGCTCTGGCTCTATGACCTTGGGAAAAGACCATCTGAGATTGTGGGCACCGATAGTCAGTCCAGAAGCTCTGTATCTGACTCTAATCAGAGTGCCTTACTGAAATCAAACAATGAGCATTTATTTAAGCGCCTACTATGTGCCAGGCTCTATGCTAGGCACTTGAAAGAAGAAAGCTGGGAACACAAACACACCAAAGAAGTCATTTTTGCCAGGTGACATGTGAAGTCATTAACCACCCCCACCCCATACACACACACACATGCATACGCACGTGCACACACATGCATATGCACACATACCCCTTCTAGCAGTAAGCCTCTTGAAATAAAAATGGAAACCAAAGTGTGAAAAATCAGTGGCACCATTAGGGGGCATTAAGACACAGCTGCCCACACCTGCAGTATACTGGGTTATCCCTTGCCAAACTGTTTGTTTACCAACCTGCAGACCTGTGCTTAAGCTCCTCCAGGGGATCATTGCCATGGGGGTGCAGAGACACTGAGAACCCTCATCCAAAGCATTTGAGTATCTGACACAGCTGTGGCACAGCAGGCTTATCATTAAAAATATGCACTTGTTCTAATCTTTAATTCCTGTAGCTCCAGTTAATGTTAAAAGAACCTTCATATATTCTGAGAACTATGTGGGCTCTGTCAAACTTGGAGTCATTTTTATAATCCTTACTGTAATTAAGGCTGCAAGAAACTCCAATGGTTCATAGTGCAAATTCCGTTTGGATAATCCTGTAAAAAGTTCAGGTGCTTCTCTGAACTAGATCAACCTTTTGTGTCTATAAAGCTGAGCTGAGAAAATCTTGTGAGCACTGGCTGGGCTTTCAAATCTTCCACTTGCTCCTGCTTCTGTTCATGGCAGGAAGGCAACGTGAATCACCTTGTATGTGTGTCAAAACCCAGTGCTACTGATGTGAATCTCCTCTCTGCCCGCTCCCCCACTTTCTCTCTTTCCCCCCTTCCCTCCTCCACGCACAAGCTTAGTTCATTGTAAAGGTGCTCTATGCAGAGAAAAGAAAAGCTTCTCCAGAAACAGTAACTAGGAATGTCGGCAATTACATTTCCCTGAATTTCACAAGATTCATTTTTAAATTGAACACAATAATAGAGGAGAAAAACCCTTGCAAAGTATATAGCGCTGTACAAATGTCAAGATCTTGTTAATATTGAATATTTTGGAAACTCATCCTGGCAAGGAGGCTGGGAGCATTGAAATGTGATATACAAGAGAAAACATCCAATAAGCATTTAAGTTTCTGCTTCGTGCCAAGCACTGGGCTAAAGGCTAGGGATACGAGGACAAAAACAGTCATTACCCTCAAGGAGCTTATCAGGAGAGAAAATATGCACACCTATCTCCTGTGGGGTCGCACGTGCTCCCTAAAACCAACCCCCTACCAGCTGGGCCATCTAGGTAGCTCAGTGGATAGAGTTCTAGGCCTGGGGTTAGGAAGACCTGAGTCAAATCCAGTCTCAGACACTTACTAGCTGTGTGATCCTGGGCAAGTCACTTAACCTTGTTTGCCTCAATTTCCTCATCTGTAAAATGAGCTGGAGAAGGAAGTGGCAAAGCATTCCAGTATCTTTGCCAAGAAAACCCCAAATGGGGCCATGAAGAGTTGGACATGACTGAAATGACTGAAAACCTGGACAGTCTTAGTTGTGGAGGCAGGAAAGGATAGACTTACTTAATGACTTCTCTCTTACTGAGTAGTTTTAAAGTTGGGCATAGAGAGAGAAACATTTGGGTTATAATTCCTTCTTCTATTTTCTTTCCCCAAATTTAGGGAAGGGTAGAAAAGAGAATTAATATGTGAGTAATTGCAACAGTAACAATCATAGGCTCATAGAGTAAAGCTAGAGATTAGATTAGAATTCCTCTATTCCAAATCTCCTATTTTACAGTTGAGATCACTGATGCCTAGAAAAGTCAAGTGATGGCCCGGAGTCTCAGCTTTCAAAGATGCCAAGGTATGGCACAAATTGTACCACAAACGTAATAAAGGCTGTTGCTATTCCTACCTTTCCACCAACTCCAACTAAAAGCATGGATGTTTCCCACTTTTCAAAAACCTTGAAATGTGGATGGCCGGAAGCTTAACAGAACTGTATCACGAGGAGGATGCCAGTTGCAAAAGGTATGAACAGTTAGTTAAGAAGAAGCTCTCTTAATTCTAGTGCCTTCCCTCCATTAATTACTTTCTATTTATCTGTTATGTAGCCTGCTTTGTATATATTTGTTTGCATATTCTCTCCCCTATTAGATTGTAGGGGCCTTGAACTCAGGGACTATCTTTTGCCTCTTTTTGTCTCCCCAGCACTTAGCACAGTGCCTGTCACATAGTAGGTGTTTAATAAATGTTAATTGATTGATGGAGCATGTTAAAATAATGAGACTTAGGCCACTTCAAGGATCCTCTCTCTCTGAACAAATCTTCACCAAGTTCTAATCAGTTTTAAAGCATTTAGACAATCAAAGAAGGGGGAACATTCCTGCCAATTCCAGTCCTCCCTACTGGGTGCACCAAACAGCCTTGAAGAAGAATTAGCAAAAAAGTCCAATCAATGCCTCAGACTGAATAATGTGTTACTTTGCAAATGTGAAGTGGAGGAAGCACCATTGCATTGGAGAGATAGGGTAGCACAAGTATTCATTTATGTATTTTTTTTTTTTTACAGATACTCATGAGTTTACTTTGGACTATATGGCAGATTTTTTTTTCCACACACATCTCTCAGTCGGCTGCCGGCCTCCACATATAACAACCAGAAAACACTTTGCTTGCCTCAGAAAAGCTGCATTTTGAAAACTCACCAGGCACCATCCCTGTCAGAGTTGGAGCAGAGTAGCTGCCCTGTCCAGCAGGGGGGACGTGTGGAGGGTATCCTGGGAGGGTTGTGCTTGCCAAATCACGACCTGAAGAATCAAACCAACAAATCGCCATGTGAGCATTTGCAACAACTCGACATGTTTTTACATTTCCCCAAACACCCAGAACGCAGGCCATGCATTTGTCATATCTGTACTGTGAATACCAAAGTGGGCTCCCTGCCCCCACCCACCCCCCACCCCGGGCTGGCAAGAAGAAAAGAGCCTTTTCTTTATAAGCTTTGGCTATAAAGTCAGAAAGCCATTATGAGGTACGAAACAGAATGAGAAAAAGAAAACATGCGTGTCTGAACATCATCCCAGGGACCAACTTGTAAAAGAGCTTTAATCTACTACTCCCATCATAGGTCCAGGTTTGCCTGATTCCTGGTAAGATAAATAAAGTGAAACTGAGCAGTAGAAATTGATCAGCCATGAGGTGAGGTGCCTACTGAGATTTATCTGGTGGACATATATTTATTTCTAGATGTTCACATAAGACACGTGGATTGTATATACAAATATGTAGCTTAGTTATAGAGACTTGCAGAATTCATATATGTACATATATATATTCATGTTAGTATGGATATATGGGCAATCTAGATGTGTATGCATATATGTTTGCATATATTACATGCAAAAATTATATCAATGATATATAATCAATATACACAAATGTACTTGTTAATATTAACTTATAATATTATTATATATAAAATGTAATAATATATATTATTATATATAAATATAATATTATACTGTTAATACCTAACTTCTAAATTATATGATGCTTATATATTCTACTATATGATATATCATATGTAATGTATATATAACACATATAAGATGTATGTGTATGTACACACATATGTGTAATTAAAATATAACACATATATTCAGGATGGCATAAGACTATTCAGAGAATGCCAATATAAGTGAAAAAGACAAAAAGATCAGTGATGATAAAATTAATAAAACGCTTATTGGAAATGCAAGAAACGTTCTTTAAAACCTCCGTTGTGAACGTGATGAAGTTGTTATTGTCGGTAATGTTATTTTCTGCACTGAACTCAAAACATTTTATAGACATTGTCCAATCAGAAACAGAAAAGTCATTTATTTTGCAGATGATAAATGTTTAATTGAATTGTTAAAATGAGAAATTTGAAGTCCTGATTTCTGAAGTGACTTGGCCCAGGTTACTGGCAGGGCTTAGACTAGAAATCAGGTCTTCCCCTTCCCCCTCTCCTCTTTGCCCCATACTGCATCTAAATTATTGTGGTAAAATGTTTTGAGGAAAATGGAAGTTGTGTATCCCTATCTCCATCTTCCATGTGAAGCATGGAAGTGAGACACAAAATTATCATGTAGCAAACAAGTCTTTCACAGACTTAATTCAAACTCACAATTGACAGATGTAGCTACCGATTCATACTATACATTTAATAGATATTAAAAAATCAATAGCAACAGCCCACCAAATGTCCCCAAATTACTCAGTTTTAGGTCATTCATAGAATTTTAATAATAACTCAGGGAAGCTTTCGCTAAGGGGAGAATTACCATCGGGTCAATAACAGTTTTGCCTTCTAAAAGATATTCCCCATGTCACCAATGCCCTCCAACTGGAGGAAAAATAGTGGCCAGGAAGTCATCTGAGAAGCCAGTCCCAGGGCTCAGAACTCTCAGTCACTGTCTAGATGCCTGCTGCAGCACCGGCAGTAGGAAGAAAAATGGAAATATCCAAGCTATCTTTATTTCTACAGGTAACCCTTAAAACTGTACTCTATTTCAAGACACAAAATCTATGTTTGCAAGCCCTGTTTGCTATAAGAAAAGTGTCTTGTTTCTTTATTCTCTGATATAAAACCAATGCAGTGGAATAAAGAGTGCAAATATGGAGCCTCTCTTTTAGAAATGATGAATATTATTGGTGATTGAGAATTAATTAAAGCACTCAGGCAAAGGCACTTTATACAGGGGCTTTTAAACTGGGGTCTGTGGAATTGGCTTTTAAAAATACTTTGATGTCTTTTACTATGATGGGTTTCCTTTGTAACCCTGTGTATTTTATTTCACGCATTCAAAAATATTATTCTGAGAATAGATTTCACCAGACTGCCAAAGGGGCCCCTAGCACCAAAAAAAAGGTTAAGAAACCCTGCACAAATAAATGGCACTGAGAGTGTGATGGGAGACCTGACTTCTAGAGGACAGGAGAGCCCTTTAGCAGACATGCAGAAGCACAGAGAGACCTGAGGGACAATACATCACTGAAATATACAGTGAGTTCCGTGGCATCCTTCCACGGTGAGAATGTACCATGACATCTTGATGTCACACAAACCCCTAGATGCAGCAGCACAATGCTGAGTCCCCGTCATCTACCTTCTAGCTCCATTCATCAAATACCTTTGATCTCTCAACCAAAATAAGAACTTTAATTTTCATTTCATTCAATCCTGAAATTTAAAAGAGGGGAGAGGGAGAACTTCAAAAGAAGACACTTTCTGCCTCTGTTCCTCCTGGAAAAAGTCAGACATCATGGTACGTCTGTCAGCTCTGCTCTCTCCCCTAATGTCAGCATTGGGAACGCACCTGTGACAAGCATTCTACATACCCCAATCCCTATTATACATGATTACTATTGTCGCCACTATCACTAGATGAAAATAATGAGATTAGCTAAGTATCAATGATGTACCAGAGCTATCTTTTAAGAATGGTTAATTGGGGGCAGTGAGTAGAGCACTGGCCCTGGAGTCAGGAGGACCTCAAATTCAGCCTCAGACATTTGATACACTGACTAGCTGTGTGACTTTGGGCAAGTCACTTAACCCCAATTGTCCTGCCCTCCCCCCTCCAAAAAAAGAATGGGTAATTAGACATGAACTCAGGTAGAACTTTCCCGGTGCACAGGAATTCTACAACATCCCTGGGTACAATAGAGCACATCTGGGATCCTAGAACCTCTGAGTTGGAAGGGATCTCAGAAGCCTGCTTGAATAAGACTATCCTATACACCGTTCTCCACAAATAGTCATCCAGCCTTTACTTGAAGACCACCAGTGAGGGAGAACCTACCATCTCCCAAGACAGCCCATTCTAAGTCTGAGAAGTAATAGGAAGTTTTTTGGGGGGAGGCTAGCCCAAAATTGTCTCTCCAAAACTTCTACCCATTGCTTCTGGTTGTGTCCACTGTCAATCTAATTCCTCAAACGCTTGGTGACAATTATCATGTGCCCCAGGAGGTTTTTTTTTTCTTTCTCCAGGCTGAACATTTTCCAGCTCCTTCAGCTGATCCTCATTTCATATTCTCAAGTCCACTTCCTTCACCAACATGGCTGGCCATTTCCCATTATTCTCCATCTTATCAATGGCCTTCTTAAAACAGAGCATGAATGACCAAACACCATAACTCAGATGTTATTTGAGCAATTCAGAATGTCAGAGGAATAAGACTCCCTGGGCTAGAATAGGCACAGATCCTTTCAATGCAGTCTAAGATAATAATTGATGAGTGCAACCCCACTTTGTCACTTTAAAAAGGAGGAAATTATATTTCAGAGAAATTGGGGCAACATTTTTATCATGCTCGCCTCGCAATAACCTCGTAAGGTAAACAAGTATTGCTAATTAGTAATTATCAGTGCTGGGTTACAATAATAGAAATAGCAATGATGATAATAATAATAGCTAGCAGTCATAAAGCATGCCAAGGTTTGCCAAGCACTTTACAAATATTATTGAACTCAGGTCTTCCCGACTCCAGGTCTAGTGTGATCTCCACAACATCACCTAAGCTAGGCATTATCTCACTATACGTCAAATTAGGCTAGTTAGCAAATTAGGTTAGTAGTCAAACCCCTGCTCAATCCAGAGCTCTCTTTTCTCTTCCAGACTCCCTGTGTGGTAACATCAGGAAACTCAAGACAGCCTCACCCGCTTTCTACCTTTTTCTCCAGTCTTTTTATTTTTTCTAAATATTAGTTTCCATCTTTCCTAGGATATTTTCTAGAAAAAGGTTCCTGATAGATTGGTATTGGGTCACACTCTTATTCTGACCTTATTGTAACACTTTCACCACCTGCACAAAGAAAGACAATAGAGAATAGAACAAATATTAATAAATGTTTATCTTCTATGGACTGAAGCAATGACAAGCTTTCTTTCTTCCTAACTTCCCTATTTATACTGAAGGACTACAATCTTTTATTGTTGTTGTTAAGTCATTTTTTTCAGTCGTGGCTGACTCTTCATGACCCTATCTGGGGTTTTCTTGGCAAAGATACTGGAGTAGTTTGCCATTTTCTTCTCTAGCTCATTTTACAGATGAAGAAACTGAGGCAAACAGGGCGAAGTGACTTGCCCAGGTCACACAGCTAGTAAGTGTCTGGGGCCAGATTTGAACTCAAGAAGAGGAGGCTTCCTGACTCCAGACCAGGCACTCTATCCACTGTACTTAGCAATCTTTTTAATCACCCAAGTGGCAATCTCAGAGTCATCCTCAACTCTTCTGTCTCTCACATCTTTCATACCCAATCACTTGCCAAATCTTGTCTATTATCTACCTCAGAGATGTAATTCCATATCTATCCACTTCTCTCCACTCATACAGCCACCACCTCAATTCAGGTCCGTGTCATCCCCTCCCTGGACTACTGCAATGGCCTCCTAATTGGTGTCTCTATTTCCAATCTCACTACTCTCCAATACACACTTCATCTCAGTGGCCAAATTAATTTTCCTAAAGCATACCTCTGATCACATCACCTCCCTACTCAAGACAATCCATTGGTTTCCTTTAGCCTCTGGATTCAAATAGGAATTCCTCTGTTTAGCTTTTAAAGCCAAAGGGTTTATAGGCTGGCTCCAGCCCACCTTTCCAGACTTTTTGCACATTACTCTCTTTTGTGTAGCCTGCTGTTCACCCACATCTAGCTACTACCTACTCTTTCTCATACAGGACCTTCTATTTCCCTTCTCCATCCATACATTTGCATAGATTTTCTTCCGCATCTGGCATATACTTCCTCCTCAACTCTAGAATCCTTAGTTTCCTTCAAAGCTCAGCTCAATTACCACCTTCTATGGGAAGCCTACTAGGATTTCTCTCCCCCTGGTTGCCAGTGTCTTCCCCCCAAAATTGCTTTATGTATTTAATTTTCTACATAAATTTTATTTCTTCTCTATAGAAAGTAAGCTCCTTGAGGGCAGGGACTGTTTCATTTTTGTCTTTGTGCCTCCAGCACCCAATATTGGCATATAGCAGGCACTTCATAAATCCTTGTTGAATTGAACCGAAATAAAAAACCCAGTGACCAAAAACAGCTAATAGAAGTTAAATGTTCAACAGAACTCTCTTGGCAAAATGGAGTATGAAGTGAAAAAGCATTTTGCCAAACAATTTCTGGCAGCTAAAACTCTCCATGGGCACCAAACATGAAAAACAGCTTTGGTACAAATTGACGAGACACATCAAGAAATTCCCCAGGGTGTCATGGAACCAAAAGGAAATGAGGCCAAGATGCTCACTCTTCTCTGTCTTTTCCACTGAACACATGTCCAGTGTTCTCTTTAGCAAGCAGAATACACATTACCGCATGTCCAATCTTTCATCTTTCCCCAGGGATTTGTTTCTTGCAAGGATATGTTAATAAAACTATCATAGGTTGATCACTTACATCTCCAGTGAAACTTTCTTAGAATACCATTCCTATTTGTGGCATCATTTGCCCACAAGATAAGACCCCACAGTACAATAATAATTATGATCCCTGACATTTACATATCCCCTTAAGGTTATCAAGATGCTTTGCACACATTATTTCCTTTGATCCTTACAACAATGCCATGAGGTGGTTTTTTTAATTCTCCCCGCTTTATATATAAGAAAACTGAGGTTCACAAAGGTTAAGTGACCTGTCACATGGTCACATAGCTAGGACCTGCCAGAGGCAAGATTCAAACTATGATCTGTCTTGATACTGAATCCATTGGTTTTTTGCCCCACTTTGCTACACTATCACCATAATAATGGCATTGGATTAGGAAACAGAAAGACAGCTTCCCATTGATAATACCCCAGGAGTTATTGTGCAAATAACTCATGCAAAAATAACTTCACGCAAAATTGTTTCTCCCATTTGTGCCTAAGTGATTTTGCAAAAGTCATTCCACCTCATATGAATCTCAATTTCCCAATCTGTTAAAAAAATGTGACCAAAGGAATTCATTTCAACCAAAATGGATTATATGCTAGACAGATGTTAGGTGATGTAGCGAGCTGAGTGCTGCTCTTGGAGTCAGAAGAACCTGGCTTCAAATCCCGTCTTTGATAAACCACACAGCTCATTTTCCTCATCTATAAAGTGGAGATAATACTAACGGGGTAGAATTGTGAGAATCAAGGTGAGTACTGTAGACCCTAAAGCACTCTACTTGTTTGGCCATATTTTCAGTCATATCTGACTCTTTGTGACCCCATTTAGGGTTTCCTTGGTAAAGATACTGGAGTGGTTTGCCATTCCCTTCTCCAGTTCATTTTACAGATGAGTAAACTGAGGCAAACAGGGCTAAATGACTTGTTTATGGGCCGTCCTTCTGCCCATGAGTACAGCAAGGTGAAACGGCCACATTTCCCATGAAATTATGTTTCTTGTTGCCTTTGTAAGGATAATGAAACCGGCTGCATTAATTTCTTTCTTGACTCCTCCAGGAGAATCTATGACACATCCTTCTATACAGCTATGGTGTCCCTATAGCTTCCGATTTCATTTAGACTATGGTGTCAACATTCAGTTCCTCTGGTACCGTGTTGACTCATTGGTCATTGGACGAGGATTTTATATTTAGAATGCCAACAGTTAAATTAATATGTATAGACCCAGGATTTGGCACAATGCCTAGTATATAATAGGTGCTTAATAAATAAATGTTTGCTCCATTGGCATAGTTTTTGAGAAACTAGGGTCACCTTCTAACCACAATCAGGCATCAAAGTAGGATTTTCATGGAGTCACAGAGAACAACGCCTCCAAATGCTCCGGTGTGGCTCTGACTCGGGACATACCTCCTACTTTCATCAAAGTCTCAAGGATGCTTGGATTCATTTCAAAAATATTTTTTAATTTCAATACTAATACGTCAGTGAACTGTGACGGTAGAGGTGCGAGTGCTCCCTCCAGTTATACTGATCACAATCCATCTGTACCAACAACAGCAATAGTACCAACAGTAATCTCATAGTCATTATAGACGACATCCTGTTTCCGTATGGCAAAGATATCAAATGTGTGTGTATGTGTATCTTTTTTGGCTTATAAAGTGTATTATACACATTATCTCGTTTGATCCTCACAACAACTCTGTCAGTGTTTGTTCAAATATTATTCAAGTGTGATTATTCCCGTTTTATACATGATGAAACTGACAGAGGTAGGATGGGAAGGGGCTCAAGTATTTAAGTAGCAGAGTCAGCACTGGAACCCAGGGCTTCTGAGTCAATCCACCCCTACTTCTACCATGACACTGTTGTCTCCCAAGTGTGCCTACTGTGCGTAAGGCTCTAGGTTCTGTAGAGTGCGCAAAGACGACTAAGACAAAGCCCCAGCCTCCAAGAAGCTCTCTAAGAGGGGAAGGCACTCTGCTCCATTGTATTATTTGGTAGAGAGAAAGTGTGGTACAGTAAACAGAGAGCTGACCTCAAAACCAGGAAGACCTGAATTCAAGTCCCCTGCCTGATACCTACAGGCTGTGTGACCTTGGCCAAGTCATTGAACTTCTAAGGGCCTTGTGGCCCTATGGCTGATGCCATACAGAACTTGGATAAAAACATTGGAGCTCATGTCTTTTACTGAATGATCTCCCAGGACTCTTCCCTCCTTTTTCCCAGACCCCCAACATCTCCAAATTAGCCATCTCCTATCCCCCTCTCCCTGTGGAATGAGAGAAGGGGATAATTCCTAATCATAGAAAAAGAGTTACTAAGGGAGCAATAGATATATTCTTAAAAAAATAGAAGGAATCACAGTGAAACTAAGGAGAGACTTCTCAGCCATTTAACCAAACGCTAGCTACAGCTTTATACCTGAGGAATGAGAAGGGGAGCAAATAGGGGTAGTTTCCTAAAACAGACCCGTAGTCTGCACAGGTGCTCCCTTCCTAAACTCTGGGATCCTTGAATTATCTGGATATCCAAGCTGTGTGACAGACAGGCTTTAGCTATTGATGTGATCCAATCATACTGGGATGCAGGCTCCCACGTGAAATGGTTTTAAGGAACCATCAGCATCCTTAGGAGGCTACTGTTCCAGATAAGTATCTAAAACAGGGGATCTTAACGTGGGGCCCATAGATAGATTTCAGGGAGTCCATGAGTTTGAATGGGTAAAAATATACACTTTTTTACCAATCATAAACTAAAATTTAACATTTCCTAAAATTACTAATTTTTAAGCAGATTATTATTCTGAGAAGGGGTCCATAGGCTTCACCAAAGGGGCCCATCACACAAAAACAATTAAAAATCCATGATTTCAAGGCATCGAGTTGTTGCAACAATCTGCTAACAGCTGCTGTAGGGGTGTAAGACCCACCAACAACCAGCACACAGGAAGCTGCCAACACAAGTTCTCTTCATCTGCTTTACTAAGGTAAGCAACGTTAAGGGGTTAAAAATCTTACTTTAATCCAGCATACAAATATCATTCACTCAGCTCGGGAGGAAAAGCCAGCACCCTGAGCTTCAGAGCAAATACAAACAAATTACAAACACCGACAGACAGACCTTGTCTGATTCAAATCTTAATGCATAGTTACCACAGTATAACAAAGTCCCAAAATCCAGGTTTACAAGCTGGAGGGCTCTAAACTACAGCCGCCCAGAGTCTCCACATCAGCACTCTGCCAAGAGTGAGAGCCCTAAGCAAATAACTCTGTTCTCTCTTTTTACACATTTTCAGACGTCATCAAACGTCATCTGAGCCACCAGAACTTAGGCTCCTACGATTGGCTCTGGCCTTAGCAACTCCTCTCAGGACCCTGAGGGCTTCATGCCCACACAGGCTTAGCACCTAGTAGATAGAGGTTTGGGCCTGGGGTTTAGTACCTAGCAAGACTCAATCAAAGACACCCAACTTAATTGATATTGCATGAGGTGACATGGCAGCTAATGTGTTGAACACGGAGCCAAGAAGATCTGAATTTAATTTTGGCCACATGCTTAACCATCTATGTGACAGCATCTTTTCTTTTGATCAGACGTTCCCCTGAGAACATTTTTATACCACTTACCCTGCATTACCCCTCTCTATTTATTGAGTTGAGGTGGTTTCTTATCACCTCTAAGATAAAATCTAAACTCTTCTGTTTAGCTTTTAAAGCCTCACACTATCTTGCCCCCACCCCATCTTTCCAGCCTCATTGCACATTACATTCCTTCTTACACTCTGAAATCCAGCCAAAAAGGCCTTTTCTCTGTTTCTCGAACTTCACACAACATCTCAGTCTCTCCACCTTTCCATGGGCCATCCCCTGTGCCTGGAATGAACTTTCTCCTTTTCTTTACCTCATACAGTACTTGTTTCTTTAAAATGCCCTTCAGGAACCAAATTCGACACTAAGCCTTTCCTGATCTCACCTCAGTTGATAGTGCCCTCCCTCCCAGAGTACCTTGTACATGGCTACTTGGGATGTATTTGTAATTATTAACTTTATATTTATGCTATATGTGAATACATATATATATATATGCCTATATATATGTATATATATGTGTATATATATGTATATACATGTGTATGTATGTGTGTATATATATATATATATATATGTATATATACACACACACACACACTTATTAGCTATGGGACCCTAGGAAAGTCACTTAAACTCCCTTGGACTAATTTTTCTCTCTGTGAAAATGAAGAGATTGGACTCAATGACCTCTAATGCCCCTTCTAGCTCTGAACCTATAATATATGAAACTCCAGCACCTCTTGCTCCTGCTATGGTGTTTGACATCCCACTAAACTGAATAATTGAATTTGCTCATTTAAATATGCTTTTAAGACCCTAAAAACATGCAGCTGAGTGACCTAACCATCCTTGGTTGGTCTTGGAACAAAGCCATAAAGAAAAACAAATCCAGGGAAAGGCAGTTAGCTAATAATGGTTCTCTCTAAAAAAGACAAATTTCTTATTGGCTGACATATGCTTTCCAACACTGATGCCTCTATTGGGTTCTAAAACCTGAGTGTTCTCACAGATAGTCTGTTATCATAGGACTAATAATAAATTACTCTATACAGTCCTGGCTAAGGGCTCAGCGAGGCTCTTAGCAAGGTGATGCTTTAAATCATCCCACCAATCAAACATGACCTTCCTGCAGGCATATGCTGTTAGTAGCAGCCAATGCTGTTGCTAATGTGTCGACAAAATATTTTTTTCTGAAGGTCTCCGGGATGCAAAGGTGAGTTAAGTATGAGGACCCAGCTTCCCATTTGTGAATTTTCAGGTTTCTTTTTCTTATGCTTTCCAAACCATTTATCTCTGGAAGACTTTTTTCAAAGTGAAGCCTTAATTTATTTCTAAAACATAACTGTGACTTTCCTCAAAAAAGTTAAATGCTCAATACCAAAGACAATCTAAACTCTGGTTAAAATTCATAGCAACCAGGGAGAAAAGAGAAGAGTCCAGTGACATGAGTAAGGAAAGAGGATATGGAAGAGGAAAGCAATTGATCTTAAGGGACCTAGAATATTTAATAATAACGTATCTCAATACCCTTAGGCAGCACTCTCTATATAGTGAAAAATGACAGATTGTGGGATGCTCCTTGTGAAATTGACAGATAAATAAAAGAGACTAGAATAATTGAAAACCTCCCTTCCCCATGTAACTTGTCTTAAAATGGAGATCATAAGTTGAGTCCAAATACTTGAAATTTAACTTCACTATTACAGGTGGTGGTACAAGAGAACCAGAGTGGCGTAGTGGATAAAGCACTGGACCTAGAGTCAGAAAGACGTAGGTTCAAATCCCACCTTGGACCTCTCAGCCTCAGATTTCTCATCTGTAAAATTGGGATGATAATGGCACCTATCTCAGAAGGCAATTGTGAGGGCCAAATGAGGCAATATGTAAAGTGCTTAGGAAACCTCCAAATGATATACAAATGTCAGCTATTATTCAAAGCCTAGTGGAAGGAGCCTTGGACTATGAGTCAGTAGTCTGGCTGTACTCTATTAGTTGTGTGACCTTGAACAACTCAGTGAAGCTTCTCTGGGCCTTAGCTTTCTAATTTGCAAAACTGAGGTGGTAATATGATACATGCCCTGCCTACCTCATGAGATTTGTATGAGAATCGAGCAATATAACATGCATAAGTGCACACATGTAATATATGTGTGCAATATGCATGTATACACATACAAATATATAACTAGATGATAGATACCCATCTGTCATTTATCTATTTATCTATCTAAAGGTGATTTCATCAATATAGATTATTCCGAGTATAGAACCTCCCTCTACCAATACAATTTGTCTGTAACTTAAAGTCTTAGAGGCCCTGAGAGATTCAGTCCATGGGCACATTGTTGGCACATGTGTGAGACATGACTTCGACCTAAGTCTTTCTGACCCTAAGGCTAAGGTATTCCAGGAGGAGAGACAACAGCAACCTAATTCACTACTGCTTGAAGGTAGCTAATAAGATGGTTTCCAGGGTCACTTATTAACCATTGCCATTTAGACTCTGAACTTAAAAGTGGGCAAAGGTCATCTTAATGCCCTCCCACATTTTCTTTACCACCCTCTCCCCTTCCTGCTTCCTTCCTAACTTCCCAGCTTCTAGTTTTCTCAAACTGCTGGCTGATTCCCCAGAGCCTATCATACTCTGAACTGTTCCATGCTCCAAAATTTTCTCTTGCCCCTCCCCTTTATTCTTGCACCCTCTTATGGAATGCTTTATAGAGGGAAAGGGGAGCAAGTGTTTATTATATGTCAGGTACTATATTAACCACTTTATAGATATATAAATATTTATAGATATTAATATCTATATAATATGTAATGCCTATCTATATAATTAATATATCTATACAATATATATTATGTATAATTATATATTATGTATAATTATATATTATATTTAATTATATATAATATAGATATATAAATATTTATAGATATTACCTCACTAGATTTTGTAAAGTATTTGAAAATTACAGAATCAGAAATCTTAAAGATCACTTTTAGGAAGCTAAAGCATTCAAATCTTGTCTCAGACCCTTATTAACTGTGTGACCCTGAGCAAGTCACTTACTTCACTTGGCTCAGTTTCCTCAACTATAAAATGGGGATAATAGCAGCCCCCATATCACAGGGTTGTTGTGATGATCGAATGAAATAACACATGTGAAGCCCTCTACAAACTTTAACGTGTTGTTTACACATCAGTTATAGTGATTGTTAAGGTGTTGTCTGATAAAAAAAATCTTTCAATATCCCCCCCAACAAAATTCAAATTCCTCAACTCAGCAGGCAAATCTCTCTACCATCTAGTCCCAACCCAGTGCTCCAGCCCCACATCCCAACACTTCCTAACCTGTATTCTAAGCCCCAATCAAACTGGAGAAGAATAAATGGAAGTCCAGAGAGGCTAACCACAGTCAGTTAATGTCAGTAACTATAAGTAGTAATACATGGTAGAACTCCCTGAAAAGATCAAAAGCCATGTTCACAATGATGGCCCTCACTTCTTTTAATAAGAAAAAATAAAAATATTCATTATCCTCAAGTAATAATTGTCTCTTGAAAAACTAAAACTGGTCCTAGTGAATAGAAATTGAAACATACTTAAGGGAGAGAGGTAAGGAAATACTGGGGCAGAATGGTATATAGTTATCCCTTCCACATCGCAGGGAATTAAGGGCACAGTGCCCTGATGATCTGGAAAATCCACATAAAATTTTTGGCCCTCCCTTCTTACCAGAGAAGAAGTCTGAATTATTATGGTATTAAAACATAAAATATGTTGATATTATACAATGCTGTATGTATATTTTATTATTCAATATTATATAATACTATACATATATTTTATTATACAATATTATACAATGCTATACATATATTTTATGCATTTCTGAGTTTCTAAACTTTTGCTGTGTCTTCTGCTGGCCTTCATGTATTGTCTGCAGCTTCTGTAAAACTCCCACCAAATTCCCACTTAATTTCTTATGCTGACCTGTAGATATATCAAAACCGCCATAGAGAAAGTCAAGATGTGGAAGGGATAACTGTATACATTGTCAGTTACATCCCTGTAACAAGGGTTTTTGCTTAACTAGTTTTCTTTATTAGTAAAAGAGGGAGGAAGATGTGGAAGAGGGAGACAAGAGGAGGGGAGAGGGAAAGAGTGGTATTTCTAAAATGACTAGGAAGTAAAAGGAAAATACATCAATAAATTTTTTTAAAAAAAGAATACTACTAGTCATCTATCTGTCCTATTGAATAGTCCTATACTAGATCTTTGAAAAGAGTGGGGAAAACAATATTTCTGTCCTCTAGGATGGTGGTGTCAAAGTCAAATAGATATGGGAGCCACTGATCCATACTGATGGATTCCTGCCTGCATATTGACTTAGTTTTAAAATATAATGTTATCTATGTTATATCATATTTCTAGTTTGTTAAAAATTTTCCCAGTTACATTTAATCTGGTTCTGCTACATTCAGCCTGTGGCCAAGTATTTGATCCATCTGCCCTAGAAGCTTAGGGTTATAAATAAATTGTAATAGAACAATGGGGGCAGTTAGGTGACTCAATGAATAGAGTACTGGGCCTCCAGTCAGGAAGACTCATCTTCTTGAGTTCGTATCTGGTCTCAGACACTTACTAGCTGTGTGACCCTGGGCAAGTCACTTAACCCTCCGTTTCCACATCTGTAAAATGAGCTGGAGAAGGAAATGGCAAACCACCTCAGTGTCTCTGCCAAGAAAACCCCGAATGGGGTCAAGAAGAGTCAGACACGACTGAACAACAACAACAGAACAACGACGAAAGAAGGAAGTTATAAGAGTGAGAAATGACCACAATTTTGGGCAGTGGGCATAGGAAATAGGTCATAGGGGTCTAAATTTGAGGAAGCATGGTGGAAATATATTTCATTCCTCCATAATTTATACACTTTGTATTATTCGATTCTCATAACAACACTCCTCGTGGTATAGATGAGGAAATTGAGATAAGTTAAGATATTTGACAAGGTCGCACTGCTACTAAGTGAAAAAAAAAGCAGGACTAGAATCCAGGTCTCCCAAGTCTGAATCTGTGATTTAGCCTTCTGTACCATACTGCCTCCCAATATAATCAAATTAATTGTGTGCACACCTAAAAGGGAGTCCTGGTAGTGACAATCCCTACATTTCATGCAAGAGTTTCACTCCAGATAAATAGAAGAAAAAAAGAATTAGCACTCAATTTACCAGAAAATATTCCAACCAGGCCTGCTGAGGTACTCACTGCTATAATTATGATTGTTACTTTCCTTCGTGTTAAGCATGTTTTCATCTAGATTTAAAAGCACACTCCAAAGAACACTGATGTACTTTTGTTGATTTTGACCCTATTTCTCCAAGACAGGTAGCAATACAGAGGACAGAGAAAAGGAAAATATTTACAGTGTCCACAGCTCAGACCTTCACAAATACAAATTTCAGAGAAAAAAAATGTTTCTTTGATGAAACATCTATTTATAGCCCTGAATAGCTTAAGTCAAGAGCTTTCAACAATATGATTAGTTGAGTCATGTCAAATCAAAAATACAAAATGGGAGAGACCTAGGCAATAGTTTGGATAAGATCTGGAAGTCTTAGTGGACCTTAGTTCAATGTGAATCAACACTCACATACAATACTCATATATACACACTAATGCTTTTGGGGTGTTGCATTGAGAGGCTCAGTTTTCAGCACAAGGAGGCAAAGCTGTGTTAGGCCACATTTAGAGTATTGTGTTTAGTTCTAGGAACTACATTATAAGAAGGACACTGATAATAATAATGATAAATAATAAGCTGGAGCAACTGTAGAAGAGGACAATCGGGATGATGCAAGATGGTGATCAGCCTCAAGTTCAAGACTTTAAAGCACTGGTTGAAATAACTTGATAACTGTGGGGCATGATAAATCTTTTTCAAGTATTTAAAGAGCCAACATTTGGAACAATCATAGGATCACAAAGTCAGACTGGAAAGGACATTAGAGGGCATCTAATGCAACCTTTCCATCTTATAAATGAGAAAACTGAAGACAAGAAAGAAAGAAAGAAAGAAAGAAAGGAAGGAGGGAGGGAGAGGGAGGAAAAAAGGGAAGGAAGGAGGGAGGGGAGGAGAGAAGAAGAAAAGAGAAAGAAAAAAGTAAGGAAGAAGGAAAGAAGGAAGAGAGAAAAGGATGGATAGAGGAATTGGGACAAAGAGAAAAATCAATGGAAGATGTTTTCCAGATGCTCAATGAATTGAGTAAGAATCATTAATTTCTGAAACACTGAATCAAGATTTGTCATGAGTTAGGCTTTTATTAATTAAATTCATAAAACAGGATGAAAATCCAGTGTCTTTATTGGAAAGCTCTGAAGGAACTGAAACCATGTGCAAGCTTAATTGGGTGATTCCAATTACCACTCCCCAAAGTCATGACTCAGCATGATTGGGTAATAGCCCATTTTAAAATAAAGATCTCCCTATAACTTTTAGTTTTGTATGTATTTAATATGTACCTGTATGCATTCATATTGCCTTTTGTGTTAGACTGTAAGTTTCTTGGGGGCAGGTATTGTTTTATTTCTGTCTCGGTATCCTCAGCACCTAGCGAAGACTCCGCTCCATGGTAGACATTAAGTACACTTTTGGTGAATGACTGATTGGTAATTTTTTTCTCTGTCCATTGCCCTTATTCATTTGACTTTAATGCGTGAGAAGTAACTTGATGTCGCGAGATAAGTACTGAATGAGGTTCAAGAATACTTGGGTTCGAGTCTTGGCTCAGTTGCCTACCAGCTGTGTGATTAAAGTAAGCCGTTTGCCCCTTCTGGGCCTCAGCTCCTCCATTTATAAAACAAGATTAATAATACTCGTACTGCCTCACAGTTTTATCAGGAAAGCATTTGATAAATGCAAAGTACTATTTTCATTAATTCTAATGGACTCCGCAGGCTCTCTATTTCTAGGGACTAATGATAATAATGATGATTAACATTTACATTGTGCTTTAAAGTTTGCAAAACACTTTATAAATATTCTCTTGTTTAATCATCACAACAATCCTGGGAGGTGGTTGCTGCTATTATTCTCATTTCACAGTTCAGGAAACTGAGGCAGACAGAGGTTAAGCGGCTTGCCCAGGGTCACATACCTAGTAAACGGCTGAAGCTAGATTTGAACTGCTTGACTCCAGGCACAACTGATAAACTTCTTACAGAAATCAGCCTATGAGCAATAAGGTGGGATTTTGTGACCTAAGGCAATCAAAACCGGAACGTAGTCCAGTTACCAGTTCTCATCCAGATTCCCTAGAATGAGGCCCAAATCCCAGTTCTCATAGGAGGCTTCCAGCTCAATCCTTCATCACTTCAAAGCAGATTGAGCAAGCTGAATTTTATTTAGTCAAGGCACAGGACTTCAAGAAGTGGAAACTCCATTTGGAACATTCATGGCTCTGAAATCACACAAAGTTCACAAGAGCCGTTTCCTTCTGAATGAACAAAAACTTACATTCAAGGACTGTTTCATTTTGGACTTTGTTTCCCTGGTGCCTAACATGGTAACTAGCACATAGTAGGCACTTAATACATTTTCATTGATTGATTGATACACAAAGTTTCCAATGCAATTTTCATTAAGACCAATTATCTAGTTTGCTAAACCTGACATCCTACCCACATTTTATTCTCCTCACCTAGTTTTTTTTTCCAAATTAAATGGTTTTCTAGATGCCTGTCACATACAGAAGTGTTTTATCCGTGAATGAACAAGGATTTGTTCTCCCATGCAGGCACAGTGGATGAAATGTCTAAATTTGGCCTATTATCAGTCAAAAGCAGAGTCCCTTGAATGGAAAGGAAATTTTTTTTCTAAAGAAGTCAGCCAGTTTCTATTGGGATACTGCTTCTATATAGCTCTAGTGATTTCCTGGTTGAACACTAATTCACCTATAAATTTCCTGTTTTATATGGAGTCAGCTTTCATTTCACCTAGAATCCACTTCACTTCCTCCAGGAGCCTGCCTCACAATTTAATACATCTAGGAG
Source organism: Trichosurus vulpecula (assembly GCF_011100635.1). Classification (NCBI taxonomy): domain Eukaryota; kingdom Metazoa; phylum Chordata; class Mammalia; order Diprotodontia; family Phalangeridae; genus Trichosurus; species Trichosurus vulpecula. The sequence goes on along the minus strand of NC_050573.1, from coordinate 546,572,038 downwards.
CACATCAATAAAACACCGAGTGGTTTGGCAGAGCAAGTTTGTCACTGCATCCCAGAGAATCTCACTGGTTGTTTGGGATGACCACGCAAACTCTGCTAACCTGGTACCAGGGATAGCAGAAAGGGGAAAATTCACCAGCAAGCACCATTCCTTATCATCTCTCTTAGGTAAGGAAACAGGAGTATCTCTCCACTTATGTACATGTGTAAGGAAAAGGGGCCTCTGACAAGGCCATAAAAAGCCATCGATATTTTCTAGGCTATTTACTTTGGGTAAGGAGACTTGGGTTCACTTAGCGCACTTATTTAACTAGAGTCTGCAGAAATAAAAATGGGAAATGAACTTGCACGAAAAAAAAATGGGATCTTCTTAACAAGTCCTAGGCATTTACTAGGTGCATGCTTGTTAGGATTTCCAATTTGGAAGCTTGATCATAGTGTCACCTATTGAAAAGTAAGCACTGGAAGGGAACCATCACTAAGTTTTTTATTTCAATGTAAACCCCATAAGAAATTCAATGTATTATTCCCTCTGTTGCATTCACTAATGGCTGCTGTCAATATCTACCATTAATCGATCACATGGATAGCCCATTCTATTTGGTCTTAGGGATGAATTGCTTTAGGTTAAAGAGTTCGACTAGACATCAGTTATCTGACTTGTCAAGATAAATGGTCCTGAACTCCCTCAATGTGTGTGTTTACTGTTCAGATATCTTCAGGAAGAGAAAGAATAGAGTTTGGTGCATAGTAGGTACTCAATAGTGACTTAATTAAAGTGTTGCCAAGTCACCAGTTTCATCTCACTGTAGACTGCTGGAAAACAACATGTGTTCTGACCTTCAAAGAGCCAATTAGAAAGCACTCTAAAATAATATATCTGCAAAACATATTTAAGTATAACTCTCTAAGAGGGACTGCTAGATGGCATAGTGGGTAGAGTGCCAGGCCCAGAGTCAGGAAGACTCATTTTTTTGAGTTCATATCTGGCCAGATACTTACTAGCTGTGTGACCCTGGGCAAGTCACTTGACCCTGTTTGCCTCAATTTTCTCATCTGGAAAATGGACTGGAGAAGGAAATGGCAAATCATTTCAGTATCTCTGTTGAGAAAACCCCAAATGCGGTCACAAAGAGGTGGACATGAATGGAAACCACTGAACAACAAGTCTTCCTAAGAATTTTAATGTATTTTGAATAGGTGTTAGCAAAGTACAGCCCCCAGACCAAATTTGGCCCTCTGCCTGCTTTTGTAAGCTGCAATCATGCTAGCAAGTCAGAGGTTGGGTCAGATTTGGCCCAAAGTTTGCTAACCTCTAATTTAGACCAAACAACATCAAATGACTTTTCACCAGCATGATATTATTAATATTATAAACACAGAATAACCAAGTAGCAACTGACATGTCAAGCCTTTAAAGTTGACAAAGACTTTACATAGACTATCTCATTTGAGGATTACAAGTATCCCCATTTTCCAGCTGAGGAAATTGGGGTTCAGAGAGGTTGTGACTGCTCAGAGTCACGCAGTTAGTAAGTCAAATTCGGGAGTCTGGATTTGAACCCAGAACTTTCTGACTCCAGATGCAATATTCCCTCTGCTTCACCATCTCTCAAAGAAGTTCATGGGTCATTAAAGAAGTGCCTAAGTTGCCTGGTCCTCTAGCCACTCCTGGTCCCAGATTTTTGTATAGGATTACAGAGTCAGAGGATCACTGAATCTATGAGAAAGAAAGCATCTCAGATGCCATCTGGTCCAACATGTACCCACCAAGAATCACCTCTACGACATTCCCATCAAGTTGTCATTCAGTCTTTGAAGCTCTCTAGGGAGAGGGAACTCAACGCCCAGCAAGGGAATCCACTTCCATTTTGGATAGCTTATTGAAGTTTAGAACTAGAAGGGCCCATAAATATCATCTAAGCCTCAGTTTGCAGAAGGCCAAGGATTTGCAAGAGCCCACTCCAACTTGCCCCTGAGAGTTCATTTAAAGTTTTCAATGTGAGCCTTTGGAAATCATCAAATGCTACAAAGCTGGGCTTGAGTAAACATTTTGTTGATTGTCTAGATTTAAGAAAGCAAGGGAGAAAATGTTAATAATTTAGATTAAACTTAAAAGTAAGTTATGCCCATTTTTTCTGGTAAGCCAGTTGTTAAACATTTACCAGCACACCCCTGCAGAAGGCCCTCACTGCTGCAGAGCAAAAAGTGTCCTTGGTGGAATTTCTATTTTATTGTCCTCAGTTGCTCTTTCAAAAGTTCTGTTCTCATGCCACCAATATCTCCTTTATACCCCCCCACAAACATATATCCTCTCCTACTTTACTGAGAAAAGAGGCCATCTCTCCTGTATCTTGCCCTACTTCCCCTTTATATGTCCTCTTTGTCCAGAAGTGGGGAACCTGCAGCCTCCAGGCCACATGTGGCCTTCTAGGTCCTTGAGCCTTTTGACTGAGTCCAAGTTTTATAGAATGAATCCTTTTATTAAGGGGATTTATTCTGTGAAATTTGGGATTGTGTCAAAGGGTCACACTTGAGGACCTGGAGGGCCACATGTGACCTCAAGGCTGCAGGTTCCCCACCCCAATAGGCCAAACCTTCTACCTATACTCTTGATCCCATCATGTCTCCTCTGGGGGCTTGCCCCATCATTCATCTGCTTTTTCCACTGCACCCCAGCTTCCATCCTGTATTTTTCTTCTTTCTTATTTTTTCCTCACCCTTTTTTTACAGTACGCCCTCAGAGTGAAGAAATTGGTGCCTATGAAGGTACTGAGTCCCCAGTTATCAATAGTTTAAGTAATGACCAAGTAGGAAGGGCATAGAGTCTTGGTATACAGTTAAGGCAATTAGATTCAAAGTTAAAAGTCTTGGGTCCTAGTTCTAGCTCTCCCTATAATTTGCTAGAGCACTTGGAGTGAGTCACTGACTCTCTGACTCAGTTTCCTCATTGTAGAATGAGAGCATTGGACTACATGATCTCCTAGGTTGTTCTTCAACTCTAAGGTTCTGATAATTTCCATTTCATTTCCTCTCCCAATATAAGAAAATTCTCTTCAAGACAGTTACTTTCTCTACTCTAGAGAGTTTGATTTTAAAACACACACACACACACACACACACTGTCAAAGTCCAAACGAATCTTATTATTATTACCATATTTATTCAATATTGTCTCCCTTACATAATTCTTCCCTCCTCTCTCCCCTATTTGGGGAATAGAGGAGAATAGAAAAATATTTTCTTTGTATAATTTCTCCCCTCCAATATTCCTACTTTGAGGAAATGACCAAGGCTTCTAGAGGTAGAGGCATCTCTAGGGTTTAAAGAGCATCAATCAGTTTTACAGCTAGGAAGCAGGGTTATCTACAGCCCTACTTTCATTATAACTGGGTTCTCTCCAGGGCTGGACCTAGGAGGAATTATGAAGCAGGCAGTTTGTCACTGGCATCCACTGTGCCTCCTCCCAGGTAACATTCTCTACTTTAGGTACTCAGATTCTCATCTTGCCCCTTGGCCACCCAGACACCCTGCTATAGAGTGAGCCCTGGTTAATCACTGTGCTCTGGACCAATCTTTCCATCTCCCCTTCTCTCAAAAGTTGCTTGTCATCCAGAAAGGCTCTTAAGAACTAATTCATACTAAAGTACTAATGACTTTTAAAATGTTCATGCATTACATCTCTCGGGTTGTATCTTAACCCCCCAAAATTAAATTGTTTATAGTGAAATATCAGATATGAACAGTAAGCTTTTGGAGGCAAGAGTATTTTCCTAATGATCTTTAAGACATAACACACAAGGGCCATCCTTTCTTCCATTACCAAACACGAAGTTGAATGTACTTTGTCCTGACCAGAAGGTTAAACAGAAGTAGCAGTCAGCAGAACCTGGCTATTAGTCATTAGCAAGAAAAGGGTATGAGGGTCATTAATTCCCCTCCTCAAATATCTCTCTCCCATCTCCCGCCTTTTTATTTCCTTCCTCCTCCTCACATCCTCGACGCACTTGGTGCTACTCCATTTGTAGTGGGTGCCACCGAACACACACTTGGGCATTTAAAAAAATATTTCAATGTGCCGCCAACCTACATGAAGACAGTAGGGTTACCTGAGGCTGCATCAGGGGCCTTGCCCTGCTTCCCTTGGTTCAAACTTGAAATTTGAATTGAAGCCCTAAATAAAAACTACCTTCCAGTCATCGAGGCTATTGGTCTTCTCACAAATCCTCTTTCTCAGTTTTTCCTCTATAATAAATATGCTGCTACATAAAGACTGACTCCTTCACATGGGGAAATTATTCTCTAAGTCTTTGATTCAAGTTTTTTTTTTTCACTCCAAGCAACACTGTTCAGGAAAAAGACTTAAATGAAGGGAAAGGAGACCTAGACTGAAATATCTAAATTCCATTGAACGTCTTCATCAATTCCCATTGTAACTTTGGTGACTCATTTTCTCTTATTAAGAGGGTTGAGGATTTGAACAAATAAAGGTGGTGTGTTGACTCTGCCCCAGATGCTCTAAAAATTTCCCCTCCTCCCACTTTAGAGTGAAAATGCCAAAGGGAAAGAGGGGAATTGTGTGAATAAATATATTGTTGTATGTTTAACAATAATTTAATAAGAAGAACAAATAATATGTGGTCAAGATAATTACTCAACCACACAAAGAAGGTAGAAAGGAAGTGATTAATATTCATTTTTATTAACCTCAGATTACTGAGATGATTCTAACAGGAAGTCTGACTACAACAGATGAAAATGCTTGAGTAGAAAGAGGGAGAGCTTCAAATGTTTGTCAAACGAAATATAATTTAACAAAACATACATAACTCATTATCAAATTCAAGTGTGTATCCTCCCCCCAAAAAAGAGTTTAATCAAGATTATGTAATGAGGCTGTCTGATTTGTGCTTTAAACAAAACATGGTTTTGGAGTTGCATTTTGTTTTGTTCTAAAATAAAGGGTTTGTTTCTGGCAATTCAAGATTGGATAACCGCCACAAAAATATATCGTGAACATAGTATATTATGATAGGTACAGACAATTTTGACAACCTTGAAACATATACTCAGAACTCATCTCATCTTGGTTGCTGCTAATTATATTAGTATATGTCATATATTGAATTATATCATGTAGTAAAAATACATACAAAAGTAAATACAGATTGAGAAATAGGAATCTACAAATGTATTTTTAAATAACTGATAAATTATCCAAGGACTAACCTATTAGAAGAAACAACGTACTCTACGATAAGGCTAATAATATGATATTCTTATTAGTAGAGCTGTCCCACTTACAGGAAATGTCACAAGAACTTTGCAAGAAAAAATAAACAAATATGGACCTCTATCAGAGAAGCAAAAGCAAATGCGAAACATTTAAGTTAACCTGGTGATCATCCCAGCAATTAAAGTGGTTTCATTTACTCTATCAATAATAATTCAATTCAACACATATTTATTATGGAGCTACCATGTGCCAGGTCTGCCACTAGGTACTGGGAATACAGAAGAAAAAAATGAAATAATCTCTGCCCTTGAGGTCTAATAATAACAAAATGCCTTACAATGATATAGCACATTATCATCTCCAAATTATTTTCTCAGTCATCTGTTTGAAGAAAGCCAGAGAAGGATTCTCATCCCCATTTTGGAGATGAAGAAACTGAGATTCAAAAATGTGAAATAATTGTCCCAATTGCAACACAGCTGACAATTGATAAAAGCCAGAAACATGACTGGCAATTTTAGGGGAGAAAGAGGGAAGGGTGGGGAGGGAGGGAGGGAAGGTGAGTGAGCATTTATTAAATACTATGTGTTGGGTGTTGTGCTAAGTTCTGAGAATACAAATACAAACAAACAAAACAGTCCAGGAAAACAGGACAAAACACACCCAGGAAAAGAGACAAAATATACCCTCGAATGATATTAAATGTACTCTCAATGATGCTGGGGATCCTGGAACCAGAGCATGGCACATGGCAGCCTGGAGAAGGGTTAATCTGGGATGGGGCCACCAACAGGACATCTTCTACCTTTTAATTGTTCTTGCTAACTAGGTGCCCCTTGAGTTCAAATCTGACCTCAGATATTTACTAGCTGTGTGTCCCTGGACAAGTCAATTTAATCCTGTTTGTCTCAGTTTCCTCATCTGTAAAATGAGCTGGAGAAGGAAATAGCAAACCACTCTAATATCTTCACCAAGAAAACTCTATATGGGGTCACAAAGAGTCAGACATAACTGAAATGAATTGGGTGCTAAGTGTTGCTGCACTGCTAAAAACCTCTGTTATTCTCTGAGCAAATCTGGGACTAGGACCCAGCCATTCTGATTTTTAATCCAGGGCTCAAGCTACTAATCTCAAACTTAGAACGTGAAACAATGAGATTGTCACCATTTAGCGGTGAATATTATTGTCCTTTCCATATGATTGGGATGTTATCGGTAGGTTTTTATTTCCAAGACAGATTATTATAATGTATTTGCCCAATGGAGTCCATGTTAAACACAGAAAAAGCATGCATTGCCTTCTAAATCCCCTTCTTTAGAACCTTAAAGCTTTATTTTTGTCAAGGAGCTATCATGAATTTAATAATGATAGATAAAGGGGGGAACAGTCTGAATGCAAGGAAGGTAATTTTGAGATGCTATAGCACCTTTACATGCCAGTTTCATTTCTAATATTTTATAAGGAATAAGAATTTCTAAAACTGTATTTTGAAAGATAGATTCTGGGTAGGCTGTTAATGTGCTCAATTTGATTTCTCAGCACATCTTCATTCCATTTTTTTCGCCGAGGAAGAAATTATCAATATCACTTGAGATTGAGTCAAATATTTTATTGATGGCATATAATGAATTTGAAAATAAATAAATAAAATTAATCTAGCTGGGTTTCTTCCATACGTACTACAACTAATGGGATGTTATTGCATCTTGGAAGAGTCATGTGTGGCTTTCTCATGCAGTTATATTTCCCAGAGAAAATAAATGGAGGTACTGACTGTCTGAATATTAGCAGTGAGTTGATGTGTTCAATGATCCCATTCATTCTATCTGATGTGATTTTGGCCATTACAGGTATTTTGTAACTCCTGTATCTTAGGCTTTTATCATCTTCTCTCTAAGAAGAAATATGTTCTATTTATCACCTAATACCAACTTATATTTGTATGACACTTTGCGGAACACTCCCACACCTGTCATTTCAGTTGATCTTTACAACCACTCAGAGGTGGACAGGGCAGGTATAATTCCCATTTTAAAAGTGAAGAAACTGAGGCTTAGAAAGTTACAGTAACTTGTTCAGGGTCACCCATTATGAGGTAGAGCTAGAACCGTGATCATATCCCAATATTCTTTCTACTACAACCTATGCTTTCTCTTTTATCTATCACTCTCTCCCCTAGTATTGTTCCTCTGGGTATGTCTTTACACTTAATGACACGACAACCTGCGGGGGCACTTGGAGGCTTGGCTGGTGGATCATGATGGATAATTCAAACAAGGGAATTTCTCTGACAATTCACTCAACTGAATCAACTCAAGCTATCCTCAAAGCCTATCCTTGTATATCCTTCTCCTGCCATCGCTAAGTAAATCTCCTTTTATTAACTGTTGAGTGGTTTACAAGTGGCTCATTGTTTCAATATTGAATTAAAACTATCAGGGAAACAGCTTGACTCAAGCCCAGCCCAAAACAGAAGAGTAAGGGGGAAGAGGCTCTAAGACTTCAGGGATAATGCATAATTCAGATAATCTTCCCATAGATAATCAAGGATTGGCTGCATGGCTTTAGCGAAGAGTGGATGTGAGGTGAGGTAAATTTAACAGAAAAGGTACAACGTAATTTTTTCCATAATTTATTGCTATCTTTTGTTTTTCTATCACTGACATTAACCAATATATCCCTCCCCATGCCTCAAGAGCCATTCCTTAAAATAAAGAATACAAAAGAGGGAGGCAGGGGATGAGGAAGGAAGCAGGGCAAGGGCAGAAACGCTTCAGTAACTAATCCACCTATCAACCAAAACTGCTATTATGTCTGGTGTTCCACATATGAGTCTTTTATCTCTTCAAAGAAAGGACGTGAATACATTCTCAAATATCTTTTTGGGAGTCAAGATTGGTCATTATAATTTCCACAATATTCATTTTCATCTGCTATGTTCTTTCCATCAATATTGTTACAGCCACTACACATACTGTTTTCCTGGTTCTACCTAGTGTATAGGGCAGAGGTTCATTTCTTTTTAATCTGAGATTTCCTTGTGTAATGTTAATGGGATAATAAGATCTTCCCCAACCACTAATAGGCCTCATGTAGAGCCCATTAAGGCAAGCTTGCTTAGGGGAGGCTTGCTTGTAGGAAGGCTTTCACACCTTTTGGTACTAAGTTGATTAGGCACTGAGTCACCAGGGTTGTGATGCCTTCTGTCTCTGAGAACTGCATATATACTCTGAGTTGGTATTTTGCTTTGGGGGTTCGCTTACAAGAAGGGTCTTTGATTTCCTGGTCATATGTTCAGACCCCCTGACCGCTCAGATGTAAAGGCTCTCTCGATCCCGTGGTGTATGTGAAGTGTGTAAAGCAATATTGCTTTGATCAGGCAGTCAGAGCCCTGTCTGTTGGTCTTTATGCTAATTTCTCTACTTGTAATTTCTCTGTATTTTTTCTGCTTGTATTTTCTCTGATGTTCAGCTTTCCCCCTAAACTAGTAAATGTAATTAAAGAAGATTGTTGACCCCTTAAAAGTTATTGCTTTCCTTTAAAAGCAGATTAAAGAACCTGCGCTAGCAGGCCATCCTGGGTATGCTAGGGTGCTTGCTGTTATACCTTGGTATAGGGAAGCCTGAAACTCTCTCTACCAAAGCAGACTGGTTCCTTCTTTATAAGTCTTAGAGAGTTGCTTAGGGCAATGAGAGGTTAAGTGACTTGCCCAGGGTCACACAGCCAGTATGTGTCAGAGTCAGGTCTTGAAAATAGATCTTCCTGGCTCCAAGACCAGCTCTCTATCTACTACTCTATGCTGTTTCTTATACAAATAACTTCTTACAGGAAAGCCACAATTTGTCACATTTATATACCAATTCTTTGAGTCCACTAAAAATGTTGCTATTAATATTTTAGTGGATATGAGACTTTTCTTTTTACCTCAGTGAGATCTCCGGGCCAAAGAACATGGACACTTTAGTGACTTCCTTTAGCATAATTCCAAATTGCTTTCCAGAATGGTTAGAAAATGGTGTATCTACCAATACCTTTATCATGCCTTTCTACAACCTCTCCAATCTTTATTATTCCTATTTTTGCCATGTTTGTCAATTTGCTGGGTGTGAGGGGAAACCTCAGAGTTATTTTGATTTGCATTTCTCTTATTATTAGTGATTTGGAGACTTCTTTCATATATTTGTTAATAGTTTATAATTCTTTTGAAAACTGTTCATATCCTTTTGACAACTTGTCTACCAGAGAATGGCTTTTGGTCTTACATTCCTGTGCAAATTCCCTATTGTATCTTTATATTAAGATACATTTAAATATATCTTGAATATTAGACCTGAAAGGGTCAATTTAATACAAAGGAAGCATAGTGTCATAGAAAGAGTACTGCCTTCAGAGACAGGAGGCCTGGCTTCACAGTCATGACTTTGCCACTTCTGAGCTTTGTGACTTTGGGCCTCAGTTACTTCATCTATAAAATGAAAGTATAGGTCTAGATGAGTTTTAATGTTTCTTCCGACTCTGACATCTTGTGGCTCTTCATTTATACATAAATATTTCATTTATACACGAATACAACCATGCCAGTATAAGGAGAATTGCAGTCCTAGTCAACCATGGACCCATCCACCGAAAGTCCCAAAATATTTCTCAGAGTAGATAATGAGAAATAGTCATGCCGGTTTATAAGCTTTTTGCTTGAATGTGACTTTTCTATAATGGCCTAAAAACATTTCTAGGTACAATCTATCTATGTATACTAATGGGGGGAAATGTGAATCCAATTAGCTTCAAATTTAGCTCATAATGAACTTATCTCATTTTGCTACCAGCTCAGCTCTCATCATGTGGCAGTAATTAACCACTGGGGGTTGTCACTCCCAGACACATGACACAGAGATCCTCCTAGCCCAGGCCCTTCAAACCCTTGCAGAATTCATTACCCTGACAATGTGAAAGCCCTTCACTTTGAATACCACAGGGCACCAACAAAAATTCTCCCTTTATCTACCTGATTACAAAAGAAAGAGATGAAGCCACTAGAGATGTAATTAATTACTGTAAAGGATATATGAGAAAATGGAGGGGATTCAGGTGGTAGTGGGATGGCTGGTGAAGCCCCTTTCTCTGTGTTCCACAGCAAAACTGTTATATGTTATCAAAGCAGAGAGAAGACGTCATATAATGTACCTTCAGAAGACCATGAGATGATAATGCACATGGCAAAATCAATGGGAAATACTCTTCATCTAAGTGTAGAGGGAAAGTTGTAGTTAGAGGCTAGCTGGAGAAGAAGGTGGAGTTTAACTAGTCTTAGGAATTTGAGGAAGACTCCACCAGTTCAGTAGTATGGTGACTGCTGAAGTCTTGTACTGGCCAGTGTGCTGGGCTTTCCTTTCCAGGAATGAGCCGTGTATCAAATCCAGCCCAGAAAACATGGATGAGGGCATGTCTCTGAACATCCACCAGGAAAAGTCAAAATGGTAGGGCACTTGTATTCTAGCAAACCAATGCAGCCATCATGAAAACTATCTGATTCAGAGATGGAGTGTAACTAACAAAGGCTGGTAAGAATATATTTTCTAGGTGTCTTACAGATCTAATCCAAAGAGTTTTTAAAAGATAGAAGGAGAAGACTGCCTACATTTATCCCTTAAACTAAACAAGATAGACAATGGTCTCCAAACTTTTTTGGTCATATACCCACAAAGATGAAATTTTGATCATTCCCCCACAAAATATACATATTTACTCATAATTAGATACATATGCTAATAATTACATACATTATAGAACTTACATGAAAATGGATATTTTATAAGGATGAGATGAAAAAATATTTGATTCTAGAATCAATGGGGAGCCACTAGAGTTTATTGAGTAGGGGAGTGACATGGTCAGACCTGTCACCATTAGTAAAATCACTTTGGCAGCTTTATGAAGAAATATTCTGAGAGGGGAGATACTTGAGACAGGGAGACCAATTAGGAAACTACTGCAATAGTCCAGGTGAGAGGCGATGAGGACCTAATTAGAGTGTAGATGTATGAATAGAGAGGTGTACAAATGTAAGATATATTGTAGAGGTAAAAATGAAAAAATTAGCAACCGATAGAATATGTGGAGTGAGAGCAGGGTCTAGGACTCCCATTTTGGAGACCACTGCACAAGGAAGAGCTATACTTGTCCATATGTATATGTGTAGATAGATAGATATAGAAGTATGCATGCTTATAGATGTATGTGGATGTATATTTATGCATATTCACATGTATTATATGTGTATATATGTATAAATATATAGAGGATGGGAGGCAGAGATGGAGAAACAGACAGGAGAGGGGGAGAAAGATGAAAGAGAGAGGGAGGGATGGAGGGAGGGAAAGAGGGAGGAAGAGGGAGAGAGAGGGAGGGAGGAAGGAAGGAAGGAAGGAAGGAAGGAAGGAAGGAAGGAGAGGAAGGAAGGAAGGAAGGGAGGGAGGGAGGGAGGGGGAAGAGGAGGGGGAGGGAGAGAGAGAGAGAGAGAGAGAGAGAGAGAGAGAGAGACAGAGACAGCGAGACAGAGAGAGAGACAGAGACAGAGACAGAGATTTGGGAACAAAAAATCAATTTCATGAGTGCAAGAAAGAAAATATGCTTACTTAGTTTGTCTGAAAAAACAGTCTGTGGGTTTTAGTGGAATACAAGTCACTTAGCCTCTGTTTGCCTCAGATTCCTCAACTGTAAAATGGGGAGGTAGCAGTAGAATGTGGCAACCAAAAAAGCTAAGGTGATCTTGAGCTGCATTAAGAGAGACACAGCTTCCAGGAACAGAGAGGTGATAGAACCATTGTTCTCTGCCATGGTCAGACAACACAGGGAGTATTAGGTCAAGTTCAAGGTGCCGTGGTTTAAAAAGAACATGGATAAACTGGGTAGAGAGTGTCCAGAAGAGGGCAACCAGGATGATGGAAGAGACTGGAGCCCATGACAAAGAAACATGTTTAGCCTTAAGAAGACTTGGGGTGAACAGGATAGCTGTTTACAAGTCTCTGAAGACATGATACATGGAAGAGGGGTTAGGTTTGTTGTCTTTGGCCTCGAAGGGCAGAACCAAGAGTAATGGCTAGAGAGAAATTTAGACTTGATGTCAGGAAAAACTTCCTAACAATTAGAACTTCCCTCGAGAGGTAGAGAGTTCCTTCTTCTTAGGGATTTTCAATCAGAGGCTGGTATACTATGGTGGGCATTGCTTTTGCATATGGATTGGACTTGAAGGTTGCTGAGGTTTTTTCCAATTTTCAAATTCTGTGTTTTTCTGGTTCTCTGGATCAGACTTTCTTTGTCCAACTGATACAGAAGCAACGTCAGGCTCTTTCAGAGCTTCTGGATTATCATTATGACCATCAATTATTACTGGAGAGAGAAATAGGGTCATATTGTCCTATAAGCTTCAGAAATGGAAAAGCTATAGACACTGGTTAATCTATTTATTTCTGAAGGCTTGTTTTCACTAAGGAGTGGTTTCCCTCCCTTTTTGTACCTACTACTTTTATTCCTACTCCCCAGTTATAACCGAACCAAACCAAAAAATTGGATTTGTGTTTCCTTAAAGACTCATAACAGTAAAAAAAAAAAATACTGCTTTCAATATAACTTTCAAGCAATGTGGATAAGGCCTCCCTAATCTCTCCATAGAGGCAAGTCAATAAATAGCCCTTGAATATATAAAAAAATGAAAAAACAAAACACAACTAGATTAGGTTGATTTATATTGAGTGTGAGATCTATTAATTTTTTTCTGTGTGGGGAAAAAAGCTCCCAACCATAGTATTGAACCTTAGGGTAGATCTGGTTGAATCTGTTCACTAAGACATTCCTTGAAAGTTGCTTCTCCCCTCCTCTACTCTCAGTAAACTCATGAAAAAAATTGATCACTTTAGAATCACGAATAGGAAGGATACCTGGATAAAGTTCATCTAGTCCAATCCCTATTTGCAGAAGAGGAAACAAGGCTAAAAACAGATGTGTCCAAGGTCAAAAGAGTGAGGACTACAAGGACTACTCCTGACTTATTGCCCATTCATTACTACTCTTCCCACCCCTCCCTGCCACCTCTCTGTGTACTTGTCATCTGTCCCTTTTGCATAAAGGAGAGAATACAGGATGTGCTCCCAAAAGATATGAATTATTTGAGTTTTCCTATTATATTATGGATAAACAGGATGAAATTACCATGTTAAATGGACACATCATCTGCACACAATTCTGAACTATGTATTTGAACTTTTCTAATTTTAAATAAATATGCAACATACTACTGAAAGAAGTAAATTTGGGGCGGAGCCAAGATGGCAGGAGGAAAGCAGGGACTTGCTTAAGCTCCCCACAAATCCCTCCAAACACCTGTAAAAATGGCTCTGAACAAATTCTAGAGCTGCAGAACCCATGAAATAGCAGAGGGAAAGAGAATTCCAGCCCAGGAGAGCCTGAATGGTTGCTGGGAAGAGTCTATCTCATGGTGCTGAGAGTGGAGAGCAGCCCAGCTTGGGCCGGACAGATCAGACCTGGAGTCAGCCAGCCAGAAGAGGCCTTGGGGCCATGAAACAGTGAGCTGTGGCAGATACCAGACTTCTCAACCCACAAACACCAAAGAGCATGTTAGGGGGAAACTGCAGGATTAAGTTCAGAGCAGTCTGGTCACCAGCACTGGGGGTGGAGGAGGTCATGCAGTGGTGGTGGTAGCAGCAGCAGGAAGCTCCTAAGGCTGCCTCCAGAGCTCCAGCATCAGAGGCTTCCCAAGTCCCTGGCTCACACGGTGGGAGGAATCTAGCAGCAGATCAGAGCAGGAATGCAAGAAACGCTTTGCAGGCACAAAGGCAGATTCTCTTGCTGTGCCCTGCTTGGATCTGAATTGTGGTCCTGGCTGGCAGTTCTTGGGGGAGGAGGAGTGCTGCTGTGACAGAGCCTGGGGTGATGGTGGAGTAGAAGTAGCTCTGAAAACAGCAGTGCTTGGACCCTAAAGCTTGGGACAAAGTGTTCTCTACTCTACAAGCAGATGGATCCTGACAAAAAGCTCAACAGTCAAGTAATTGGCTGGGAACATGAACAAGCAGCAAAAACAAACTCAGACTCAAACTCAGACTCAAACTCAAACTCTAGATTCCTTTTCTGGTGACAAAGAAGATCAAATCATACAGCCAGAAGAAGTCAGCAAAGTCAAAGTGCCTCCAAGAAAGATATGAATTGGTCTCAGGCCATGGAAGAGCTCAAAAAGGATTTGGGAAAGCAAGTAAGAGAAGTAGAGGAAAAATTGGGAAGAAAAATGAGGGTGATGCAAGAAAACCATGAAAAACAAGTCAATGACTTGCTAAAGGAGACCCAAAAAAAAATACTGAGGAAAATAACACCTTAAACAATAGACTAATCCAAATGGCAAAAGAGCTCCAAAAAGCCAAGGAGGAGAAGAATGCCTTGAAAGGCAGAATTAGCCAAATGGAAAAGGAAGTCCAAAAGACCACTGAAGAAAATACCACCTTAAAAATTAGATTTCAGCAAGTGGAAGCTAGTGACTTTATGAGAAACCAAGCTATTATAAAACAGAATCAAAGGAATGAAAAAATGGAAGACAATGTGAAATATCTCATTGAAAAAACCACTGACCTGGAGAATAGATCCAGGAGATATAATTTAAAAATTATTGGACTACCTGAAAGCCATGAACAAAAAACGCCTAGACATCATCTTTCAAGAAATTATCAACAAAAACTGCCCTGATATTCTAGAACCAGAGGGCAAAATAGAAATTGAAAGAATTCACCGATCACTTCTTGAAAAAGATCCCAAAAAGAAAACTCCTAGGAATATTATAGCCAAATTCCAGAGTTTCCAGATCAAGGAGAAAATACTGCAAGCAGCCAGGAAAAAAACAACTTGAATACTGTGGAAACACAATCAGAATAACACAAGATCCAGTAGCTTCTACATTAAGGGATCGAAGGGCATGGAATATGATATTCTGGAGGTCAAAGGACCTATGATTAAAACCAAGAATCACCTATGCAGCAAAACTGAGTATAATGCTCCAAGGCAAAATATGGATTTTCAATAAAATAGAGGACTTTCAAGCTTTCTCAATGAAAAGACCAGAGCTGAATAGAAAATTTGACTTTCATGTACAAGAATCAAGAGAAGCATGAAAAGGTAAACAAGAAAGAGAAATCATGAGGGACTTACTAAAGTGGAACTGTTTTGTTTACATTCCTACATGGAAAGATGATGTGTGTAATTCAGGAGACCTTTCTCAGTATTAGGGGAGTTGAAGGGAATATAGACAGAGGGCACAGGATGAGTTGAATATGAAGGGATGATACCTAAAACAATGAAATAAATTTAAGGGGTGAGTGAGGAATATATTGAGAGAGGGAGAAAGGGAGAGATAGAATGGGGTAAATTATCTCACATAAAAGTGGCAAGAAAAAGCAGTTCTGCTGGAAGGGAAGAGGGGACAGGTGAGGGGGAATGAGTGAGTCTTACTCTTATCAGATTCAACTTGAGGAGGGAATAACATACACACTCAATTGGGTATCTTACTCCACAGGAAAGTAAGGGGAAGGGGATAAAAAGGGGGGATCATAGAAGGGAGGGCAGATGGGGGAGGAGGTAATCAAAAGCAAACACATTTGAAAAGGGACAAGGTCAAGGGAGAAAATTTAATAAAGGGAGACAGGGTAGGATGGAAGGAAATATAGTTAGCCTTTCACAACATGAGCATTGTAGAAGTATTTTGCATAATGATACATGTGTGATCTATGTTGAATTGCTTGCCTTCCTAGGCAGGGTGGGTGGGAAGAGAAGAGGGGAAAGAATTTGGAACTCAAAGTTTTAAAAGCAGATGCTTAAAAAAATTAAAAAAAAGGTTTTTTGCATGCAGCTGGGAAACAAGATATATAGGGAATGGGGCAGAGAAATCTATCCTGCCCTACAATAAAGTAAGGGGAAAGGGGATGGCGGGGTGGGGAATGGGGTAACAGAAGGGA
Source organism: Trichosurus vulpecula (assembly GCF_011100635.1). NCBI lineage: Eukaryota > Metazoa > Chordata > Mammalia > Diprotodontia > Phalangeridae > Trichosurus > Trichosurus vulpecula. The sequence continues at coordinate 546,555,790 of NC_050573.1, read as the reverse complement.
AGGCTGACTGGGGAATGAGGCAATAAGAATATATGCCATCTTGGAATGGGGGAGGGTAGAAATGGGGAGAAAAATTGGTAAATCAAAATCTTGTGGAAATCAACGCTGAAAACTAAAATATTAAATAAAATATATACAGGAAAACCAATAAAAATTTAAAAAAGAAGAAAGAAATTGATTCTTTCCCGGAACAAAGACCTTTATGATATCTGGGATGTTATCTGGTCCCGGGTCTGTATTTAACTCAACATAGGAGTTCTGTCTGTGAAACAAAGGGTAGAACAAGTCCCTCGAAATGTCTTATCACCAATATTGCTCATTCTATGAAGTTCCAAACAAGAAGCACTGTGACCCCATGGAAAAAGCCTTGGGAGTTGACTAAGAAAACCTCAGCTCTGTAGAGTTAGCCTATCTTGCCTATCTTGATGTTGGTTCCCATTGCAGTAAAGGCTTAATGATACCTGACCCTCACTGGCTGTTTTGGGATACCTGCTCTCTGTCTCTATGGGGTTGTATACATGCTCTGGCATCTGTTAAAGGGCATGAGTAGCCAGAGGCTTCTGATTGATCTCTTGGTCCCTGTGATAGGAAATTTGGGAGGAGGGAGTTGCTGAGCATGTGCTCTGACAACTTCTACTGACACAGGTGTCCTGGCCTCTTATTGAAGAACCTGGGTAACCAGAAGTTCCTTGTCAAATCCCTTGGTTTCTATGATGTGAATGGTGAGATGGTGGTGGAAGGGAAGGAGGGAGGATATTAAACAGGACTGGCCACAATACCTAGAAGAGGTGATACCTATTCAAGAGACTTTAAAAGGAGTAAGTGACTCTGCCCTCTCTCTTACCCTTTGTAGTGTGTCCCTTGGGATGCCAGCATCTTCTCACTTTTGTGGGGAAAGGGTGCTCTATGCTACACCCAATCCCAGGTCACAGGTCCTTATATGTGAACTAATGAAAATTTACAAAACTAACTCATTCATACTAGATTGCCACTTAATCCCCAAATAGCAGTAATAGTATTTTACAACTGGATAGTCATTTTCCAGGAACTGACAGCAAAAACCAGACATTAATTTGTAACTCATGGACACTTTTATGGGAGCTAATTTGGAGGGCAATGTGGTATACTGGAAAGATCACCAGAGTGGGAATCAGGAGACCAATGCTGTGTAACCTTGAACAAGACACTTAATTCTCTAAGTCTCAGTTCTCTAACCTGTAAAAGAAAAAGTTTGGAACTAGGTGAGTGCTAAGGTGTGGCCAAAGTTAGCTAGCACTTTGACAGAGAAGGCATAAAGAGGGAGGAAAACAAAAGCATGAAAGCAACCTCATGAAACCATGGACAGAGGACACAACAGGGAAAAATTGCCTTATTCTTCTCTCTGACCTATTTCATTCAATGGTTTTACTTCCGGGGACACAATCACTGACCAAGATATAAAGGTTGACAAAAGAGGCAACTCTTTAGCTGTTGAATTGTTGATCAGTTCAAGCTGCTTGCTCTGGTGTGCCAGGCAGGTTGCTGTTCATTTGGAAGGAATGAGAGTCCCTTAGAGCTGTCGCCCCAGGGAAATTCCTATTAACCACAGCTGTCTGCCTGTCCATTTGTGTGAGTTTCATGTGTCTCCTTCATATACCACTGAATCTGGGTCTCAGAGAAAATGTCCTGAGTGCACCCCTGGGAAAGGTGGACATCCTTTAGAGAAGGGTCCTTCAGTTTGCATTTATCTTTGGGCAAAAAGGAGAACCAAGAACCCACTGGAGCTGGCCACAAGCCCACCGGTATGAAGTGGTGAAGCATTTTTTATAATACATTTAAGTCTCTTCCTGTTCCCAGTCTTGACCTCTGAAATGAAGCAAGATAACATTTCTTCATAGGTCTTTCCCAGCTCCAACATTTGATGAAGATTCTAACATATCTATAAAAATTAGTGCTTTTCCCACAAGTCAAAAAGTCGTTTAGGATTTTCATTTTTTAGATATTAGTCTCCTATACTAAGTACCCACCAGTCATTACTAAATGATCTCCTGCATTGCAAAGCATGAGAAGAATATAGATGGGGGTGAAGAAGACAACTTTCAGCTCTTCTGTTGCACTGGTGTTTGTTATCACCAAACCTAGCATGGCAAGCTTACTCTTACCAGTTGACATCCCTGCCACCTAATTAGAGGCAGATAAAACAGTGGTGATGCCCAGATCAGCTGTAATGATTTTGTGTGTTCAATTATTCTTCTTGACAATTAGGTCTGACTGCAAAGGCCTCACAGGAACGTCAGAACCCACTTCCTACAAAGCAGGTAATGTCACAGGTGTGACCATGAAATCAATAACGAGCCACGATTCTGGCAGAGGGCATCCAGGTCAGATGGAACAGCCCTTAAATTAAACATTGATAAGCAGAACACAATTATCCGTCATGTTTAAGTGCCTGCGTGAAATGAGCAGCCAGGGAATGGGAGCAGTGGGGGGAAAAGATTAGTGAAGGAGGTATTGAAATGCAGTGTCCATAGTGTTGCTCTCGGGCTCTCACAGAAGCCCTATAATCTGTTCTCCAAGCCATAAAATTCAGATTAAGCACACTGCATTAAGATGATGGGCCCAGATGTGGCTTTGTTCCCCATTCTCTGTCTCACCTGGCTGCTAGCTCATTCTAAGGGGGACGAGCACAGTGCCATCTGCAGTGATTTCTGTAATTGTGTGAGACATAACCATATTCAAGGATACATTAAACTAAAGATTGGGGTAAAACTGATCAAGAAAAAATCAGGAAAACTGATGAATAGTAACAAAGAAGCCCCTTCCCCCCCTGCCCTGGCTTTGTTCACATTAAGCTAGCGAAACTGGTTTATATCATGTAGTAGGCCCTGAGGAATGCCTGAATTCAACCTGACTGATTTCAGAGCGTGCATTGGCTGTATACATTTTAAGTTCCAGGATATATCCAATCATTTCACTGAAAATTCTTTCCCAAGACCCTAAAATCGCACAGATTGGTTATCTTCTTAATATACAGATCATCAGAAAAGTTCTTTGCCCATAAATTGGCAACCCATAAATGGATGGTGGTTTGGTTAGAAGACTTGAATCAAAAAAAGCCATTGGCAGCCCCCAGGCAAAATTGAGTTGACCCTTCATATGATACAAGAAGTTCATATATTAGGTCACTTGAGTAACACGATAATCATGAGGATGGTTGGCAATCCTAAGTCACTGACAGAATTCAAAGTAAAACGATGGTATTACTCATGCTACTAAGATCCTGAGAGATTCTTATTCACTGACTCCTCTAGGCAAAAAAAAAAAAAACCAAACCAAACCAAAAGCCCTCAAATGACCTTGCACTTGATTAAAGATCATTGGAAGGAACACAGTAAAACTCTCAGATTGTGATATATTGTGGATTCTGATGTGCTGTGCACATTTCCTGAAACATACGCAATAACACCTGACACATCCGGCCGTCGTAATTCTTGGGAATATAGCCTGGTGTAGTACAGACTACTGAATTCAGAATCAGAGGACCTGGGTTCAAATCCCACATTTGCTACTTACCTACTTGTCCTAAGTCACTCTAACTCCAAAGGCCTTGTTTTCCCACCTCTAAAATAAGGAGGTTGGACTGGAGCTAAGATATGTCCGTGATCCTTTGCCGGCTTTAAATCTATGACCTCATAGACATCTAAGGACCAAGAAAAAGCCGAGAAGCCGCAGGGCAGCCCAAATAGATGTCATAAAATCCAGCCACCGAAACTCACGCACTTCACGTCTAGTAAGACATACATCCTTTATTTATCCTACCCTATCGACTCCTATTTTAGATTCAAATCTGACAAGCTGCGTCCTCTGGTTTCCCAGTCCTCAGCCGATTAAAAGCAGCAAATTAAAAGTGAAGAAAACTGTGAGAGGCAAATACACCGATAGCACTAAAAGTGGTAAATAATGGAGAAACAGAGAGGAAAATCATAAAAAGCAAGCATAAGAACTCAAAAAAATATTATAGTTGGGGTCGTTAAGAATGCCCAAGGAGTTATGAAACTGCCTGTACCCTTTGACCCAGGTCTGTTTCCTAAGATGATTAGGGAAAAAGGAAAAGGACCTATGTGTTCTAAAATATTCATAGCAGCTCTCTTTGTGGTGGCAAAGAACAGCAAATTGCAGAGAAAAATTTTTGGTATATGAGTGTGATGGAATAGTACTGTGGTATAAGAAATGATGAGTTCAGTGATCTTAGAAAAACATGGAGAGACTTGCCCCCCAAAAATGAAGAGTGAAATGAGCAGAACCAAGAAAATGCTGTTTAAAGTAACAGCAAAATTGTTTTAAGAACAATTTTGAATGAATAAGTCATTTTGACTATTATAAATACCTAAATTAACTACAAAAGACATATGAAGAAAGATGCTATCTGTGTCCAGAGAAAGAACTGATAAATAGATGTATAGAATGAGTTTACATAATACATATAAACATATATGTATTATATATATGTATCTATCTATATCTATCTATCTATCTATACACACACACACACATGTTTTCATCTAATGGTAGCCATCTCAAGGAGGAGGAAGGAAAAAACAAAGTTACTTGATAACTTTATCATATGTTTAAAAGGAAAAGCAAGTTGTGCACAAGAGATTTGCAGTTTTGTGTGCAATCATCTTTTTTTTCTATTCTACTATCTTATGGAAATGCTTGTTTTATTTCTTAAGTTGAGAATAAAAAAAATAAATACAATAGATACTTTTTAAAAAGAATAGGGGTAAAGAGCTGTAGGAAATAATGAAGGGGAAGGTTTCAGAAAAATCTAGGAAGACTTGTATGAACAGATGCACAGCAAAGTGAGCAGAACCAGGAGAATAAATTATACAATAATGAAAATATTATAATCAACTTGGAAAGAGTTTTTACTCTGATAAACACAATGACCAATCAGCGTTCCAAAGAACTCAAGATGAAACAAGCTATCCACCTCTAAACAAAGAGCTAATGGACTCAAGAGTACAGAATGAAGTCTATTTTTCCCTTCCTTTTCTTTTCTTTCTTTCTTTCTTCTTTCCTTCTCTTCTGCCTTTCCTCCTTTCCTTCTCTCCCTTCCCTCCCTCCCTTTCCTCCCTCCTTTCCTTCCTTCCTTCTTTCCTTCCTTCCCTCCTTCCTCCCTTTCTTCTTTCCTTCCTTCCTTCCTTCTCTCTCTCTCTCTCTCTCTCTCTTCCTTCCTTCCTTCTTTTCTTTCTCTTTCCTTTCTTTCTTCCTTCCTTTCTTTCTTTCTTTCTTTCTTTCTTTCTTTTTCTTTCTTTCTTTCTTCCTTCTCACATAACTAATGCAGGAATTTTTTTGCATGACAACACATACTTGTAATGAGTTTTGTTTTTCTTGACTTAGTGGGGGAGGGAAAGGAGGATGGGAGAGAATTCAGAACTGAAAATAAAATGAAATTTAATTTAAAAATTGAAAAATAAATTAAGGGGGAAAAAAATAAAGTCAAAGCATCCTGACACTTCAATAGCCTGTGAAAGCATAACCATATTTGCACTGTAGTTTAAAAATAGACATTGATAACAAGGATCATCATAATAGTGAGTCAAAAATTTACACAAAAATAGGGATTAAAAGTATGAGTCAAAGATGAAATATTATTTGACCGTAGAGTCAAAAGGGAGTCATTGAAATTTGTTCAGTAGGGGACTGGCATGGTCAGACCAGTACTTTGGGAAAATCACTTGCAGAATAAATTATAGAAAAGAAAGACTTGAGACAGAAAGATCAATTGTGAGGCTAATACAATAATCCAGGACAAAAATGATAAGATCCTAAACTGGAGTATTGGTTAGCAGAAGAAGTAAAGTAGAATAAAAAAAGGAAAAAGATGAAAAAGATGTGGATATAGAAATGCCACGATTTGGCAACTGAACAGATATGTAAAGGAGAGTGATGGGGAGGAAAGGGTAGAGCTGGGAGATGCTGGGGAATGAGAGTAGCTGTGATTGTGCTGGAAACAGAGCCCTGCAAATGTGTATCATGGAGAGTACAGAATCTTCCAACTCTCTGATTGGTTGATCACATACCCTTTGAGGTCAGGCTCTGGCCTTCTGGGGATCACAGCCTCAGTTTGGAAAATGGCCTAGAGTGCTGAGAAGCCCGAGGTCCCATAGCCAGTATGTGTAAGAGCACTTAAACCTAGATCTTTCTAGCTTGAAGGCCAGCTCTCTACCCAAAAGGTTCAATTATTTTCAACATAATCTGTTTAAGAGAGTTGAGAATTGTAAAACCTATTTTTAAAATTTTTCCACTAAAATGGTTAAAACAAATTTTTAAAAAGGGTGTAAGCTTTCATTGAGTGGGATATTTTTTATTGGAATATAGACCTCAATGATGCCAGATAAATAAGGTCAATTATATCATTATATCCTGTCACAGATAATCCACAAAATGAATAATCAGAAATATCGATGACCATGAGCTAAATGTGTTTTTGTGTATATGTTTTATATATGCATACATTATAATCTAATTCATTCATACCCCAATATTTGGGAATTCATGATAATTCAAATCATAAGTAGGCTAGTTTGTCTTTGCATTGTCTTTTTTTAAAAAAAATGATAATTTGATGAATTATTAGGATAACAAGATGACAGGAAGCCTAGTGTGGTGGATAGATAGTTGGCTTAGAGTCAGGTTAATCTGGGTTCAAATCCTGCTCCTGACATGTACTAGCTGTCATGAGCGTGCATAAAGCATGACTCAGATGTGTCAACACTTCATAATAGAACTATAAACACATAAACACAATTTATCAATCTGCAAAGAGTTCTTCCACACTACAGATATCAACCTCAGCCTTGATATGAATAAAGACTGAAGCCTAATGTCTACAACAAGAAGAACAAATAGAAAAATTAAGATTATTTCATGTTTATGACCTAAACAAACTCATTATTTGTCTATTTAGCTAACAGGCTGTATCTTGATTGCAGGTCAATTGTTACCATGATCAATGAAAAGTTTAGAAGTCTGAGGTATATTAAAATGTCATAACTTACATTTTATGCCAATGAACTCATCAATTTGTATTTGCACTCACTCTGAACCATCAGAATCCAAACAATAACCAAGTAAGACTTGGGCTGGGACCCATTGTTGACCAATTAATGAGAGTCAGAGTGATTTAGGTTTAAGGCATGGTCCATAAAAAAAAGAAATCTAGCCCATAAACTCCAAGATATCTTGCTAGGTTTCAGTGATCAAAACTTACCTTCCTTTGGACAGAGCACCCGCAGGTAAGGCTAGGACTCCCTGTGTGGACAGAGGGATAAAGGATAGGGAAAGGAGGGAAAAGAGGGAGAAAATGGAAAAGAAGAAGAAGAGGGAAAGGGAGGGAGAGAGAGAGGGAAGGAAGAAAGGAAAAAAGTAAGGAAAGAAAGAAGGAAGGAAGGAAGGAAGGAAGGAAGGAAGGAAGGAAGGAGCTGCATTGTTCAACTGGAACTGGCCAGTTGGGTCCCCAGTGGGACAGCTACTACTGCTTATGGGTTGTTTGCCCTTCATTCTCAAAGAGGACCATAATATAAGGAAGGAGATGTCATGACTTGCAAATTAATTTGATTTAAGTGAGGCAGGCCTGTGCAAAGTCACCAGCCTCACTCTCTCCTCCAGAGACATCTGGGTCCAGTGGCAAAATGTGGATCATGAGAACTGAAGATGGCCCCAGATGCAGTGGGAGACCTTGGCCTTCTTAAGCTAAGGTCTTTCCAAGTTCTCATTTCGACTGAGGCAATGCCCGTTCGGTGATTAAGGCTAGGTTAAAAAAATGAGGAAAAGAATGGTCTCTTTTATCTAGGCAAAAAAAAATCAATCTGGGAGGTGAAGACCCTCAAGGTTTCTGGCTAAACACCCTGCACAAGTTCTTGTAGGAGATATCCTGTAGCCTGCTTATAATCACAGTGCATCTCTCTATTGGATCATCCATAACTGACTGTTTGGATACAGTGGTATAGCAAGATTTGAAACCATCTAGCATCGCAGAATATTTCTGGGTTTTTTAAAGGGGGTTTTGCACCATTGAGCACCATCAATTGAATGAACCACGTGAATTCCAACGTGAAATACATCCTGTTCTCTTCCACTTATTTAGTTCTGGATATAACTCTTTGTCCATCTATAGTGCCAATGTTAAATATATGAGGTGACATATTAACTCAATGGATCACAATCCAACTTCATGGCATGGTCTGTCAAGGAAGGCAAAGAAGTGTATGTTCCATCTCTAAAATAATTCATCTAACATAGTTAAATTTTTTTAAAATAAGCATCAGTGCTGATGGGAATCATAATCAGAGGTAGTCAGTAGGTAGTAGCAAGTATTATTATCCCCATTTGACAACTGAGGCAACTGAGGTTATGAGCAGTTAATCTTGCTCAAAGTCACTTGGCTAGTAAGTGCCAGAACCAGGACTTAGTCCCACTTCTCAAGTCTTCTGACCATAAATAAATGTCCTTTCTACTGCCTGAGATATCAGCTATACAGAATGGCTCATTCTCTAAGGGACAAATAGCTAGGATACTTTTTGTCATTGAATAACTAAAGTATTCTGCCATTAGTGGAGAAGCTGCTACAATGCCCTATTTCCCTAACATAAACAAGGTTTCTTTAGGTTATTTTATAATTATCAGTCATTTACCATGTTAGTTGAAACAGGCTGTCCCCAAATACAGGATATCATCCTGAAATGATATTTCTTTTAAAGAAAAAACACATCATTGAACACTGAAAAATAACACAAACTATAAACACTCAGGCTTTGAACTAGCCAGATTTAAGGTGGGAAAAGTGAAGTCTACATTCAGACCAACATGGTTTGACAATAACAGGCCAGACACAGAAAACCTGGGCCAATGTAACAATAGGTTGTTCCTAATGAAAAAAGGGACCTCAGGAAATGAAGCCTGGGGACAGCTAGGTGGCGCAGTGAGTAGAGCACCGGCTCTGGAGTCAGGAGGATCTGAGCTCAAATCCGGCCTCAGACACCTGACACACTTACTAGCTGTGTGACCTTGGGCAAAGTACTTAACCCCAATTGCCCTGCCTTCCCCCCTCAAAAAATAAAGGAGTGAAATCTGGACCTGTCTGTGATGTGATGCTTATAATTTCAGACTTATTGAAGGAATTGATATTATAAACCAGTACTTTTGGAGCTAATGAGAACAATACACACACACACACACACACACACACACACATTTGAAAGAACATCTAACAATCAGTAAGCATTGATAGGCTATCTAAATGGAGTTGAGAATTTGAGTCTGAAGTTCAGAAGAGAGATCAAAGTTAGATAGAGATACAGATTTGGTTGCCTTATATGTAAAGGTGATCATTGGAACCAAGGAAATGAATGAAATTTCCAAAGGGAAGAATATAAGGAGAGAAGAAAAAAAAAGATTAAGGACAAAACATTAGATAACATCTACCTTAAAGAGCTAACAAAGGCAGGAAAACTAGTTAAAGAGGTAGAAGAACTGAGAGACTGTGGTATCCCTAAAGCTCAGAAATAAAAAAGCATCCAGTAGGAGAGAGTAATCAACAAAGACAAATGTGGCAGAAACATCAAGGACAAACCACGAAGCTGAGAACTAAAAAAAAATAAAAAGGTTTTGGTGATTGTGATCATGGATGACCTAGGAGAGAGCATTTTCAATAGATTGGTGGAGTGAAAAATGGTGAAGTGAAGGTATCAAGGTTAGATAGCAGAAGAGAGGAAAGAGATTGGAGGATCTAGCTAGATAGAGTAGAAGTATCAAGGGAGAGGATTTTTCTTCTTGGACCTGAAGAGACCTGAACATGTTTATAAACTGATGAGAATGGTAAGATCAAAGATCAAAAATCAAAGAGACTGAGTGAATACTGGCTCAAGAAAGAAATAAAAGAGAATGGAATCAATGATACAATGATCAATGATCAAACATACAAGCAAAGCAATTAGCTTTAGTGAAGAATAAGACCGTTTCTTGATTAAATTCTTAGTGAGGGTAGAAATTCTTTGGAATTAGAATAATGCCTATTATCCGGACCATGCCATGCAATTGGACTGCCAATCTACTGAGCTAATCTATCAACTCATATATTTAGAATTGGCATTATAGATGGACAATGAGTTATATCCAGAACTAAATAGGAGGAAGAGGACAGGATGTATTTCATTTTGGAATTCATATGGTACGTTCAACAACTGAAGGTGCTCAATGCTGCAAAACCCCATTAAAAAAACCCACAGAAATATTCTTCTGTGATGCTAGATGGTTTCAAATCTTGCCATACCACTGTATCCAAACAACCAGCTATAGGTGATCCAATGGAGACATGCACTGTGATTACCAGCGGGCTACAGGATATCTCCAAGTGCCCCAAAAAGACTTTTGGGATATCTTGTATACCAATAGAGTAAAGGGAAATATGTGATCAGAAAAGAAGATAGGATGCTCATGTAACATGAGCAAGAGATGACAGACAACCAGGTGCTGCTCTGGTACTCGTAGGACGTCAAAAGGCTGAAAGGCTTCTGACATGTTGGATTGATCTTTTGTGGTAGAACCATGGGAGAACATGGACAAGAGTCACACAGAATGAGAAGTTACGGACAGGTTGTGATCTGTACTGCTGGATGGAGCACTCACATGAGATCCCAGATTCAGTGAATGTTAAATAGTAGAGTTACTTCTTCTTCAGTGACCAGAGGAAAGGAAAAGGTGGAGAGCTTACACTTAATGGCCTCAGTAGTCTCAGTGAAGTAAAAGGCTAAGTCTGGGGACTGGGGATATAGTGCAGTTTAATGGAGAATACTATGCTATGCTATAAGATATAGAGTATAAAATATATAAAATACTATCTCATACACACATAGTATCTCATACATACACAGTATATTACTATATACTATGCCACAATATATAGTATATGTAACACACTATACTATAATATCTATCTAGCTATAAGACCTTTAAAAACTAAATATTTGCTTCCTCCTCTCTCTTTGTTCCAAATCTGCAAGTGAAGATATTGTTCACAAAATTAGAGCCATAAGATGGTTATTCTAGATATGTGAAGGTTAAAAGTGGAAAACAGCATTCCAGGTAAGTTATGGATACTTGAAATGATGCCGTTTGGATTATATAACGCCCCTGCAACATTCTATTGCCAATGACATCCTTAGAGATTTCCTCGACCACTTTGATAGAGCCTTAACATTCTCTAATGTGTTACTCAAGTGTTATACCCAGCATGTAAAAGATATTCTTCAGACTTTCCAGATGGCTATGCGCTGAACTAGAAAAATACAAGTTTTACCAAAAGTTCTTGGAATTTTCAGAACATATTGTAATATTATATTATATAATATTATAATAACAAGTGGAATTTACAAATCATTTAAGGTTTTCAGAGCAGATTAACTCATTTGATTCTTCACAACACTGTAGTAATTACTCTAGGCATTGCTATCTTCATCTTACAGATGAGTAAACTGAGGCATACTGCAGTTAAATGACTTTCTCTTGGTCACTCAGTTAAATTCTAGGTCTGGGAATTGAATCACAGTCCTTCCTGACTCCGATTCCATCAATCTTTCCACCACACATTGCTTCCATTTATCATCTCCCTTGGTGGACTACCTTAAAAGGGAGTAACAAATTGGGAACTTCCAACTGCCCAACAACACTGTAGTACAGTAATTACTTAGGTTCACGAATTTCTTACATATTGCTTTTACCAAAGATTTCACTCATCATAGACTTACTTTAAAAGGCACCTGCTTTCAAAGAGCTCCAGCTACTCAGACTTCCTTCAAGCTGTGGAAGGCAATCTTCACCTCAGCTCCTATTTAATCAGGCCTGATCTCAAGCAAACATTCACGATGAAGGCAGATATCTCCAAGCAGCTTATAAGATAAGGGCTATGGTATAAACCCTGGGGTCTCAAAATTTTTTTCCATCTCTTAACTGTCTACTCTCAAAAAAAGAATACATGGTAAAAAAATACTATGATATATCTATGACAGGAAGATTTTGGCCATTAAAGTTACCTTTGAAGATCAGCTCAAAACCATAGTAGTGCCCTGCACATAGGACATACAGAATAATTGCTATTTCATTCATTCACTGGTTTATTAAAAGACATATAATATCTACTACAAGTCCTCATATATCACTAAAACTTAGAGTACCTCCATTCTGGAAAACATATCCAACATGCCACGACCAATGGAGCCTATTCTCTGCAGACCATTTTCGTGGTTCCCAGCAATCTGGGTACCCATCATAGTGGATGCCTTCTGCTGAAACATGGAGCAGCAGCTCTAATTTCAATTTCTCTAGTTGTATCACAGTTCCACCATGACCAGAAACTTGGGTCCCCAAAATAACCAGCAATGAAAATGGGGGACATTTTGGCAACTTACTATTATGTGCAACTCAGCAATATAGAGCATCCTTTGACACCTATGATTGTCCTGAGGTTCCTTCATAGTAGTGTCTATAATCATTACCAAGGCTCTAAAGACCATGGCATAGCAAATCTTTGAACTTTTTATTAGCCTCCCATCAGCCTTTAAAACAAAAATATTTTTTTTAAACATGAACACTACCTCCCTACGACCCACCAATCTTCACAGGTTTTATGGGAACACATTTTTTTCACTTGATGGCTTCCATGGGGACATTCTAGCAATCAATCAACGAACATTTATTAAGTATCTACTATGTGCTAGGCACTGTGCTAAGAACTGGAGATACAAAAAGAGGAAAAAGACAGCCTCAAAGAGCTCACAATCTAACTGTGGAGACAACATGCAAACAATTGTATACAAAGCAATCTACAAACAGGATAAATAGGGAATAATTAACAGAGAGAAGGTACTAGAATTAAGAAGAGTTGGGGAAGGTTTTCCTATAAAAAGGTAGGATTTTAATTGGAGCTTAAAGGAAGCCAAGGATATATTTGTGTGGGTCCCCACATATAGGGTAGGAGGCACCTCAGGACAAGACTGTCACTTAGTCAAGACTGTAGTCAATTCATGATCAGTCATTGCTAGTAACAGTTCTAGGCTCACTACCCTGGTCGCTTTCTTCTGCCCAGAGATATAGACTAATAGGACCCTTATCCAAGGATCCCCACTCTCCTAGACACACATAAATAATGTGGAATTCCCTGGACTCAAACTTTTATTTAAAAGTCCCAAAGAAGTTGAACCACCTTACATAACTAGTTAAAAGGTGGGAGGAGTGGGGATAAAATTCAGATGCTGTGAATGATCAAGCATCCCAAATGTAAAAGCCAACAGAGTTTCACTAAATAATAACCAACCTCACCTAAAATAGAGGGAAGTAAAGGCAAGTGGCCAGAATTCAGATCACCAGCATCAGGTTGTTTCTGCCACCACTGCATAACTACAGCTGTTTTTCTTCCTACAATTCACCTTTGCACTTTCTCCATCCTGGCATGTTTGACAGCTGCCTCTGCTGAGCACCGTTGTGTGGAGGGTATGGCTTTCACCAAGGGTGCATGGTTTTGTTTACCAGCCGTCAAGTGGCTCCACGTCTATGTCAAGGAGGTATGTCTTGGTTGTCAGCCATGCATCACTGACAGTATCAGAAGGAAGGCAATTCACCTTCCATTTTATCAGTGTTCAAAGCATGACAGAAATGATGGCTGGTAGACATCCCAGAGTCACCAGGCTGTACCCAGCCTAGGGGATGCCATGGTTCAACTGTGCTGATCCAAGGTGGTGGCCTACTCACATTATAGGGGGTATTATAAATAACCAAGGAGGACCTGTCCTTATTGTTGTTTATTATTCCTATGATATCTGCAGCCCTCAGCCCTTCCCATCAGTTCATCGGGTAGATTTCCAATGTGAGTATACTAAGCTTTGAATTGCCTCTGGTAGTTTTGCATACTGAAGTCAAGATGTCTGTATGGTTGAAATCAAGATGCATGATTGGCTTGCACACAATATTTATGGCCTTGCCCCACCCTGTCCAGGAGATATTTATATCTGGGAGAGTGGGACTTCCTTGAAAAGCCCTATGATTATTTGCCCATACTGTTAAAATAGTGAAGACAAAGCCATTGCATGATTTCATTATGAGGGAAAACTAGCTAAGATGTTGGGTGATAAAAAGTTTGCCCTATGGGGTAGTACCTGAAATATAACTGTACTATGGGACCACACTGGGGGACAAAGAAGCATGGTAGGTAAGTAGAGATCTGTGACATATCTGGAGATATGCAACAGGACTTTTCCCATACACATCCAGATGATCCACCACTCTCAGGCAAATAGACAAATAGAGAAGGTAGAGAGGACAATCAAACAATACTTCAGGTGGTTCCTTGAATAACCACATGGCAATTGGCTCCTCATGTTAGCCCTCAAGGAATTTGCCTACAATAATACGCTCTTTGCTTGAATCACCATGGCCTTTTTAAAATACAAATTATGGCTTTCGTCACCAAACCTATCTCACCTTGCTAACCAGTCTCTGAGTGGTCAACTGTCTTCCATCCTGAAGCTTGAGGAGACTAAATAGGTTCACATGGACCAGATAAGTTATTCCTGAATGAAGACTGTTTTCTGCCTTTCCTTTGGAAATCATAGAAAATAGAGAATTCATTGTCATAGGTTCAATGAGGCATGACATTTCTGGTGGTAAATCTGAGGCTAAGCCTAGGGTCAGAAAGACCTGAGTTTAAATCCAGCTTCGGACACTTAGTAGCTGTGTGTCCCTGGGCAAGTCACATAAACTATTTGCCTCAGTTTCCTCATCTGCAAAATGGAGATAATAATAGCACCTACCTCCCAGGGTTGATGTGAGGATAAAATGAGACAATATTTGTAAAGCACTTCGCACACTTAAAAGCATAAATGCCAGCTATTATTATTACTTTACACAGTAGGGGGATGAACTTCTGAAAGTCATTATCTCAAGAGGTGGTCCAGGAGGTTCAAGAAGTATTTAGAGACATTTATGCATGATAGACTTTAATGGCTTAGAAAAGAAAGCCAAGGGTGTTGGGAACTTACACCTCAATTTTGAGCTAGATGTCATGGAGGGTAACAGCATGCTCTGCCCAAAAGTGTACCTTTAGAACCTTTATCAGAAACAGAACACTGGACTGGGTTGGACCATGGGGTGCAGTGAGGTTTTTTCATCATTGCTATGTAGATAGGTGCCTTTGTTTTGACATCAGAAGAATTTCCAAATATATCCCATCTCTGATATTCAACAAGTGTCAATTTGTAACAAAGAGTAACAAAAAAGGAAAAAAGCAGATCAGAAAAACTAATTAATTAATCAACCATGCTGTCACAAACGACAGAATATGCAATTTTCCACGCTCATAGTCCCAAACTTCAGGAACCAAAAAAGGGAGGTTCATTTTCTCAAATACTTTGAGACCAAGCTCAGTCATTATAATTACATGATGTCCAGGTTCATTATGTTGTTCTAGACTTTTACACTTTTGTAGTAATTACGTATGTTGTTTTTCTGCTTCTGTTTACTCTTCATCAATTCATACGTCTTCTTATGTTTCTCTGTACCCTTTCTTAAAATTATGAATTTAACAAATAACATTTCAACTTACAGAAAATCAGTATCTTATATGAAATTGTGAACCTCTGTTATTTACAGTTTTAAGTATATCTATTTTCTGAATTCACATTCATTGTTTCTTATATTTCAGGAATGTTTCATTAAATTTTTGTATCTCAGTTTAGTGGCAGCTGGTATCACGATGGATAAAGTACTAGCGTACTTAAGGTCTAGAATCAGAAAGACCTAAATTCAAATCCAGCCTGATACACTTAGGAACAGTGAGACTTCAAGCAAGTCAATTAACTTCTGTTTATCTCAGTTTCCTCAACTAGAAAAAGGGGATAATAATAGTACCTGCCTTGCAAGGTTACTGTGAGGATCAAATGAAATAATATTTATAAAATCACTTAGCCTGGTGCCTGGCACATAGTAGGTACTATATAAATGCTTATTCTCTTCCTTTCCCCCAATTTAGTTAACCATTCTCCATTCAAGGAGCACCCATTTTGGTTCCAGTTCTTTGTTATTACAAATCTGGTGTTTACAGGACCTTTCTGTCCTTAAAATCCTTATGGTATGGAACTAGCAGTGTGTCCCCTGAACCAAAGAGTATGAACATTTTAGTCATTTTAAGTGTATTTAGTTCTACTTATTGTCCATCTTTGCCAATTTGCTGGACCTGAAGTAAGTTGTATTGCTTTTCATGCCTCTCACTGACTTTTAAAGGCTTCAACATCTTGGTCCCACCTCATTGTACGCTACTTCCCTCCCATCACTCAAGAGTCCAGCCAAACTAGATTTTTCTGTTTCTCACACGTGACTCTTGTCTCCATGCCTTTGCAGTAGCTACCTTCCATGCCTGTAAAGTATTCTCTCCTCATCTCTTCCTCAAAGAATCCCTAACTTTCTTTAAGACACAGCTCAAGGATCATCTCTAGCAGCTGAGGGTATCAGGAAAGGCATCGTGCAGCTTCATATTAACTGACATTTATTTTGTATATGTTCTGTACATACTGAAATATGTATATGCTATGCCCCCCCCACCATTAGGATGTAATGAGAGTAGAGAATTTTCCATTTTTGTCTTTGTATCTTGAATGTAGTAAATGCTTTTTATTGATTAATTAATAGTTGTAATTTGAAGCAATTTTTCAAATGTTTCTTAATAGCTTGAAAATTTTTTGAAAACTGCATGTTGAGATCTTTTGATCACTTATCCATTGAGAATGTCTCCTGGATCCTAACATATTCTTATTAATTCCCTCTATGTAACTTGGCTATCAGACCCTAAACAGATATTTGATACTAATACTTTTCCCCAACCATTTCTCTTTTTATCCAAACTGCAATGAGTTTGCTCATGCAAAAACAAAACCAAAAAACAAAAAAAACCCACTTTTTAATTTCATGAAGTGAAAATTAGCTTTTTTTTTTTATTTTGGAGGATCTTCTCTTCATTTTATTTGGTTAATAATTATTCTTCTACCCTTACTTGTGAAAGATACCTACATCAATTTTCTTTTATTTTTAATGATAAGAACTTTATATTTATGTCAAGCATGCTTTCAGAACTTAGTGTTTTTACAGGAAATTTACATAAAATTTACAAGATAACGTTATTTTAAGTTTAAAAGGAATAGCAAGTTGTACATAATAGATTTGCAGTTTCATGTGCATTTTTTAAATAAACAGTATAGTTTATACTGTTGTGGAAATGCTTGTTTTATTCCATAAATTAAAAATTATATATATATATATATATATATATATATATTTTTTTTTTAAATAACTTAATGTAATCATGTTATAAGATCCTGATGTAAACTTCTTTCATCCTTTATTTCTATATTTTCTTTCTTCCACCAAACTTTTTTCCCAACAGTTTTTGTCAGTTAGGGAGTTTTTCCCTAAGTATTTTATGTTATTGGGCTTATTAAACATTGAGTTACTTACTGAGTTCAATTGTTTCTGAGTCTTGCTTATCTAGATTGTTGCATTGATTTTTTAAAAACATTTTTCTGACCACTTCCTTATAACTGCTTTATAAGTTGAGGCCAAGAAGCACTATTCCCCCTTCATTCTCACTTTTTTGTTATTTGCCTTGAGATTATAGACCTCTTGTGTATTCAAACAAATTTTGTCATTAAGTTATCTGGTTCTGTAGAGTATCCATTAGTCTGGAAATTAACTTTAGTGTTGCCATTTTATTATATTGTCAACAGCCAACTATAAGCAATCAATATCCCTCCAATAATTAAAACCAATATTTTTTCTTTAAAGCATATTTTCTAGTTATATTTATATATTTTCAATTGGCCTCATTAGGTTGAACCACAGACACTTTATGCATTTTCTAGTTATTTTTAAAGTTCCTTTTCTATTATTTCTTTTTTAATTATGTTATAGCTATTTGGAAATGCTGATGATTTCATGGGTTTAGTTTGTGTCCTGCTTCTATTAATTTCTTAGCCTTTTTGCTGATTCTCCAGGGTTTTCTAAATGAACCACCACATCTCCTGCAAATTTTATCTGCTCTTTACTCTTCTTTTTGCTTTCAATTTATTTTTCTTGTCTTACTGCTACCAGTCACAGTTTGTCAATTATAACAGATAATATTGAGAGGAGAACGCATCCTTTCTTCTGTATTTATTGGAAAATTATTTTTAGTATTTCCCATTGCAAATAATGATAGATTTTAGCTGTAGATATATACTTGTTCTGTTTTTAAAATGTTTTCTATGTTGATGTTTTTAGAGTTTTTAACATGAATGAAGGTTGTACTTTTTCAAAGCCTTTTTGCATGCATTGATATAACCGTGTGGTTTTGGTTGTTTTTGTTTTTATATGATTAACTATGTTAATTGGTTTCCTAATGTGAAACACACTTATGCTGCCATCAAAAATCCACCTTGATCATAGTTGGATTTTTTTAATATAATGCTGTAGTCTTTGGGGGGACTTTATTTTAAAATGTTTCAGTATTCATTGATGATACTGATCTATAATTCTTTTCCTTTGCTTTTTCCTTCCCTACTTTAGGTATTAGAATCATGTTCAACTCATAAAAATAGTTTGATCAAGTGTTTTCTTTCTCAAAGAAAAAAATAGGTATTAATTGCTCTTTATAAATATTTGATAGATTTTACCTAGGTAGACTGAATTTTTTTTCCCCTCAGTAGTTCCCTTATGTTCAATTTCATTTTCTAAGATGGGAAGTGGTTTAAGATGTCTATTTCATGAAATGTTCATCTGAATGTTTTATATTCGGGGATAATAATTTATTTCCTTTAAATCCTGAGTTTTGCCAGCATATAATTGTGTATAGTAGGTTCTGATAATTCTTTTTGTTTCTTCTTTGTCGTGATATTACTGTGCTAATTTTTTATTTTGGCAATCTTGCTTTTTTGATTAGGTGAACAAAAGTTTTGTTCATTTTATAAGATTTTTCAATGAGCCAGAATTTAGTTTTATTATTTCTATAGTGTTTTTGTTTTCATGTACAAGTAGTACTGACCTTTATTATATTGTCACTGGCCAACTAGTGTGTTTCACTTTCTATTTTCATCTATTTTTTCCTCTACCTTCCAATATATACTCTTTTGTGTTGGTTTTGGGTTCATTTATGTTGATTTCCTAGCTTTTAAAAGCACTAGATTTATACCCTGAATTATTCATTCAACTTCTCTTTCTCCTCTTCTGATTCTTTAAGTTCCCTCTAAATTTTTGACACCTTAGGTCCTTTTTACTCCTTGATTTTCTTTCTTTTTTCTTTTTTTTAACTGTCAGTTCAAGATTTTAAACTATAGCCTAGCCCATACACATTATAATATCAATTTCAATACTTATCTTTCTTTGGTAATTATTCTTATTTACCCTTATTATGTTTCTTCTGTTTAGATATTTGAAAGTTCAGTGTTCTACTCACTTCTAAGTTTGGTTGATTTTTCAGGAATGCTTCAAATACTTGCCTTTTATTAAAGGATCATTTTGGGGGTTGATGATTAGGCTTAGCTTTGAAGGATATATTCTTTTTGTTTGCAGCTTCAGGTCCTTTGCTGTTTGGAATGTTCTTTTCCAATACTGCCTTAGATTTCTTATGACTATGTGCTACTACTGACATATTTGAATTAGTATTTTTTTCGTAGATGAAAATCTCCCAGCTACTTGCAAAATGTGATGTTTGTTATTGAAATTGTGAGTGTTAACCACTACATTCCTTGGAATTTCAAGCATGGGATTATTCTCTAGAAACAATCTGTGGGTTTGTTTGCTACATTCAAGAGTGCATGCTTTGTTTTCTGTATTCAATGGGTCCAGGTAGTTTTATTGTATTATTTCATATGGTGTGATATTCAAGTTTTTTGATTTATCATGTTCTTTTTGGAAATAAGTTATTTCTATGCATCAGTTGCTTTAGCTTAGCTAGAATTCACAAGATTTTCTAAAGTTGTTACCTTTTATTTCTTATCTGCCATATTTTCTTCAACTTCTAAATTTTTTGAGATACAAATCTTCCATTTTCTCTTTCATAACCTTGACTTGTTTAAAGAAATTCTCCATCTTGTCTCCTAATTTCTCCATCTTGTTTGTGTTCTTTTGTTTGATCTTGACAATTCTGATTTCAGGCCTAATATTCTCTTTTTTAAAGTTGCATTTCTCTTTTTGATCATTCTAGGGTTTCTTGCAGTTATCCCATGGGGCATCCATAGAATTCTCTTTTTGATCACATATTTTTTGATTCATTTTACTTCAGAGTATAATAACTGTTCATTATATTCTGGTCTCCCTTTGACTTTTTACTCGTTTTTCCTTCTGACTTTGTGTTGGCTTCTCTGCTTGTGACCTAGGTTTATAATCAAGCTTGTTTCCATGGACTTTTCTCTTTCAGCCTTTCTCTTATATGCCTAGTCATTTGTCTTTGTTTTACCTCAATCTGCTTCCCTTTCTCCTGTTACACAGTTCTCTGAAATTGGGCATTTTCTGCATCCTCATGTTGAGGAAATGTTGGGTCCATTCCAAGAATCAATTTCGGAGGACATTACTGGTCTGAGTTAGAATTATTGTGCCTTTTCCCTCAGGCACAAAAGTTTGGACCCTTCTAGCCAGTTCTGCCCTGATCATATCTTCTACTTACACTCTCCCAGTAGGTTTTGCCTTCCTGTGGCTAAGGAGACTTAGTGTCTGCCACCTCTTCTGAGATGTGGAACGATGGGTCAAAATTAGACATGACCAAAGCCTGAAAGATTGCTTATGAGGATATTTAGTGGTAGCTTTAAATAATCAAGCTTGTGTGTTCAGTTGTTTCAATTGTGTTTGACTCTTCATGGCATCATTTGGGGTTTTCTTAGCAGAGATACTGGAGTGGTTTGCCATTTCCTTCTCTAGCTCATTTTATAGATGAGGAAACTGAGGCAAACAGGGCTAAGTGACTTGCCCAGAGTCATACAGCTAGTGTCTTGAACTCAAGTCTTTCTGACTACGGACCTGGCACTTTATCTATCCACTGTTCCACCTAGCTGTCCCAGTGATTAAGTTACCTGATAGTATTTCATAAGGTATTTACCTTGGGAGGTGTCTTTGCCTTCTAACTTGGTATGATCAGCTTTGTTCTAAAACTTTTGTAGAATTCTTTTTTCTGAAGTTTTGGGGTTAGAGAACTTTGCAGAAAATAACTACCCCCATCATCTTGTTGATCTTGTAATTGAATACGGAATTTCTTAAATGCTTATGCATATGTAGCAATAGACTGGTCTCCACATATGTAGTGAGGCACATGTATAAAAAGAAACGTCCTTGGGACAGAGGTTACACGTTTTTCCAAAGTCTGTGTGTTAACCTACTTATTTCAAGAAATATTCAATACAACAAAAATCCAATGAAGCAAAAGAATTTAAAATAATTTCAAGGGACTTGACCTCTAGGTGTATATCATAAATTCTCACTAAGTATAGTTTTAAAGCAACTCTAGATGCAAAATGTTTAGACATATGATCATACATACTATTTACTTAACAAGTCCACATCCTAGAGAAAATCCTGGGGCAGGAGGGTGCTTATCATCTTGCACATTGTTTTGCAAATGTTCAAGACTTTGTAAGACTCCAAGGGCATTTTGCTAAACTCTTCTTGTTAAAATTCAAAAGAGAAACATAACACAAGTCTTTCTAAGTGGAAGCTTGGGCTAAGTAAACAATAAAGAAAACCACAAAGGACAAGTTGGGTGCTCGTTGTTCTTGCCAGTGAGATAACTAAGCCTGATCAGTGACAGTTGCCTTAGAGATGGGCTACCTCCTGGAGTGCACTGCAAATTAATGTGCCTCAAAGAACACATTAGAAAATTACATTAAATTAAGCATTCAGGGCTCACTCTGCATGCCACAAATTCACCAACCCAAACCACACACACAGACCCCCCTAAGAGTCCTATTGTCCTACCAAATGTCCCTGACTCAGAGGTTCTCTATCAAAATGGCTACACTCTTGTTTTAGTCCATTACCCAAGTGTGCTTTCCTCAGGTAAGTCTAGAGTCAACCAATGAAGAAAACTGCCATACGCTGAGCCTGATTCTTTTCAGTGTCCAAGTCTCTGCTTCAAAGACACATGAGAGAAACACGTTAATGGTCTCAAGCCACAAGGGAATCATTTAGTGCACAGCGATAGTAATGATCCAATGGTACCCCAGGGGCCCAAAAGAGTTATTGTGTCCCACTAAGTACCTAACTTACCACTAGACAGTGACTTAGGACATAGAGAGAACAAAGCTACTTAAATTTTCCACTCACAACCTGAATGCTGGTTCTGAAAAAAATCCTCTCCCAAGGCATTATCAGTATAGAGCATGAACCTTTGATAATGATGGTAGTTGGGCCAAAAACTTGGCATACTGATGAAGTAAATGTAGAAGACCTTAAGCTTGTCCTCTATTTTTGCTACCTCCCCATTCTGCCATATTTCATGATCTATAGATTTTATGGCTCACAACAGGAAGAGGAAGCAATGTGCAAAATCCCCCTGTGTATGACCAAAAAAGACTACATTGAAGGTCAGGGGTGATAGCAATGCTGGAGGCAATTTATTGTGTGAAAAGGGTCATGTAGCTAGCCAGGATTCCTGGCAATATATCAACTATTCTAATTGTAAACCAAATCTTAAAGAACCACCATAGCTAGAAGGAACATGGAAAACACAGTGGGATGAGCAAGAGGCCCAGTAGTTTAAACACAGAGAGTGGAGCACAGAATTGTAAGTTTGGGGGTCCCACACACATATTACAGACCCATGGATCCAAAGGAATGAACAGATTTACCAAGGAGCCAACATGTTCCTTCCACCAGTCTCCCTACTCCATATTCTTTCTCTCCTTTTCTGTCTCTAGGATGGCTGGGTCCAAGTGGCAAGCTCAAAAGCTTACAAAAACCATTTCTTCCTTCTAATTCTTCTTCATAGTCCTGGAAGCTGAAATATGGTATTTCTAGATGAATCAAAAAGTTGTATTTAGTGGGCCTTAAAAAGGAGTCAGACTTTTCCTAGGTTCCATGTAAGCATCCCAGGAGCAACGAGGGACTCAGACACCAAAGAAAATATTCCTGGTATGTGCTTCATAACAGGGTCATTTAGCATCAAGGTGCTGGGTATGCTTACTAAGAAAAAGAAAAAGTTACTGCTCAGAGAAGCTAACCATTATGTGTGAGGTAGTGGGGAGGAAGAGGATTCTTTCTAAATCTGAAAGGTTACTAGGATAATAAAAAGAAGTGGATGCATAAATAAATAATAGCATAATACTATAAAAAATATTTTTAAACCCAGCCAGTACCTGTCCCTGAAAGTCTATGAAGTTGCTGCCTGTTATTTTCATTACTGATAGAGATGATTATTACTAACCATGAAGTGGAAATGGAGGTAGAGGAGGAAGAGAAGAATTATGTAGTATTTGATTGGCATGTTTTTCATCAATGTTTTCCCCCCTCCTAAAAAGGTCCACATCACTTCATCAGGTGAAGTCTCCAAATAGAAGCTTAAGTCTCATATACACAGAGAGACTGACAGTGAACATCAGAACAATTCTTTTATTGTCAGATTTCAAATTGGAAAAAAGCATCGTGGGAAGAGAGAGAAGCATTCAAGGAAATTGTTATATATGTGTACACTTTTGCATTATGCATGTTGTGGAATGCATCCTGAGAGAACTGAGTACTGCAACAAATATCTCTGTGGAGGGAACTGAGCCAGCTGGAAGAGACAGTCTAGGCCCTTAGATGAGGGAGGGGAAATTGGCCTGAGAAGGAAAACTCTCATCCTTGGACACACATAGAAGATTTCTACTATCCCCTCTACTGTGGGTACAACCACTGGCTCCAATTACACAGTTCTACAATTTCTGTAGCTCCAAGAGGGAATTTCTCACTCTAGAGGGCATTCTTTTATAATTGATGCTAGTTATCATAAAATATTGCATAGAAGGGCTAAGATAATCAGCTCCATTATGATTAAAGGCAGCACAGCATAATGGATAGAGAGCTGGACTAGAACCAGGAAGACCCACATCCAGCTTCTGTCTCTGACACCTACTGGCTGTGTGACCCGTGGCAAGTCACTTAATCACTGTGTCCCCACAGGAAACTCTCCAATCCTATACTCTATAGTCACAGGGGTATGCTGGAGCTGGCTTTTACTGGCTCCAATGACATCTCAGAAATCTGCAGATGCCACACACTAGGGCTTCATTTATTGTTTTGTTAGGTCTAAGAAAGTGATGGGAAAAAATACTAATAATGTAAATTAAACTTAAAAGTGTGTGGTCTGTGTGTGTGTGTGTGTACACATTTACATTTTTTAGGAGTCATCTGTTAACCATTTGCCAGAATACCTCTGACTATAAAGAAGATGATGATCTGCATTAGTAGAGAAAATTCCCTTATCAAGAATTTCCCATAAACAGGGAAATCACAGAGGTAGTCCCTGTCCCTATCTCTATGCTAAGAGGCATTTTGTTAACTTAGAGTAAGCTATCAGCATCCTGTCTATTACCACCAGGAGCAGAGACAAAGGAGACGGGGGAAAAAGAAGAGGAGGAAAGAAAATACAGTTATCCTTTCTACATCGTGACTTTTCCCATTGAGGTTTCAATATATTGCAGGTGGGCACAAGAAATTAAATGGGAATGGGGCGGAGGGATTGTGCAGAAGCCACAGACTATATGCAAAGGCCAGTAGATGACAAAGAAAAAGTTTAGAAACTCAGAAATGCATGAAATATATGTAGAATATTGGATAATATCAACGTATTTTATCTTTTATTACCATAATTCAGACTTCTCTGGTATGAAAGTAGGCCCAAAAAATTTTACATGGATTTTCCAGATCATGAGGGTGTTGAACCCCTAACCCCTGTGATATGGACGTGATAACTGTAATCTCCATGGAGCCAGGCAATGCAACTCTCAACCACCATGACCGTCGGCTTCCATAGACAGCTACTTCCATAGAGAGCTCTCTCCAAGTGTTCATTTCCCAGAGACATTCAGGATGGAAATCAGGCAAGAGAAGGTGCGGAGGTCAGTGCAGTCCTATTTCAGACTTCATATATATGCAGTGCACTCTCCCTTCAGACTTCTCACTCACCTATTCATAACATAAGGATGGACAGGGAGGCTAAGCAGTACAAAACACAGTATTAGTGAGCCACACCTAAAGAGACTGTTCCCACGTTCTTTAGATGAGACAGTCTCCACCTAGATAGGAGAAATTCTGACCAAGGAGAAAGGCTTAAAAGAAAAAAAATAGTTTTCTCCTGTCCAAGGCCAGGTACCAGGCTTCCTTGGTTATAATTAACAATAGTAATAATCATAAATGATGATGATGATAGGGATGAGAACTGGGATTTTAGTGATATGGGGAATTCTTTCTCCCAGGTCAATACCTTCTTTACAGCCTCTGGTCTTAGACAGTTGCCTAGAGTAGTGGGAGGTTAAGACTGATATGCCTGGGACCACACAGCCAGTATATGTCAGAGGGAAAACTTGAACCTGGTTCTTCCTGGCTCTGATGCCAGCTCACATTAAGATTTGCTTTTCTGGAAAGAAACCAAACAAAAACCCTTGCAAAATAGGTAATACAGAAATTATTATGCCCATTTTATAGATTAGGGGAAAAACTGAAGGTCCGAGGGGTCAAGTGATTTGCCCTGGGTCACACAGCTAAATAAAGCGCTAGGACTTAAGTCCTCTTCTCTTTTCTCTTCTGGTAAGTAAATACACTTATAAGTAAATGAAATTTTCTTTTTGAACACTAAAAAAGAAACTTCCATACTCTCCAATGTATGAGTTCTTGGATGAAGAATATGAATATAGGCAATAAAATCCAGCCTGTTGGAAAAAAAAGTTTTAAAAAATACTGATCTACTATTTGTCCATCCTCTGTGCAGGGTATCAGCATATCATTTCTGCTCTCATCTAAGAGCTGCCTGCCCTGATGCACCTCACCACCACTGCCAAATTAAAGACAGTTTTTTTTATTCCATTATTTCTAAAATGTACTATTGCCAGTGCAACATGCAATGCACAGAAGAACTAGGAGAATTAAAACCATGCAATGAAACAGCTTCTTGACGGATAAAGCTATGGAAATTTTAGGCTCCATTTACTTCTCAATCTAATTTTGTCCTCCGATGCACATTATGCCTGAAATGGGATCTCATGTGGTTTGATCAGTGCTCTTAACGCGTGCAGAAGCAACGAGGCTCCTCTATTGTTGTTTCCTTCCTGTGCTACAGCAATACTTCTAATGAGAGCAGCCCAGCAGGTACTGAGAGGCAGTATCCTTAGTAATCACTCTGCTACTGGAGAGTTGCTAGAGAATAAAAACAATCTGCAGTTTGGAAATGTTAACATCCCCACAGTCTCCATCCCTTGCCAAAAGGCTTTTCGTTCAGGTTAGAGACCGATCCTTCCAAAACCTTAGGCCGGTTAGAATGCACATGTACAAGTACAACGCACAATGCACATTCTTCTCTACATCCCACTGGAAAGGAATTTGGATTTAACTTTGAGAAAACAAAAAAAAGCCGAAGCTTCCTATTTTTCTCCCCTGAAAGTTCGGAGCTTCACAGGCTACTTGAAAAAAGACCATATACCAAAAGGTATTTGAATTGATGAACATTTATTAAGTGCCTGCTATGTTGTACAAGGTATTCAGGATACAAAGACCAAAAAAAAATAATAATAATCCTAGCTTCCAAGGAGTTTACATTCCATGATGGAGGGAAAGGTGCAGAGTGGGAGAAGGGAGCAACTGCAACATGCTTTTGGACAAGTAGTGTTGTTCAGTCATTTTCCATCATGTCAAACTCTTCATGCCCCACTTTGGGGTTTTCTAGGCATAGATACAAGAGTGGTTTGCTATTTCTTTCTCCAGCTCTTTTTACAGATGACAAACTGAGACAAAATGGGCTACATGCCTTGCCCAGGGTCACACAGCTAGCACGTGTCTGAGGCTGGATTTGAACTCAGGAAGTTGTCTTCCTAGCTCCAGGCCTGGCTCTCTATCCACTGTGCCACCTACCTGCCATTTTGGACAAGTAAACCCTCTTAATACAATGGATTGTCAAGAGGGAGAAGACATAAACAACTAAGGGTATCAGAAAAGGCCTTGTATCAGAGATGGCACTGAACTTGAGTTCTGAAGGAAGAATGAGATTCTGATAGTGCGTTGGTAAGCAAAATGGGCTCTTAGCACTTAGTTCAACCAAGTGCCCTTGAAGAGTTTGGCTTTTGTTAATTCAGTGTATTTCATTGAGTCTTTCTAGGTGCTAAGCCCCAGGCCCAAACCCCTATTAGGTGTAAAACCTATGTGGGTGTGGATTGGTAACTAAGGTGGGGCCCAAGATGGGGCTAACTAAGGGGAGGTGCTAACTCCAGAGCCAAACATAGGAGCCTAAGTTCTGGTCATTCAGATGACGTTTGATGACATCTGAAATGCTTTAAGAAGAGTAGACAGAGCCATTTGCGCAGGGCTCTCACTCATGGTAGTGCTGACGCGGAGACTCCGGGCAGTTGTACCTAAGAGCCCTCCAGCTTGTAACCCAGATGCTGAGACTTTGTTAAACTCTGGTAACCATGTACTGGGATTTGAATCAGACGAGGTCTGTCTGTCAATGTTTGTACTTTGTTTATATTTTGCTCTGAAGTTCAGGGTGCTGGTCTTTTCCCTTGAACTAAGTGAATGATATTTGTATGCTGAATTAAAGTAAGTTTGTCAACCCCTTAATGTTGCTTTCCTTACTAAAGCATATCAAAAGAACCTGGGCTTTTGCAGTGTGCTGGTAGCGTTCTTGTTGTTGGGCTTGTGTTGGTCCTTCACCCCCACAACAGCTGCTAGCCGGATTGTTGAAACAGATAGGTAGAGGTGAAGAGAGTATTCCAGTCACGTTTAATCAGAAGTGCTGCTTCCCCATTTGCCTGTCTACTCACACATCTAGAACTGGTAGGCTAATAAGACGAAGACCAAAGCCATCCAACGTGAGCTTTCTGTGAATTGTTGACATAGATAGCACCCTGCTCTTCTGCCTAGTCCCCCTGGCGGACCAAGTTTGTCCTTACCACCTGTCCCCCACCCTTTTCTACTTTCATTGACAGCGATGTGACCTTTCTCCACTCTTCGTAAAGCAGTTAGCACAGTGTCTTGCACAAAGTAGATGCCTCTTAAATATTTATTCCTTCCCCTTCACCTCCCATCCCTTTATGTAACACCAGAAATCTACTCTCTCTCTACTTCTTCACCTTTTATTCATTAACTCAGACTCATAAAAATTCAGAACTGAAGGCAACTTTAATGATAATTTAGTCCAGTCCCTTCATTTTAGAGAGGAAAAAAAATTTCCCTTCAACCTGAAAATACACCAGTTGTCATGCTCATCTCAGAGAAGCTAATACTAGACAACCTATACTACCAGCTATTTTCCTCTCTCTTTCCTTTACCATCAAGGCCCAGAAGTATACCATTCACTCTCACTATCTAATTAAGCATGCTAGTTAAATATAAAGTTATCCTACAAACCACAAACATTTTCAAAGAATTAAAATTTAATATAATGTTATATACTTTTTATACATTTAACCTTGCTCTGGTATCTCTGAAAGCACTTTAGTATCTTGTTCAGGGCCATCATAATGAACATTAATTCCCAACAAGGCATGGAAGAAATAAGTGACAGAGTTCCAATTAACACAATATCAAATACATATTTTATTGTTTCATATATTATATGTAATATGTATATAACAAACATGTCTAAATGCATATCTTCAGCTTATCTCTTTTGTTTAGTTCCATAAGCACTTTGCTTACAAGATATCTTAGACTAATTATGTCACCATTGAATCCAAATGAACACAGACAAAACAGAATTACTCATTTACCCTCTAGGATCCTGGTAATTAGTAAATTCAGATAAGTGGAGCTAGGTAGAAATGGGGTAGGCATGACCTTTCATCAAATTAGGAGCCATCAATATAGACCATAAGTAGGCAAGTATGAGGAAATATAATCCATTGATCTGCCAATCAATTGCTTTCAATGTTGGCCTCAAGGAAAGAAATGAAAGTAGCATCAAACAGCATCAGAGTTCAATGGTGCTAGTGGTTTCTAGACCATCAGGGGCTTGCACCTTCTGACATGATAATATCTAAGAGAAGAAAGAATGATTCAAGAGATATTGTCAAGGATGCAGATTTCATTGACCTTGTCTCACAGATTCATGACTGCAAAACCCAGGTGTTCTCCTTGCCTGAGACATGAGCTCACAAAATGACCCAGAAACCCGTATGACACAAAGGAATACACAGAGAAAGTGACCCAGGAGCCCTAGACTGATGCAGTCACGCTTTCCTGTCCTACTTTCCTCCCCTTCCTAATTCAAAGATGACTGGCTCTTATGACAGGATAAAAAAAGTCTATAAAACATCAATAAAGAAATCCTGCTTGTCCCAGTGTCAACATGTACTGGCCAAAGGCAACTTTAGCATGAGAAAGAAGCTAGTATAGTCCTTGGGATCATTGCCTAGATTCCTTATTGAGGTAACATGGAACAGACACATCATTCTAGAAGAGCCAGGCTACATTCTAGACAGGGCATTCCATAGATCCAGAGCTGAAAGAGACCTCAGAAGCCATTTAGTCTAACTCCCTCATTTTCCATTTGTGGAAACTAAGTCTCAAAGACCCTTAAGTGACTTTTCTAAGGTTGCAAAAGCCAAAAGCATCTGAAACTGGATTAGAACCTAGGTCCTCTAACCCCAGAATCAATGTTCTTTCCACCATGCTACATTGCTTCCATTTCACTGATGACAGAATGGGGCCAAGCAAGCTAAGGGAATCCATGATGATACCAAGTTTCCATCTTTCCTTGACTTATGTGAGTTCGAGTGACTTTTGGTGATTTCCCTCCAGAGGATCCAACTACAGGGGGTAAATCTTGTCCATGTAATATTAATAAGAGTTGGCATTTGGATGGCACTTAAAACTTTTCATAGTACTTTCATTTGAGCCTTGCAATAGTTCCATTAGTTTTATTACCATGAGTATTTATTTATTACCATGAGTATTTAATACCACAGGTATTATCACCCCAATTTTACAGATAAAGAAGCTCAAGCCCAAGCTAAGTGACTTGTCTGTGAACATAGCTGGTAAGTGTCTGAGTGGGAACTTGAACTCAGGTCTTCCTGACTCCAAGTGTAGCACTCTTTCTGTACCATATTGATTCCCTGTACTAAGGTAGAAATCTCAAAAGACAGAGAAAGAGAAAGACAAGACAGAGACAGAGAGATATTCTATTGGTCTCTGTCTATTGGTGGAATGAGCTAGCAACATGATTCAGGCCTGTTATATCACCAGGGAGGTTGCTTGTAGTTAAAGCTGGCCTCAGTTCTATTGATTAATATATACCCGACAGTGTCTTCTGAGTTATAGCTCTTCTCAACAAGAAAGGATTAGCAGAAAGAAGAGGCAGTAGCTAAAACTGTGGATGTTTTTTCCATCACAGTGGCCTTGCTCTGATAATTCCAGGCAGGAAATTTGGAGTAACCTCTGCCTTTTGCTCCATACACTGAATGAACTAAAATAAACTAAAGAACTAAAATAAAGTTCTACTCCTCTTCCTATGTGACATCTGGCACAACTTCTCTACTATAATAATAATGATCTTCTCTACTATAATAATAATGATGATAATAACACCCTCAAAGTCCAACCTATCATTTATGCTGGAGGAAAGGGGGAGCAGGAAGGTGGAGTGCAGAAGAAGAGCAAGGTAGTTGAATGGTAGCCAGAGTGATATAATCTGGGGGCTTTGTGTTCCCTAAAACCATTATAGTATCTGTGAAAGCCTGGCAAGAGCCCTGTAATGAATTGTACTATAGTCACACTGGGTTAGTCCTCAGATCAGTGTGATGCAATTGCTTTTAAAGATCAAAGAAATGGACTGGCTCGTATAGGGCAAGGCTTCTTAAACTTTTAACGCTTGTGACCTTTTCCGTACTTCTTAAACTGTGGGTCACGACTAGCTAGCTCTACTCAAAACTATTGCAGTGGACAGTTTCACAAAGAGGCTAGCAGAGTAAGTAGAACTCCTTTATGTTATGGTACCATAAGAAGGAAAAATAGAATGGAATGAATCAGACATGCCAGACTCTATCTGCTGAAAGTAATTCTACACAAATGACACTGAGAACCGAAGTAGAAAAACTATGAAATAGGCTAAAGAAATGAATACTCTCATTAGGTGCCAAAAGTGTACCACAACGAGATTGGAAACAGATCTCACCAGGTATAAGCAAGGACTTCATACGGCCTTTTGCTGTATGAATTCCAAATTCATTCCAAATTCCTCAATCCCAAACTGAACAAGGCATTGCAGACCAGTACAAGGAAAATGTAAGAAAGCACTTCATTCCTAAGCCTGGATTAGACAAAATAAGAGATGAGATCAAGGAGCTACTAAAATCTTAAGAAGGAAAATTATAAGAATCTGAGGCCATTGAAAATCTTCCCTTAATACAAAGTTCACACATTATAACCAAAAGGATGTCAAAAACAATGATGCCTCAAACGATTTTGAAAATAAGATGGGCACACTTAGACTGGAATTTCCAAATGGAGTGTGTTTTGGTGGCATGATTCCATCTAGTAGACCAATTATACCAAAGCAAAATCATTCTAAAATCTGTCATTTGCTACAAGAATCATGAATGAGTAAACTCTATTACAATATTTGACAGAGGGTATAAGAACATTTCAGGACTTATGAACAGATTATATTCAATGGCCATTACCATGGTAAGAACCATAAGAGCAAAGGTAAAGACAACAAGGAAGATCTCTAAGAGTGGGAATTAAATGCTACAGTGGTAGAAGTGACTTGAACATCTCCATTAAAAATTGCATCAATTTCTAGCTGGCATATGCAGTAGGAAAAAAACTTAAACTACATAATGCTCAATTAAAAGAAACAAAAAAGAAACATGAGGAACAGAAACTGGGAAACAAAATCACATCAGAAATTCTAGTTTCCTTTAATCAGTTAAAGCAAAATTCCAAAGATTAAATCAATATATTAAGTCAAAGCAGCACAAAGAATAAATAAACAGGTCACTATGGGTCAAATGTTTATCACAGGGGCCCGAGAAACAAAGAAATTGGAAGAGAGAGAGAACTCCTGAAGGAAGAGGAAGTGCAAAATTTCTTTTCATCTTTATGGTCTCAAGAAGTACAAGGCAAAAGTATTTGCAAAAGAAACAGAAAGTTAACAGTTGTATCACAAGTATACACCAAAATTCTGGCTTCTCTACAAAACTAGAAAGCAGCAAGGCTAGCTCAGAGCTATAATTATTATCTCAACGGCTTGACAGTCTTGCATTTACTGCTACAAAATAACTTTGCTAGCTCCCAGACATAAGCCTGACCACGCCTTTCTTACCAGAAGTCATCATGTATCTACTACCAAAAGATGAGATTACTAGTGACCCATCTACATCTAGGTAAATTAAATGGTTATTCACTTGACATAAAGCATTCACAGCATTTATACTAAAAAACAAATCGATAAACATTAATAAGAAAACATATTGGCTGAGGAACAAAAAGGATACGCCAAAAAGTTCCCAGGATTATAAAGAACAACTTATTGTCAGTCTGAGAATTATTAAACAAGTCATTTGAAAGCATCATAATTCTTATATTGCCTTTATTTTCAGAAGTCCTTTGACTCGGTTCCTTACTCGTGACTTGTGTATGTACAACACGTATATAAAATAGATCCAAGAATAATGAGAACGTCCACATGAAAAACTATTTTCTGTTTATGGTAAAAACACATCAGCAACGCAGTAATGTCAGGACTAACTGATAACAAAGTACAGCCATTTTTAAGGAGACAGTTTGAGTCTTAATAGCTTCCTTCTGCCTAGCCTCAGTTTTATGATCATTTCTCCTAAACTGAACTAAAATTAAGGAGTAAGTCTAATGAAAGCATCATATCAATCAGTTGATATACCTGGGTGACGTCAAGCTATATGTATCTACTTGGACTCGTAAAGTGTAAACTTCTAAATGTAGATCAAGGAAAAATTAGAGATGGAAGATTGAGTTTGAATTTGAATCAATGCAATAAGGCAATACTCACATATACTGACAAATAGGTCTCTTCCAAGCAAAAGGCAATACTCATAATGCTATCAAGGAGAAAGCTATAGTACACTCCATAGATGTTAAAAGACTTTTTTGGCATCATTCTGAAATCAAAATTCAGTGGGAAGAATACATTAAAACAGTGGGCTCCTATGTAATATCAGCCTCAACGTATGCTTTCAGACCTTGAATAACCATAAAAAGTTCAGAAAATATCCTGAAAAAAATCCTTGCAATGCTAATGAAACACAGAGACCATCATCCTAAAGCAGAGATAGAAAGATAACACTTCTTTGTCTGAAAGAAAGAGGAATGATAAATATTCTCAAAGAACATAATAAATCGGTC
Organism: Trichosurus vulpecula; assembly: GCF_011100635.1. NCBI lineage: Eukaryota > Metazoa > Chordata > Mammalia > Diprotodontia > Phalangeridae > Trichosurus > Trichosurus vulpecula. The sequence goes on along the minus strand of NC_050573.1, from coordinate 546,522,172 downwards.
AAAAACCTCTAGCAATAATTCTGGGATAAGCAAACATTACTCCACCAAGCAATATTAAATGTCTATAACAAGTATTAGTCATTGAATTTTTCAAATGTTAGCTAAAATTTGTTTGTCTCAGGGTGGAACCTATCAGATGGCTGAGATCCAAGAGTGGCATCAAAAAACCCTCCAGGGCGATAACCTCACATGAAATAAACCAACAAAATGTCACATGAACTTAGTCAAAAATCCATCAACAAAATGGGTCAAGCAAATGACAGAGATATGCAGATTTGTTTATAGAAATAGAAAGGTTTACAATGTCAATAGAAGACTGTACTCTTGCCACCTGAAATTATAGAAGGATTATCCTTTAGTCTGGATTTGGTGATGAAGGAAGTTTTTGCAACAACAACAAAAGAAACAGTAAAAATGTGTTAAGTTATAAAAATTTACCACCTACCCAAAACCTAGCAAGTCATGACCTAGTGGCAGATACTTTATTTCATAGACTGACAGATGACAAACCCCATTCAAACAATATAGATCTCAAAGCATCCTGGAGAAGTCAACCAATAACTAGTAATGCAATCGGAGCATTATCACATACTGAACTGTCATCCATATTCAGCTGGATATGACATTGGTCCATAAAAAAAACTTTAAAATGGCATTTTAAATATATGTTGCCTTACCAAAACTCTGCAATTTCCAATATGCATAGAATAAACAGTCTTCAAAATGCAAAGATCTAGCAGAAAAATCAAAATCATATGGGAACAGACTGATATCATCCCCGATGTTTGCTACCAAAGTTATACTGAGAGTACTTTTAATGAACTTATGGAAGAAGAACATACATCCTAATACCATTCAGTTGATGTCCAATTTTTTAAAAATTATTTTATCTAACTATAAATCTTACACGGAAGTTAAATACAAGGGAATAGTAGCAATCTAGTGATTTGTCCCAGGACCATCAAACAAGATGAGAATAATTTTTCTATACCAATAATAATAACTCATTTCTATTTTGTTTTATAGTTGCAAAACACTTTACATACTTTGTATCATTTGGTTACTACTTGATGCGTGTTGTTTGTCCTTTGTTCCCAAAGAGGACCAATGACATCAGGAAGGTGATGTCTTGACTTGTGAGTGAATTGGATTTAAGTGAGGCATTGCTATGCAAAGTCATCAGCCTCACTCTCTCCTCCAGAGTCATCAGAGTCCAGCAGCAAGACATAGTTCAGGACGACCGGAGATGGCCCTGGATACAGTGGGAGACCTTGGTCTTTTTAGGTATCTCTCACCTAAATTGTTGCAATGCTTTTTTCAGTGTATTCTGATACTTCCAACTTTAGGCACCCCTCCAAACTGTCTTTCCTATGACAGTCAAAGTCATGACCTCTGCCTGTCACTACATGCTATCTGACCTCCATCTTTTGATGACTTTCCATTGGTGTACAGACCAGCTTCTCCAATATCTTTCACCCAAATCTCCACCTGACTACATTTGCACTGGTATGTCGCCTTTTACTCCACTTGTTTCCTCTACTTGTCTTTATGCTGTTCAACTAAGGTGAGGATTTGGAATCTAATCACCTGATTCTGAGTCTCATGTCTTCCACTTATTAGCAACATGATTGCAGGCAAGCATTTTAATATCTGACTTTCAAGGACTTAATCTACTAAACAGGGTAACTCTTGCCCTACTGTAGGGTTGTTGCGTCAGTTAAATGAGATGATAGAGGCAAAGAATTTTGTAAGAACAAAAAGCTAAATACATGTTAGCTATTAATGTGATTGTTTTGCTCATCAGCAGTCTTTGTTGGAGGCTTTTGTTGCATCGGTATTGGTTGGAATGTTATGATAATGATAAAATGTTTACATTTACATATCATACTTCAAAGTTGGAAAGGAACTTTGTATTCATTATCTCATTTGATACTTTCACAACCATCCTGTTCAAGAAGGTGTTATTATTACCCCCGTTGTACAGATGAGAAAATCGAGGCTAATCAGAGATGCTGAATTTGTTATGAGTCACATGCCTAGTATCTGAAGCAGAATTCAAATCCAGACCTTCCTGGCTCCAAGTCCAGCACTCTATCCACTATTTTATGCTACCTCTCGGGGTAGAATGCCTGAGATGTCCAAGGTGCTGAACAACTACATTTTCAACCATTTCCACACATACTAAATGATATTGTAACTCATTTAATTCATTATACTTTTGCAATATTAATGTGTCTATATTCCATTTAGATTCTAGCTGACTAAATACAATAGTCATATCCCAAATAAGGTTACTTCCCCAACATAATTTCATATTAACATAGTTAGTAGAATGAAAGTTCCTTAAAGGCAGGAATTGTTTTCATTTTTATCTTTATATGCACTCCACTTAGCATTTTGCCTGGCATGTGGCAGGTGCTTAACTAAGGCTTGTTGAATCAAATTAATAATAACCAATCCCCCTACAAAGTTTAGAAATCTTCACAGTTACAGTAGTCAGCCTGCCATCCATTTGAAACCAAATGCCCTGCATAATGTTGTTTCACCTAACATTGTGCTTTTATGGAAACAGTGCATGACATTAGGTAGGGTGAGACATTGCTTTCTTTAGTGGCAGGATGAACCTTTGGTCCCTTCAGTATCCCATGACCAAGGCTTCTGGAGCCTGGCTACATTTTAATGCTGTAGCTTACCCACAGAATTTCCTTTCACCTCTTGGAAAGCCAGAGGCTGACCAACTGTCTGTATTTTTTTCCTCTGGGATTGGGATGCTCTCCTGCTCTTCACTAAGACTGGAGTGCCCCTGGGGTCTTTAAAACTGCAGTCCAAATGTTACCAAAAATGCAATTGTGACAGCTAGGCAAAGAGCTGTGAAACGAAAAAATCTATAAAAGTTCAACAAAGCAAGAGAAGGGCAGGGTAGCCAGTGAAATTCTCTGGTTCATGACCACCAGTCAGTGACGTCAGGATTTATAACTGTATTAAATGGCATGACAGTCAGCCATGATATATCAGTTCCCCCCTTCTTCCCAAATCACAGACAATAAAAGCTTTGGCAGTGAAAGTCATTCATCATCATAAAGACTTGAGACACTCTAGTCATCAATTTCACTCACATCCTTAATACACTGGAGAAAGTGTTCGAGTTTAGCACACACACACACACACACACACACACACACACACACAAAAGAAAAAGAAAAAAACATGAAGAAAGATTGAACAGGAATAATTACAAAGGTCAAAGGAAGGGATTTCTCAAGAAAGCAAGTTCTGATTAGGACAGACAGAAGAATGCTGGGTTTTGCTGGGGACCTATTATTAGTACAGTATAAGCTGGCAGCTACATTAAATATGAATACATAGAGATATGAGGATGAAGTAAATGTTCATTAGTGTAGGTCAAGAAAAGAAGAGATGATAAACTTTCTATTTTAGGTCTTCCTTTAAAACTCTATGTTTCTGGGTCTAAAGCTGGGCATATAAAATGCAGATAAAAGGTTATTTATAAATAAGCAAGTATTCTTTTTCAGTCTCTGGAAAGGCAAAGAGGCAGCTTCAACCCAGCTTAGAACTTGCTTTAAATATCTTGTTGGCACTGTATATGTTATGGAGGATGGAAATAAGTAGCTGGAGACAGGCATGAGGGGGAGGGGATTGTTTAGATGCAGTCTTAGCCATGACTGAGTGCCACGCCATAAAATGGGGGCAGTTGGGGAATTATTGGGAGAGACATCAGGGAAATCTGGCTTAGGAAATTATATCAGGTGGAAATCCATAACAGAAGCAGTCCAATCAAAAATAAATAACTGTGCAGTTCGACATTTATCTCAGCTGGAATTTGATTCATGAAGAATTGTACTTAGAAATGCCTAAGAGAAAAGCCTTATAGCAAAAGCTCTTGTTTATTAAGTACTTTATGTACATTATATTTTAGAGCCTCACCATAACTCTGTGAGGGAGTCAGTGCAAGTATCATTATCGCCATTTTACAGGTGGAGAAACTGAGGCTCAAAGAAGTAAAGGAACTTGCCCAGTGACTAGATGGTGTAACTTGAAACTAGGTCTGAATCCAAAGGTCAGCATGCCTTCCACTCTGCCATCTTGCCAAGAAATATTCCGAGCTTTATATGGTACTGCATCAGTAAGACCAGAGAAGCTCTTTATAGGAGAGGCTATCAGTCCTCTTTAACCAGTTATGACATAAGATTACAAAACCATGTATTGGATAAGATGTATTCCTCCATCTTCTGAGCCCCTATTCTCATCTCCTTTCCCCTATATACAGAAACTCTTGTACCTCTCTCCTGGCACTTATTACATTCTGCCTTGAACCATGGCTACTAGTGTACTTGTCTTATTTCTCCTCCTCCTCCTCCTCCTCTTCCTTCTTCTACTACTACTACTTTTCCTCTTCCTCTTCCTCCTTCTTCTTCTTCTCCTCCTCTTTCTTCTCCTCCTCCTTCTCCTTCTTCTACTTCTTCTTCTCCTTCTTCTTCTTCTTCTTCTTCTTCTTCTTCTTCTTCTTCTTCTTCTTCTTCTACTTCTTCTTGTCCTTCTCCTCCTCCTTCTTCTCCTTCTTCTTCTTCTTCTTCTTCTTCTTCTTCTTCTTCTTCTTCTTCTTCTTCTTCTTCTTCTTCTTCTCCTTCTTCTACTTCTTCTTCTTCTCCTCCTTCTCCTCCTCCTCCTCCTTCTTCTCCTCCTCCTCCTTCTTCTCTTCTTCTTCTTCTTCTTCTTCTTCTTCTTCTTCTTCTTCTTCTTCTTCTTCTTCTTCTTCTTCTTCTTCTTCTTCTTCTTCTTCTTCCTCTTCTTCTTCTTCTTCTTCTTCTTCTTCCTCCCTAACTAATCTGCATTTATATAATGCTTTAAGGTGTACAAAACACGACATGATCTTCCAAACAATCCTGGGAGGGTGGTATTATTATTGTCATTTTACTGATGAGGGAACTTAGGCAGGCAGAAATGGAGTGAGTTGCTTCACACCACTAGTAAGTGCGTGAGGTCACTTTTGAACTCAGACCTTCCCGACTCCAAGTCTAGTGTTCTATTCACTGCACCCATGACTGTAAACTCCTTAAGAGAAGGAATCAGGCTATATTTATATTGCATTCCCCATGGTAAGTGTCCAATGACTATTTTCTTCTAGTAAAGGACTGTTAAATGAAAAGAAAGCCTATATGAACTGATGCAAGCTGAAGAAGTAGAATCATGAAAACAATATCTAATGTAACGTCAAGGAAAAACAACGAGAAAACTGTGCTTAATTGTAACGACCAATCATGGCTCCTGAGAACAAAAGAAAAGAAACCCCACTTCCCTCCTGTTGGGGGAGGGTTGGGGAACTATAGGTATGGAATGTTGCATCCATAGCCACACCCAGTCACTTCTTATTTGGGGTTGCTTAACTTGTTTTTTTGTTGTTGCTGTTGCTGTTACATGGTAGATGTCCATGGGAATATGGTGTTAACTGTGATATACAAACAAAAGGCAGCCAGATGACACAGTGGATAGAGCATTGAGTCTGGCGTCAGGAAGACTCATCTTTGAGAGTTCAAAGTGGCCTCAGACACTTCCTAGCTGTGTGACCCTGGACAAGTCACTTAACCCTGTTTGCCTCAACTTCCTCTTCTGTAAAATGAGCTGGAGAAGGAAGTGGCAAACTACTCCAGCATCTTTGCCAAGAAAACCCCAAATGGGGTCATGAAGAGTGAGATAAGGCTAAATGACTCAACAAAAAATTTCAAAAGATAAAATAAATGGACAGTCAAGTCTCACTCCCTACAAGAAAATGGCTACAGAGCAGACTTGTGATTTCACTGACATACAGAACTTCTTGGTGAGGAAACTCCCTCTTCAATGCAGATCAACATCCTTTCTGCCATTTATGTCTTAGAGCCTGGAGGGGGCAGGACTTGCCCAGTTTCATATAGCCAACATCTGTCACACAGGCATGATTTTAACATAGGTCTTTCTCCTTTAGGGGCAGGTACATGTTATACTTGCATTCCTGAAATGCAAAAGGACTTTTGTTATAAGGCGATGTCATTTATAATGAGATCCTATTCACGGAATCTAAGGTCAGAGTTCAAATAAGGCTCTCTTTACTAAGTATTTTAACTAATCTCTCCCAATTTCTCTTTCCTTTAATTACACATATAGCCCCTAGATAACAAGAATGGACTTTATTCCATAAGATTTCAGGTACCTTTCTTCCCATATTTCCAGTTGTCAAGCAAAACCAGGATCTTACCATGGCAAAAAAAATATCTGAGGAAGGTGAAAACAAACAAACAAACAAGAAAAAAGCCAACCAATTTAACTCTTCCCACAGGTTAAAAAAAGATCTCTGAGTATTTCCAATTTACTCACAGCTCATTAGAAAGACCTTTGTAAACTTTAAAGCACTATACAAAGGCAGGGTATGAGTTGTTACATGCTCAAGACCTGTAACAACTTATGCCAGAAGTGAAAATAAAGAAAAAGCTACTCCCTTATTCATTTTCCTATTAGTGTCATCTCCACACAAGGGGCAGGCTGGTAAAAACTATGGCCAGGTTGGCCAATCCTTTACACTTGTTTAGAAGGCTATAGCAGTGGGCAGTTTCCATGCCGATTGGTTATATGCTTCATTCCATTTTCATTACAACCTCAGTGGAAAAAATTCCACAAAGTAACCTGCCACAAATGGTTGTTTATTGTTTTAAAAGGTGGGGGACTTTATGTTAAAAGAGGGAGGATTGGGGCAGCTAGGTGGCACAGTGAGTAGAGCACTGGCCCTGGAGTCAGGAGGAACCGAGTTCAAATCTGGCCTCAGACACTTTTCACATTACCTGTGTGACCTTGGGCAAGTCACTTAACCCCAATTGCCTTGCCTTCCTCCCTCCAAAAAAAAATAAATAAAAAGAGGGAGGATAGCAGAACTTTCCCCTGAACGCAGCAGGAGTTTCTCTCATGTTATTGAAATTTAACCTTAGAAAATCACTCTAACTTTTGGGCCTTTCCTTCTAATTGGCTGGTTCTTCTCAGAGCATCCATTTTAAAGAGGATGCACAGGTCAGCCATTCCTCTTCAGATTGCTCCTCTGACTGTCTGGACTTTCTCTACAATATCTCTAGGCCAGGTACTTTCTTATCTCTGTCCTCTTGTTTACCTCTCCTGCTGTCTATGTTTTTAGTTTCCTTTTGTGTGTTGATTGCCCCCATAGAATATACATTTCTTGAGGGTAAGGACTGCCTTTTTTGTGCTTGTATTTCTATTTAACACAGCAGCTTGGCACATAGTAAAGTTAATAAATGTTTAATGATTTAGAACCAGAGTTCTTAACCTGGGGTGATGAAACCCCAAGGGGTCCATGAGCTGGAAACCTTTCAAAGTGAAATTTAGAATTATGAGTATAGGCAAAAAACCCCAACCCACTAAAATTGCAAAAACAATCCCATTCAGAAAAGAGGGTGCTTAGATTTTGCTGGACTGCCAAATGGACACAGGATACAAAGGAAGGTTTGTAACTCCTGTCACAGAAATCAAATTCCTTGAGAGCCAGGAAGGCTCCCCCAAGAAATGACCCTGGTCCATGGCCTGGGAACATAGAGGAAATGGGCACAGTATCCCCAGGCCCTATGGTAGCACAACAGCAGTCCCTGAAGGTCAGATTTTATTATGTCAGAGGCAGAAATAGAGCTAGGAAATATCTATGATCACTTAATAAGCCTGATCATAAGTGACCAGGAGGTATTAAATGACTTTCCAACTCAGTATATACTAAGGAAAATGTTACGAAGATTCGTATTGTTAAATGATCTGATGCAGACAGACTAGAGATACTATAGGATATAATGGTCAATATAGTATGTTCTAGGCCTCATTAACATGTTGCAAGAAAAAAAACAAAAGGGGTTTTGTTGGACTGCAAAATGAATATGTCAACAGAGCTATAGCTTGAGAAGCAAAGGTCAAAGTCCTACTATGGCCTGCTGTGGTTTTCCCACATCTGGAATATTGGCTGCTTTTGGTGGGTATTGGTATCGGAGGGTATTGATAAGCTAGAAAATACCCAGAGGAATCAGAGTGGAACAATAAAAGGCCTTGAGGTCATGCCCTCATAGGAAGACTGGGTGAAGGAACTGGGTATGTTCACCCCTCAACTTCGGAGGGACATGACATGATTGATACCTGTCTTAAAAAATGTGCAAAGCTATCACGTGGAAAAGGGATCTGATTTGTTCTCTTTTGTCCCAGAGAACAGAACTAGAAACAATGAGCAAAAGTTGCAAAAGGACAGATTTAAGCTTGATGTCAAGAAAAAAAATGGTTCTAGAAATTAGAACTATACAGAAGCAGAATTGCTATCTCTAGAGATAAAGGGTCCCCCTCCTGCATTTAAGGATCCTGAAGCCAAAAGACTGGGTGACTATTTGCATGTCACAGTGGGAATTCTTCTTCAGTTAGATCAGATTAAATGAGCTAATAGATATAAAAAACTTTGCAAACCTTTTGTATTTGTTGTTTCAGTCACGTCAGACTCTTCATGACCCTTTTGGGGTTTTCTTGGCAAAGGTACTAGAGTAGATTACCAGTTCCTTTTCCAGCTCATCTTACAGATGAGGAAACTGAGGCAAACTGGGTTAAGGGACTTACCCAGGGTCACACAGCTAGTAAGTATCTGAGGCTGGATTTGAACATGGGAAGATGAGTCTTCCTGACTCCAGGCCTGGCGCTGTGCCACCAGGCTGCCCCTTGCAAACCTTAAGGCGTTCTACAAATACTATCTAGTAGTAGTAGTTGTTGTTGTTGTGGTGGTGGTGGTGGTGGGAATAGTAGTAGTTATCATTGTCTTGTTGTTAGAGGTTCCTGGATGATCTCTTAAGATTCCTTCTTAATTTGAGATTTTATGATTCCTTAATTTTGTGAAAGCCGGACTTGGTCTTGGTTCTGTCTTTCTACTTACACTTTGAGTAACATTAACAAACTTATCTCTTTGAGGCTCAGTTTCCAAATCTGTAAAAGTTGTTACTGTTGTTCAGTTGTTTCAGTCGTGTCTGACTCTTCATGACCCCATTTAGGGTTTTCTTGACAGAGATGCTGGAGTGGTTTGCCTTTCCTTCTCCAGCTCATTTTACAGATGAGGAACCTGAAGCAAACAGGGTTAAGTGACTTGACCGAGGTCGTACAGCTTAGCAAGTATCTGGGGCTGGATTCGAACTCGGGTCTTCCTGATTTCAGTCCTGGTGCACCTTGCTGCCCCTATGAGTCAAATTAGCAGGCTAATAATATTATCATAGATCTAGAAAGAGAAGGAGCATCTTGGAGACTGTATATAAGGAGACAGGCGAGGGAGGAACCGTTTGTTTAGACCGTGAACAAGCCTGGCAAGTTTCCGCATTTGTGGGCTATTTCCAAAAATGGAGTTCATGCAGGATGGGAGAACCATTCAAATGAGTACAGAGCTAGCTCAGAGAGAAGGAGAAGGGGAGAAAAGGATTGGCCTGTGCAGAGACATGTAAACCAGTAGGAACTGGCAAGGATCAGACTCTGGACAAGTCTTACTAAACGTTTTTTAATGTTAAGCTAAAAGTTAAGTCAGTGCTGAGATTGGAAATTCTGCATTTGCAGATGACACTAAGCTCTCCCAAACAGCAACACTGTACGATGGTGGGGCAAAAATGTGGGACAATTTTTCAAGATTGTAAGTATCCACACTGAAAAAAAGGGCAAATTAACTTTAATACAGATAAGTAACGTAACAAGTAAGGTCACACACTGGAGAGAAATAATCCAAATGACAATAAAGGCACATGTTAATGAAGCTTTATATGTATACAGTGCTTTGTACTCTTCAAAGCACTAGTGATCGTCACAGAGGACCTATGGAGATACTGTTTGAGCTGCCAGCTTTTCTGAAGATGTCTGAAAAAAAGGCAACTGAAATTGTCAAGAGTCTTGAGAGGCTGCCATGTTAGTTTACTGAGCAGAGTAGGGATGCATAGGCCCATGTTTTAGGAAGATCACTTTGGCAGCTAAATGGAGGGTGGATTGAAGAAAGAATCAAGGCTAGTAAGGAAGCTACTGCAGTGGTCCAGGTAATGGGGGAGACACATGATGGTGACCTGACCTATGGTGACAGATGTAGGTGAGAGCAGATTGGATATGGGAGGAGGCGGGAGTAAGTGAGGAGTCAAAGATGATGCTCAGTGACCCTGGGTGGCTTGAAGTAAAGTGAGGCTCTAAGAGGTGAGAAGGAAGTTTGGAAAAGCGGTGATCTTGAGGGGAAAGATATTGTAATGAGATTGCTGATGAAGATCACAGATCACAGAGAAAGATCACAACCTATCTGTGACTAATCATCGTAAAAGACTTAGTCTAGCCTCAAAAAAAATGAAAAGGGAGGAGGCAGAGATCTTACCAGTCACTGCAGACTTTGACCTCTGAACAGACCCTGCCTGCAACCACAAAGTGATCTGGGTAGCAAGGAAGAGGTATGCTAGGGTGGTGCAGGTAGAATTTCCCAGTGACATTTATGAACTTATTGGGTAGCAGTCAGACTATAAACACCCTGAGGGGCTGATGCCTGGTTCATAAAGGTAGAAAATTGGAGCCTTCACAGCAAAGGGTGGATACAGAGTAGGAGGCTGTTAATAAGTGTCAATGTATTGGAGACAAGCTCCATAATTGGCTATTACAGGGAGGGTGGGGTTTGACTCCTCTTTCCACCCTCTGATTTACTGATCTGTTCCCTGTCCCCCATTCCCACTTTGGAGACAACTGGCCTAGGGCACTAAGAAGTTAAGCGATTGCCCAAAGGACACACTCCCAGTATGTGTCTGAGGCACAGCTTAAGCCCAGGTCTGCCTAACTCTGAGGTTGGCTCTCTTTCCAATATACTATACTATCTCTTATTTAGTTAGTCCAAACAGAGAAAACATAGGACCTCAGCAAGGGCAAAATTGTTATGTCAGAGGTTTTAGTATATAGAATGTAGGTGTTTAGAAGTACAATATTGACTGGCTTACTACGTTTCCATCTATGGTGAATTGTACTCTGATTGTCTGTGTGAAGGATTACCAGGTGGAGTAGTGAGAGATAAGGTTGGATACGTGACATAGGTTCTAGGAGCCTTGAATGCAGTCTGAATTATTAAGGACAGACTTAAAGAAATAATAAAAAAATCCATTCTGGAAAGATGAAGGCTGATGAGAGAGAATATAAATTACATGTTTGAAGTATAAAACACATGTGTAACCTATAACAAACTGCTTGCTTTCTCAATGTGTGGCGGGGGAAGGGATTTGGAACTCAAAATACTTTTTAAAGAATATTAAAAATTGTTTTTACAATTTATATTTACAATGTAACTGGAGAAAAATAAAATATTAAATTAAAAAAAAGAAATGTGAAAAATCTCAGTTAAGAATCAAAAGTAAAGGCATCGTTCAACAGCGTAGATAGCAAAATTATGGAATTTTTATTGTAGAGAAGCCAAGAATACAGAAGATAAAGAAAAAACTGAGAAAAATTCATGGTGGGGAGGTTCTCAAGGAGTTGTTTAGGGACTTCAGGACTGTTTGGTGACAGGCCTAAATTGCCTGTTCCATTGCCATAGGAGATGTCCGTACCATCCTACAGACACCTATTGAGACTCTTCCCAGAGGCACTCCCTCTTTCATTTCTCTTTCTGCTTTATCCTTTAGAAACAATCCAACCCATCTCTGAATTCTCACCATCCTTCTTATGCAGTTGACTCCTTCTCTCATCCTATAGTAAGAGAATAATAGACTAGGTTCTCATTTTCTTATTCACAGATTATCGCAACTGCCTCCTAACTGGTCTCTCTACTTCCATATTCTTCTGAATTCAAGTCACCTTCTAATAGCTTAATACTCCAAAAACACGTTTTATTACTTATTACCCATTACGTCAAGTTCTGGCATTTAACGGCCTACATAATCTGGCCCCACTTTACCTGATTGAGAGAATGTGGTCCAAGTGGAAAGCCCACTGGGTTTGAGATCTGTCTTTACACTCTCTTGCTATTTTTATGAATAATGTTGACATGGAAATCACTTTAAGGTTTATTATTGTTTGAATTTCCACTCCTAAAAATAATTATTATCTATACAAACATCTTCTCTCTAACGCCATCCTATTCCTTCCCTCCATTCCAGTCAGGATGATTCCTCACTGTCCCCCAAAACACTGGCACTGGTTACCCCTTTGCAATTCTGTGCCTGTTGTTCTTCCCCATCATGCTCATTTGGACCCTTGCTCAGGGTCAGACAGCTTTTTAAGAGATTTGAACTCAGGAATATAAGCTCCTGATTGCGGGCCCAGTGCTCTATCCACTGTGCTGTCTAGCTGCCCCAGAGCACCTGAGGTCAAGTCCTAACTCTGTTACTTACTACCAGTGTGACCTTGGGCAAGTCACTAAACCTCTCTAAGCCTCAGTTTCCTCATCAGTAACATGAGGGGATTGGACTAGATGGCCTCTGATATCCCTTTCAATGCTTAAAAATCTGTGATTCCATGAAGCCTTCCCCAACTGCTATAGCCTACGTTGATCTTCTCTGGATGCCTGCAGGTCCTCAGAAACAAGTAGTTTGCCATTTAATTATGCCCTAGTGATGTTAGTCTGTTCTCCCCAGCCATATTCTATACTGTGGAAGTGGGAACTATCTTTCCCTTACAGCTGCTATGATAGTTCTGGGGATAGCAAACTTCTTAAGAAATAATTATTTAATGGTTAAATCGAATTTCTCATGGTTCACTTTTGATCACTGCTTAATGCCACTATTTCCAATACATTTTACCATGATGACTAATGATATGTTAAAAAAAAAGCATACAGTCTTTTAACATTCCAGTCTGTCTGTAGACATAGACTTCATGCTAACCTCAAGATAAATGCCTCGGCCCCTCACATAGAAACAACTCAATCCATGGATTTGCTGCACCCCTCTTTCACAGGGGTGAATTCCAAGTTCAAAACTTATAGAATCCAAAATCAGAGCGAAAATGTGTCTATGGTGCCCACTTCATTGTCTTTATCAGTCCTTTGCTTTCTCTGCTTTTCATATATCAGCCCGCATGTTATTACAAACACTGGATCCATTAATATTTTGAATGGTGCCATGTAAACATCAAAGTCAGTGCCACTTGGGTGAACGAAAATTAATTTCCATGACATAGAACATAATTGTTAACTGGATTTGCTTATCCTATTCCTCTTGTCAACATCATATTTATACAACACTGAATCCAGAGCCGAAGGTTCAATGGAAAAAAACTCCAGCCTGAGCAGACCGTGTCCTTGGAGAGCCAGCCCAGGTGGAGTGGCCCTGAAACAGAGACAGTTGTTTACTTTTATCCTCTACTAAACCTTTTTGAGAAACGCAGAATACTGTAGTTTGTTGATTACAACAATCTTTTTGTGCATAGATGTGCCCTAGGTAAGCACGAGAGACAAAGAGGGGGACAGACGGAAGTAACTGCCAAGCACCACTGAAGACACGGGGTGGAAGTCAGGGCGTGTCACAGCGATGAAAACAGCCAGAGAAAGTCAGCCTGACGGAAGGGCTTTCAAGGAGAGGGATGAGTCACGAGGTCGTAAGATTTTAGAACTAGAGGTTATCTAGTCCCAAGGATGAGGATGTTAATGTTCAGAGGTGAACTGCTTTGTCCGAGGGGACGCGGCTCAGAAGGAGCAGGGCTGGGATTTGAACCCGGGTTCCCTAACTTCTTTACCTCCGGCTATTTGCTCATAGGACTTGAATGAGATTTTGTTGTTGCTGTTCGGTCGTTTCTGTGTTTGCCTCTTCCTGACCCCATTCGGGGTTTTCTTGGCCAAGACACTGGAGTGGGGGCAGCTAGGTGGTGCAGTGAGTAGAGCCCTTGACACACTTACTAGCTGTTATGACCTTGAAAAAGTCACTTAACCCCAATTGCCCTGCCTTCCCCCCTCCAAAATAAAAAGATACTGGAGTGGTTTGCCGTTTCCTTCTCCAGTTCATTTTACAGATGAGGACACTGAGGTAAGCAGAGTTAAGTGGCTTGCCCAAGGTCACACAGCTCGTGAGCGTCTGAGGCTGGATTTGAACTCAGGTCTTCCTGCCTCGAGGCTGGATGCTGTACCCACTGTACCAACTAGCTGAATGAGATGGAAGTCCCGTTTCCTTCTGACAAGAGGGAGGCGTACCAAGCCTTTCCATCTGCCCCGCCTTCATGCCCAGTGATCTGGCATTGTTGAGTACTTCTACAGCCCTGAGGACCTCTGAGCCTTACCATCCTCCCTATCTGTGAGCTCTTAGGACGTCTGAGTCTTCTTCCAGCTGAACTCGATTTCCTGCATTGTCTCCCCTAATTGGAGAAGGACATCCTTAAGAGCAGAGACTGTCTCTTTTTTTAACTTGTGTCCTCAGAGTTTGGCCCAGTACTTGCCACGTGGTGTTTAATAAGTGATTTCTAACCCATTCATTCATTTCCATGAAAGCCTACAGTGCCCCTAAGGTCCTTTCCATCCAGGGGTGCGCCGAAGCCGACTCTAAAAGCCCCTTGTTAAATTTTAAGTTAAATTTTACACCTCAGAAACCCACAATTAGGGCTCGATTTGTTGTCCCTGTTGCTGCTGATTTTCCAGACTTCAGAAAATGTTAAGAGAGCAGATTAAACTTAAAAATGTGAATCTGTATCTCCCTCCCACACACCCCCAGCCCGTTGTTAAACGTTTACCAGCACACCCATATTTGGCTATACAAACATTGCTTGAGCTCAGCAGTAGTTCGGTAGAAGACTCAGGAAATGAAGTCATTACCAGGTGGAGATTGAGGGCTAATAATAATATTATTAATATTAATGCCGTAGCATTAACATTAATAGTGCAAGAGTAATATTGTAATCTTAATGATTTTGTAATATTGATGTTAATCATATTATATTATGTTATTATTATTTGTATTTATATAGCACTGTAAAGTTCAAAAAGTGATTTACAGCTGTTCTCTCTCTCGCTTACAGCTCCAAGATTTGTGATTATGAGAAAAATTATGGGATAATAAAAAGAGCAAAGGTTGGCTATGTCCAAAGCTCTGAGTTCTAGTCATGGCTCTGTCACTGACTAGTTGGGTGGCCATGACCAGGTGATATAACTTCTCTGGGACTCAGTTTTCTCATCTTTTGGGGAGGTCTCTAAGATCATTTTCGGTTCTCACATTCTACGGTTCTGTGATGTTGGTTTCTCCGATTGTCTGACTTTCCAAGGCAGCTTGGCCTAATGCAGAGAGCAGGAGATCATTGGAAAATAATGTACTTTTCCTCTGCTAAATGTCATTTTTGCTCCTCAAAATAACATTCCAAAGTCTATTCAAATTTTGTCATTTTTAGGTGCATCCTAAAATGCCAACAAGACAGGAGGGAACAAACATGTATTAAAGGGCCTACTATATGCCAGGTACTATGCTGAATGTTTTACAAATAGTATCCCATTTGATCTTTACAAACACCCTAGGAGGTAGGTGCTATTATTATCCCTATTTTACAGTTAAGGAAACTGAGGCAGACAGAAGTTAAATGACTTCCCCAGGGTCATACAGCTAATATCTGAGGCCAGATTTGGACTTGAGTCTCCATATAACCAAGCCCAGAAATCTCTATCTACTGTGCTACCTAGCTGCCCACAGTGGGGGAAACATAGGTCTCATCATAAGTGCAAAGCATAATTGTAGGATTCTATATGATGGTGGATATCATAATACATCTGCTGTCAATTAATAAGCCAGTTTCATAATCCACTCTTCTTTCATGATATAAACCCATGATATAAACACAGAAATCAAATCTCTGTGGCTGTGCATCATGGTTTCCATTCTCAGCTCCCTGGGATATTTTGGCTCCTGGCAGTTCGAAATATTAGATATTTTTCGTATTTGCTTTTATTTTACATTATGTTTTCTCTTTGAAGTTAAAAGTATTTAGCTGTATCAGATCAGCATCAAAATGGATCATAAAAGCTAGGTCAGAAAAGATGTTCTAGCACAAAGATAAATGGGCCTTTCAGAGCTTCCCTGGCATCCATCCCAGAAGGAACAACAGGGTTGAAGCACTACCTGTGGGTTAAACTTTTTTCTGCTTCTGCCATGACCAGAAAAAAGAAATGTTAAGGCATTAAAAATTTCTGCAGGATGAGAATTAGTCACAAAAGAACCTGAAACTTCCTTTAATCATTCCAACTCCAACAAAGCCAGCCAATGAGCCCATGGGCAAGCATTTGAAGATGAGAGCAGGTTATTCAGCGGCAAAGCTATTTTAAAATATTTTTCAAAACTCCATGAAGCCTCAGCAAATCAAAGGCATTCTAGTTGGATTCTCCACCATAATTACTGACAGACAAGGAATAAAACCTTCATTTAACTGGAATCTCAAGCTCTCTCCTTCCCCTTTCTATTTCCCAAGGCTCACAATGCTTTCCAGAGAAGGCTTTTGGACTTCTGAGACTGGAACTTAAAGCAAGGGATATTTCACTAGGAAAATAACATCCCAGAGAGGCATGGCTGGAAATAGGGTTTTAAAGTCAGAAAGATGGAGGTTTGAGTCTAGCTTCTGGCATGTAACAGCTCTATATCCACAGGGAAGTCACTTAATTTTTCAATGCCTCAGGCAACTTTTTAAGATTATAAGTTATAGACAGTAGTGGACCTACCACAGAAGCAGAAATTTCTACATTTGGAATTTTCTACAGTGATGGAATCACAAGAATACAACTTTCACGCTACACAAACACACACACACACACACATACACGAAGAATATATATCCCAACAAGAATCTCCTTAGTTAATAAACTACAATTTTGTTTCAGGATGCTAAGGAAAGAATTAAAGCTCTCATGAACTACTATTTCTTAGTTTTTATTTACCCTAACTATGAAACTGGGAAATGATTTTTGAAATGAAGAAGACAAGAGGCACCAAAATTAGTTTCCTCTTCTTTCCATTCTCCCCACCCAATTCTCACGTTTTTGCCCTACAACATATATTAAAATGAAGAGGCACAAGAGAAAATAGAAAACCCTTTACAAGATGGATTTACAAATGGGTTTTAGCAAACTAAAAGGCAATTACTGTCAATGCTTTAAAAAAATAATGATAGTTCTCAAAAAAGTCAGAAAGCAATCTACAAAACTCCTTTGAGTGAAACAAATATTATCCTGATACCCAAATAAGGAAGAGCCAAAGCAGAGAAAGAAAACTATAGATGAATTTACCTAATTATTGATGCAAACATTTTAAATAAAATTCTTTGAAGGAGCCTACAAAAATATATTCAGAAAAGAATTCCCTCTGATCAAGTTTAATTCATAGAAGGGATGCAAGAATGATTCAGCATAAAGAAAGCAATAAACTATGTAAAAATCAAAGATTTTAAAACCAAAATGATTAGATAGAAGAAATTTGACAAAATATAATATTTATGTTAAAACTAAATCCTCAGAATCATACGCATAGAAGAGCCTTTCTTTAATAGGGTCAAAAGCACATGTTTAAAACCAAATCTAGGATTGTTTGCAATGAAGAAACATTATAAGCTTTCCCAGCAAAAACAGGAATAAAACAATCAACAAATTTATCTTAAGTGCCTACTATGCACCAGGCACTGTGCTAAGCACTGAAGATACAAAAGCAAAAGGGAAATAGTCTGCTTAAAGTAATTTATGTTCTACCAAAGGAGATCTCACATAAATATGTCTCTACCAAAATATATACAAAATTAATATAGTGCAAATAGTGAGACTGAGAAAGGCTTCATATAAAAGCTATCACTTGAGCAGAGTTTTGAAGGAAATATGGGATTCCAAGAGATAAATATCCCTCTCCCTCCCCATTATGACTTAATAAAGTTTTCAAAATGCTAGAGATGAGAAAAAAATTAAACATATGAACATTGGCAATAAAGAAGACAGAACTCTGCAAACCTGCAGATGATATGACATTCTACTTGGAACCCCAGAGAATAGCAAAGAAACTAAATGAGACCCTTAATAGCTTCAGTAAAATAACAGGATTCCAAAAAAACCTGCAAAACTCTCCAGAACTTCTAGACAGTACAGGAAGAAAATAAACAGGAAAAAAGTAAATTCTATCTAAGACAAGTACAAAATAAAATCTAGGAATTCACCTTCCAAGACACATGCAAAATTACATAGGTCTTGACATCAATTAGATAACGATACCAACAACAATAAAAGCAACAACAGTAATAGGCAGAATTTACGTAATGTTTACAATGTGCCAAATATTTACAAAAGCATGTCATTTGATCTGGATGCAAGTATGTCCCAAGGCTCTCTCCTTATCTTTCTTTTATTCTCTTTCTGTACTCACTTCCTTAGTAATCTCAGCAATTATCATCTCTAATCACATATATAATATATATACACATACATATATATACATACACACACACACACACACACACACACACAGCCCTAGACTCTCTCCTGAGCTCCATTACCTCATCACTACTTGCCTATTGGACATTTTAAACAAATGTCCTGTAGGTGTCTCAAGCTCAAACATCCAAAATAGAACTCATCTTCCTTCTCCACTGTCCATTTCTTTTCCAAATTTCTTTGTTACCATGACCATCCTTCTAGTCACTGAGATTTGCAGACATCTGAGATAGACACCAGTGGTCTTACTCTTGCTCACTTCACATATCCAATCTTGTCATTTCTTTCTTCACAACATAATTAAAAAACATCCCCTTCTTTCTACTCAGCCACCACCCTAGTTCAGGCCCTCATCATCTCTTGCTCTGGACTATTATAATAACCTTTTAATTGGTGTTTCTGCCTCAAATCTCTCACCTCTCCAATCACCCTCCGCACAGTGAACAAAATGATTTCCCAAAATACATGTCTGACCATGTCACAGCCTACTCAATAAACTCCGATGAGTCCCTACTACCTGTAGGACCAAATATAAGCTCTTCTATTAAAACTCTTTATGACCTGGCCCCTTCCTATCTTTCCAGTCTTCTTACACATTACTTTTATCTATGTACTTTATACTCTAATCATCCTGGCCTACACACAACACTCCATCTTCAAGCTCCATGCCTTTGTACTGGCCATCCCTCATGCTTAGAATGCTTTAGAATTTTTGGCTTCCGTTAAGACTCAGCTCAAAGAACCACCTCCTGTAATAGGCTCAGTCACTTGCCCTCCTTCCTGCTGCTAATATGTTCTCCTGTAAGGTTACCTTCTACCTACTCTATATGTATCTTATATGCACTGATTTATGCATGTGTTATCTCTCCTTTTAGAATGTAAGCTTTTTGAGGATAACAACTATTTTTGTTTTTTCTTTATATCCTTAATATTTAATGCTCAGAGCTTAATAAACATTTGTTGATTGATTGAGATAAATACAACTACAAATCAGTCTATAAATTACTTAAGGGACACAAATTATTGGACAGATATTCACTACTCATGGTTAGGTCCTTCCAATACATGGTGTCCCAAAAGTATTTAAGTTTTAATAACTTCAGAACTATAAATGCTATAAGCTTACAAAAATCATTTGAAAGTTTAACTATTGAAATTTCTTTTACATTTATTTAGTTTTGTTAATTTTCAATAATAAATATTTAATTTTAACAACATGGGGAACCTTGCCATTATGCATTGTGTGAGGCGCAATTTCTGCATTATAGTTTCTTAGACTGGTGGGTTGGTAAAGAAGGTCTTTTTGACTTGGCACTTAAGTTACCTGATCTATCTCCTTTAGACTTTTTCTTTTGGGGGCATGTCAAAACTGTCATTCGCACATCAAAACCTCATTCTTTGGATGATCTTAAGGCTATGATTACAAATACAATCCTTTCAGTCACCGAGCACCAACTGATGAAAGTTTTTACCAAGTTCGAATATCTTCTAGAGAAATGTATAGTACAAGATGCTATGTTAAATTTTACTAAGATATATCTAATATTTCAATTTTTAAATAATTAACATTTCAAATTTTTTGTAAGTTAGTAGCATTTGTACTTTGGTAGTTATTAAAGCTTAAAACTGCACTAAAACTATACTATTATAGAAGATGTCACATCCTATGTAATAAAAAGACTCTACTGGCTAAACTAATTTGTAGGTTTAGTACTATATTTATCAAATTACTTAAAGGATATGTTTTAGAAAAAAATGAAGAATGAAAGTCTAGGATATCAAAGAAAACAACGAGAAAGAGTATGAATGGAAGGGATATAGTGTTATCAGACTTCAAAGGTTATTACAGGCCAGTATTCATCAAAAGTATTTGTTATAGATTTTAGAAAACAATAGAATAGTTGGTCATTGAAATGAAGCAAGAAACAGAGCAATTGAAAAATGCAACCCATTGTTTGCCTAGGACTGTTGGAAGAACTGAGCAGTTGACTAGGACTGTTCAGGAAAATGAGGAATTTGGCAGAAAATAGGTTTAGATCAGCAGCTTGTACTATATGCCACATGTAAGCTCAAAATGGATATTCGAACTGAATATCAAATGTCACACACTTGAAAAAAAAACAGAAAAGAAGGAGATGAGGTATCTTTTGTAACTATAGCTAAAGGGAGAATCCTTATCTAAAGGAATCTATCAAAAAACAATCATAAAAGATCATTTTGATGAAGTAAATTTTTAAGTCTTTTGCACTAAAAACTCATCAAAGTTAGGATAAGAAGAGAAATTTTAGTAGTGGAAAAATTTTTAGCATCAAATACCACTGATAAAAGTCTAAAATCCAAGATATTTGGAATTTAAAGAAAATAAACACCCGGAGCCATCACCCTATAGATAAGTGGTCAAAGGATATGCACTGTCTAGTCCAAACTGTCTTCTTTTAAAAGGTTCTTAATATAACCTATTGCTTAGTGCCCCCAAGCTCTGGGATGACACTGAACAGGGTACAATCTTGGGACCATCCCCCCTCTGCCCACATCCAGTTATATTTATTTGGCTCATTTTCCCCTTACACTAAGTTCTTTCTGTGAAACCTCAGATTATTATTCAAATATAGTTTATGTCTAGATCTCTACAAACATGGGTAAAATAATTACTACCTTTCATGTAAGCAGTCTGGTATATAGGGTGCAAGACAGCCTTTGTTTCACTGTATTGGGATCCTAGCTTTGTTTCCTTTGATTAATTCATTGTCTTTGATTGAGTCTTACTAGGTGCTAAGCCCCAAGCCCAAACCCCTATCTATTAGGTGCTAAGCCTATGTGGGTATGAATTGGTAACTAATGTGGAGCTCCAGATGGGGCCAATGAAGGGAGGTGCTAACACCAGAGCCAATTGGAGGAGCCTAAGTTCTGGTCTCTCAGATGACATTTGATTTTGTCTGAAACTGTATAAAAAGAGAAGACAGAGCTATTTACTTAGGGCTCTCACTCTTGGTGGTGCGCTGATGTGGAGACTCTGGGCAGCTGTAGCTAAGAGCCCTCCAGCTTGTAAACTCGAATGTTGGGACTTTGTTAAACTCTGGTAACTATGAATTGGGATTTGAATCAAACAAGGTCTGTCTGTTGATGTTTATAATTTGTTTGTATTTGCTCTGAAGCTCAGGGTGCTGGCTTTTTCCCCTGAACTAAGTGAATGATGTTTGTATACTGGATTAAAGTAAGATTGTTAACCCCTTAATGTTACTTTCCTTAGTAAAGCAGATCAAAAGCACCTGGGCTTACAGTGTTCTGTGAGCTGGTTGTCATTGGTTTTACACTCCCACAGCAGCTGCTAGCCAGATTGTTGAAACATTCATTCCCAAGGAAAATGCAGAAAATACACAAACATCTCACAGTGGTCCATAAGTATCCCATACAATGCTCCTTTCTGGTGACTTCTACCTTTTTCCCTAGACTATAATGCTATAGTCTCATGGTTGCCACCCTGCAGTTTGGACTCAGCTTAGAATGAAACAAACTTTAGGTTGCTAGAGACCCTTCCCCTGACGTTACAGTGAGTGCCCCTTTCATCCCAGGGATACATACAGACCTTTAGGATTTCGACATTATCCTAAGAACTTGAGTGACCCCTGAGAGAAAACAAAATGGGGCTAACCTCTTCCTATCAGACTTGCTCTATCCAAATAAGTCTCTGCTGTAGGAAAGGACAAAGTCCAAGGGTTTGGGGTTTTTTCCCATTATTATTCCTCTATGCCATGATTCAGTTCTTCAGCGCTCTTCTAGCTATGAGATCACATACCCAATTCTCTCCTCCCTAAAAGAATGGCGCTGCTCAGTAACTTTTCCTCCTCTCACCAGAAAACAAGATTCTGAGATTCTCTTTCTTCCCTTTCTCTCTAGAAGGCTGGAATCCCAAATTTTAACATTTGAGATTGGTAGAGATGTAACCCTGAGGTTAACAATGTCCAAGAACGCCTTCTCTTTCTGGAAGACTGGATTCATAATTTGAAGTCCAGGAACTCTCCTCTGCGGCCACATAGGAGAGAGCCCATAGAATTCCCAGGCGATCCCGGCAGCTATTAGCAGCCGTCGGAGAAAGATGTTCTGTGCGTGAATAAGCATTTGCCACCATCTCTTACCCTTCAACCCAGGTCTAGCCTTAGCTTGCCCGCTGTCTTGCTTGTC
Organism: Trichosurus vulpecula; assembly: GCF_011100635.1. Lineage (NCBI taxonomy): Eukaryota > Metazoa > Chordata > Mammalia > Diprotodontia > Phalangeridae > Trichosurus > Trichosurus vulpecula. Next base: position 546,499,554 of record NC_050573.1, on the reverse strand, counting down.
TTCTTTCAAGGGGAAATGGGCAGAAAGGGCTGACTCACAACTTACCCCCTCTTTATAGGCCCAGAACAAAGGGGTAACTGATCCACAGTAGCCTGGGACAGTCAGCTCATGATTAACCATCCCAAAGGGTCAACAAACGGGCATCTCCACACCCTCCATGGAGTAACTATCAGTTGGCACCTCCCTACTTTCTACTTATGTATAAGAGGGGTTTTCTAAGGCATTCCTCTGTCTTAGACAAAACAATAAGTCTTAGACAAGGAGGCAATTATAGGTCTAGCGGCCGTATTAAGGAAAAGGGGGATCTTTATTGTTTAAAAGATCAAGGCCCTTCCTAACCTTCAGGTCTGCTTTATAGTTTAGAATGTAAAATGTATTTCTTTGTCTCCAACCCTCTGGAAGAGGTGAGTCTAGCTATTACAAACTCTAAAGAGAAGGAAGATACACACAGGACTTTTGTTGCATGCTAGAAATATCGGAAAGAAAGCACAAAAGTCACATTTGATGTCTCTAATTAAAGCTTTGCTTTCTCATGAGAACTCCATCTCAACTACAGCTATCCCCCCTTTTCTTCTTTCTCTCTCCCTCCCCATAACATTTTGCTCTCTCTCTCTGTCTCTTTGTCTCTCTCTCTGTCTCTGTGTCTCTGTCTCTGTCTCCTCTCTCTCTCTGCCTCTTTCTCTGTGTCTCTGTCTCTGTGTCTCTCTGTCTCTTTCTCTCTGTCTCTGTCTCTCTCTGTGTCTCTGTCTCTGTCTGTCTGTGTCTGTCTGTCTGTCTCTCTCTCTCTCTCTCTCTCTCTGTCTCTCTCTCTCTCTCTCTCTTTCTCTCTCCCCCCTCTCCCCTCTCTCCACATGGCCGGGTCAGAAGCTATATAACTTCCTTTCTCTCTGCTTCTGTGCCAGAGAGTTCTCTCATTCTGTCATGCGTGTGACCTCATGTCAAGTAAGCACTCTGGGAGATGGAGTAATTTGTAATGTTATACTTTTTGCAGAAGTGCTTGTCTGTATCTTTATATACTCTCACTTTATATAACCCATTTTTCATAAGTTTATGTTTATATTAAACTAGAAATTTTTCTAAAAGCCCATGAACTTACTATACCCCAAAGAAATCAAAGAAAAAAGAAAATAACCCATGTGTACAAAAATATTTAGAACAGCTCTTTTTTGTTATCGCAAAGAACTGCAAACTAAGAGGGTGCCCATCAATTGCACAATGGCTGTACAAATTATGGTATGTGAGCATAATGTAATATTATTGTCCCAAATAAAATAACAAACAGGATGGCTTCTGAGAAGCCAGAGAATACTTATAGAAACTGATGCAGAGTAAAATGAGCAGAACCAGGAGAGCAGTTTATACAATAGCAATATTGTAAAGAAAAACAATTTTGAAAAACTTAAGAATTGTTGACAAATGCAATGACTAACCATGATACCAGAGGACTGATGAGAAAATATGCTACCCACCTTGCAACAGAGAAGTGACAGATGGGGGGGGGGAGAGACAGACAGACAGACAGACAGAGACGGAGAGACAGAGATGGAGGGACAGACGGAAAGACAGAGACAGACAGAGAGACAGAGACAGAGATAGAGATCTACATATTTTCTGACATAGCCGATGTGAGAATTGCTTTGCTTTACTATGCATATTTGTGATGAGGTGTTTTTTTTTTAAACAGAGGGTGAAAGAAAGAGTTAGGAGAGGAAAGCTAGGGAAAGAGTTGCCCCCTACCCCAAAAATGTAAAGAAAGAGAAAAGAAAGAAAAAGAGGGTCATTGAAGAATTTTTAATACACAGAGGAGAATAGAAGAAAAGCCTGAAAGAATTACAGGCAGGTAAGACAGCTTTGAAAGTTACCAGTTGAATTTATTATCTATTTCAAAAGACAAGCAAGCTATATGCAGTAGAGATTCATAGTTTCATGTACGATCCTATTTTTCAGTTCTATTGTATATATAGAAATACTCATTTTATTTGGTATTTACTATGTTCAGAATAAATTTTTTTCAAAGTCCATGGACTTGCAAGCATTCATTAAATACCTTTCTCTTTCTGTTAACAGACTGATGAAGAGTCATGTCTATTTTATTGAGTGAGAAGTGCTAGGCTGAAGCCTGATACAACATTCTATTGGTTGCTTACTAAAAGGTACTAAGAGTTGCTGACTGAGGAGAGTCAATTGAACCTAAAAATCCATCCCCAGAGAAGTGCTCATAACAGACCAATAGAGAAAACTTAATAGTGTTGCTAACACCTCTCGACGTTAGAATGGATCAACAATACTCAGTAGCTCACAAAATCTTTCCAAAGGCAAAAATTCATTTAAGCATGTATGTACAACAGAATAAATAAGATATGGAGCACACCCACCTAAACGGGACAAAGCTCTCCAATAAATTCCACCATTGTTCACATGAGAGAATAATCTATTGAAGGAACTGATACTTCTGCACAAGTCTTAGAATTCATGTGACATACACTGCATGTCTTTTTCCATGTAAACATGCTTAGCGATTTTGCTACTGGTATCCCCTTTAGTAAAATTTGACTGAAAAAGAAATAAATAGACCAAACAACAGGATATTGAGCTGGGGACTTTTCAGGCAAGTTATTTTAAGACCAGGACCTGTTAGATAGAGATGTTTATCTGTCAGGATGGCTGGGTGGCACAGTAGGTGGAACATTGGGCGTAGAGTCAGGAAGATGAGTCTTCCTGAGTTCAAATTTGGTCCCAAACACTTACAAGCCATGTGACCCTGGGCAAGTCATTTAACCCTGTTTGCCTCAGTTTCCTCATCTGTAAAATGAGTTACAGAAGGAAATGGCAAACCACTCCAGTGTCTTTGCCAAGAAAAGCCCAGATGGGGTCATGAAGAGTCTAAAACAGCTGAAGTACAACAACATTTATCTGTCACCATGAGAATAATTTTTAGTAGCCTGAATCTTTCACCACAGTTGCTGAAGAAAATTTAACAAATTACCATTCTAAAGTTTAAATTTAAAAATTTAAATTAAATTTTAAATTTTAAATTCTAGCCTTCAAAAGGACATTTTTCAAAGAACTTTCTGAAATGTCCTGCTCCTTTTCTTTTTGGAATCTTCCCACTAAGCTAGGTTGTTGGATTTAAACATATGTGGGAGATGAGAAGGGAAAGAAGAGGGTGGATGGGTTTCTGGAGATACTTGGAACTCAATGATGTATTCTAATTTGGAAGTATCTCTAAATGGGAGATCATCGTGCTAAAAATATCATCATAGGAGGCAGCTAGGTGGCAGCGAGGTGGAGCAGTGGATAGAGCACCTGCCCTGGAGTCAAGAGGACCTGAGTTTATATTTGACTCAGACACTTACTAGCTGTGTGACTCTGGGCAAGTCACTTCACTCCAATTGCCTCCAACAGAGAGAGAGAGAGAGAGACAGAGAGAGACAGAGAGACAGAGAGAGAGAGAGAGAGACAGAGAGAGAGAGACAGAGACAGAGACAGAGAGAGAGAGACAGAGACAAAGAGAGAGAGACAGAGAGAGAGAGATGAAAATATCATTATAACTGGAATACAGACCCTTTCCAGAGAATAATCCAGATAGTATTGCAAATTTAGATGGGAAATAGATACAGTGATGTGTATTGCAGCCAGCTCAAACAGCCTGGCAAGAACCAAGTGTTAAATTTTCGGTGTGAGCATTTATACTCCAGAAATCAGAAAATGTTACAAATCAGAGCTTGATCTATTGTTTGGTTAATTTGTCTAGACTCAAGAAATTGATGAAGAAAATGTTAATCATGCAGACTAACCTTAAAACTATGCCTTGCAAACATATTTTTCCAGAGAGCTGGTTGTTAAACATTTACTAACACATCTCTGGTAATGGAGATTGGAGAACGAAAAAATAAATAGATTGTTCTCCTGATTGAGCAAAGGCTGAATTTATTGGTGAGTTTTGGCCCACTTTAGAAGGTGCGCTTTTTTCCTTATTCATCCTGACATGCGCATGTGGTTTCTGTTAGATGTGCCTGTGCCTTTGGAAAGGTTTTGTCACCCACTAATTACTTTTATCCACTCTAATGATGAGAGATGTTAGCAACACTATTAGGTTTTCTCAATAGGTCTGTTATGAGCACTTCCCTGGAAATGAATTTCTGGGTTCTATTGACTCCCCTTCCCAGTCAGCATTTCTTAGTACATTTTAGCAAACAGCCAGTAAAATTCTATGTTAGGCTACATCTCACTCAGTGAAACAGATTTTACTTTTCTGTTACAAAGAACGAGGAGGTTGTTTAATGAATCGCATTTTATCTAATCAAGTCAGATAAAAAGTGTCTCAATTGTGGGGGTAAAACTTTAGGAGAACTTAATCAAACTTCTCCAGCTAAACTCTCGACTTTACTGCATTTCTCTATTCACAACAATAATCTCCACTTTTTTCCAGTATCACAAATGAGTATTACTTAATAACAAAATGGAAGTCACACCTTCAATGTGCTAGCACTGTCCTTTCCACTAACCTGGAAAGACAAAAGAGGTGTTTTTATTTTTAAGTGTGGAGCAGCCTAACACTAAAAGAGGCTTTTTGACATCTAATTACACACTGTAAAGGCAAGGCAGGAATTTGGAACGAAGGATTGAGTTAGAAGGCCAAGCCTCACCTACTTTTGTTGTTTTTCTTGCCTTCCCCCACTTTCATTGGCATGGGAGACCCAGAGAAGACTGCGGCTGTGGGAAAACCTTGAAGCCTGAGACCCTCACTGCTATTGTACACTTTCTTTGACAGTGTCATACCACCTCAAAATGGATTTGAGGGCACAGAAATCCCATAAAGGATGTATAAGGAATTTCTAACACTGAGTCAGACAGTTTTCTGGGTTAATGGACTGTGATTCAGGCCCAGATGTAATAGGTTTGAAAATGCATTAAGTGTTCGCAGGCCCTGCTTAGTTGGTCATTTGTTTTGTGTTCCAAACAAGCTTGGCTCCTAGATGCTAGGACTCTCCTAGAGAAAAATCTGCACTCAGCTAAAATTTTGAGAATTGGCAGATTCATTATTTTATGAAGAGACAGCATCTGAGTTTTTTGCCTGATTGTGATGAGATCTTGCCTTCGTCACCAAAAGAACTAAAGGTCTAAAACTAAAAGACTAGAACCAAAGATGCTAAAAGTCTCAGGACATTTAATGCATTTTTGAAATGCCTCAATCTTTGGGTTCCAAATTAAAAAGTGGTGGCAAAGCCCACACTTCCTATTATATAGAATATGTGTTCTTTTAACACAATATTCCTGCTGAAGCCAGAAACTTCAGAGCAACTTCACAATCTCATGTGCAGTGAGAGCCTGGAAGCAGCCACAAGACCAGCAGAACCATGTGATCATGACCAACAAAGCACCACATAAGGCTTTTAGGGAGCAGGCCCCATGGGAGCATCATGATATCAACAGAAGACATTGGTGGCCCAACAACTCCAGAGTCCCCTCCACATGTGTCCCCTACGTATTCATCCTTCCACATCCTATATTCCCTAAGTATGCCCACTCTTCCCACTGATGGTGGGCATATTTGTTGGAGAGAGGTTTAAACGAGGAATGTTCTGGTGCTAATTTTCACCATAAATTTTGTGAAGTGTCTTTACTTTGAACTTATTGCGTCCCCTGGCTGACTGGTAAAAGTAAACACATCAGTGGGGGCTTATAAACTATGATTTTGAGCGTATGCAAACCTACCAAGCATCTTGAATCTGGAGTAAATTTTCTACAATGTCCCCATGTATAAAGGAGGAGGCAAGGGGAGAAAGGCAATTGCTTTCCAAACTTCACAATTCTTTACATCGTTTAAATGTCATGACTTCTCAATTTTCAGGCAACTGCTGCAAAAACCTAGCCACTAATTCCAAAGCTACTGCCGTGGTTGCCTTGTTGGTGAAAGAAAGACCCGAAGTTCATGTCAGAACCACCTAAAACAAAATGTTCACATTTGGCTCTTCAGCCAGACCAGCCGACAATCTCTTCCAGTCATTCATGGCCCCTACTAATGCAAACTGACTCTCCTACCAGCTGCAGTCAGGACTGCCTACAGATTTGTCAATCTGCCTTTCCTACATTGGAGAGCCAAGTGAAGGTGTCAATTCCTGCGCCACTTTGTCCTCTCAAAGTGATAGCGACCAAGCTGAAGTCAGCAAGCCGAAGCAGAGAAAATGCATCTGCAGGTAATTAGTAACAATCAGGGCTGCCCTGAAACTGCTGACTACAGCAGTAATGAGCCGGGCACATGTCATTGGCTTGCAAATGGAGAGCTCGCTTATGAACCGTGGCAGCAAGCAGTAAGAGCGGGGATTTTTTTAACTTAATATTTAATGTGGCATAAAAACGATGGAGAGAAATCGAGTTGTTCTCTAATCAGATGTTTAGTCGCCAGTCCATAACACAAGGGAGTCCGTGAATGAAGCGGTACTGAGCACTGTCATCGACATTCTCTTTCAGCATCATTTAGCCCGATTTCCTTCCTCTTTTTAAAGAGAAAAGAGTGGGAAAGAACCCAGGGTTGAGACGGCAGTGCTCCAATTCCCACAAACTGTATCATTATAGACCTAACCCCTCAGGCTATGGGGAGAGGGAGCTTTGCTCGGGCTCTCCCCGTGTACCATCAATTACATTGTGAATCTTTTACATTATATTCCTGCAAGTTGCGATGAGCCCCAGAACACAATTGGGGGAGATGAAAAATGGGGACTGTAATTCAGCCAGCCCCTTTACTACCAGACTGCTTTGCATTAAACTGTTTTATGACATGACTTAAAGACTGAAGAATCACAATATGAACTCGACTTAGGTCAATTTGTGGATGAAAGCCCAACATGGTCCAAGACTTTCTCATAAAACCTGCTGAAGCTTGAACCGCGGGTCCCAGTCTATCTAAGGAGCTAGATTAGTTTTCTTGGTCACAATAAAATGCATTTCTCAAACTCTTAGGACAGTATTTCCAGATCTTCATCCAGGATATGGTGCTTTTCAGCCCCTCAATGAGACCTAGAATAATGAGCTTAGAAAACGCATTAATTTATTTTACCTAAAGGAAGATTGGGGCCCAATGCGAAAATTGAATTGGACCATCCTTTTCTGTGATTTAGCTAAACTTTTGTCTTCTAATAAGAAAGCTATTCTATGAGCATTTTTTTTTTCAATGAGCACAATAGTATGATGGAAAGAGGGCTAGATTTGGAGTCCGAAGACCTAATTTTACATCCCAGCTTTGACATTCACCGCTCCCTGTATGATTTGGAACACGTCACTTAAACTCTCTAGGCCTTAGCTCGCTCATCTATGAAATGATAGACTGCATGACCTCTAAGGTCCCTTCCATCTCTCAATATCTAGTGTTTCGGAGGACTATGTGTTAGAAGGATTTGTATCCTATGAAGAAAAGCATCTGTTTAGTAAACAATTTTACCGATTACTGTACATGCCTTTTGGGCAAATTACTGCGCCAAATGGCATGTTCCAATAAAGCCACCCAGGTGACAGAAAATGACAGCCTAGGAGCTCAGATTTGGACAGTCTGCTTTATAGTTTACAAAGGAATAAGTGCCTAATAGATGCTTGTTAATTAATTGATTGATTTAAATAAAAAAAACAGATGGATGAAAGTAGTACATTTCCAGGACTGAGCTAAGCTGGGTAAACTAGGAACCACATCCTCACATGGCTTCAGATCAGAATGAGTTTCCCAAGGCTATCATCTGATCTAAGCCTGAACTCCAGGAAGATTACAGGGGATACACTGTACCTCTCTAACGTGGAGAGAAAGGTTGCCCCACGGTGAACTTTTGGTGAAATTTAATAAGGGTAAATGTGAAGTCTTACAGCTGGGCTCAAAAAATCAATTTCATAGAAATTTCATATGATCTTAAGCTGCATTAATAATATCTAGGACTAAGGAAGAAGGTGGTGGTGTAACATGAAAAAAATACTGCCTGTTGAGTCAGAGGACCCGGGGTCAGATCTGCTTTGAGCAAGTCACTTAACCTTTTTGAGTCTAAGTTTCTTCATCCATATATCTATATCTATAGCTCTTATTTATCTATCTGTCTGTCTGTTTGCCTCTCTATCTATGATCAGACTAAGCTGCTTCTGATATGCTTTTCAGGTTTAGATCTACAATCCCTATGCTTTGGCCAGACCACATTAGTTTGATTGTGTCCAGTTCTTGGTATTATATTTTAGAAAGTTCAGTGGCAAACTAGAGATATTTAGCCCCAAGAAGATGTAAGGGGAATGTGATATAGCTGTCACACGGGAGAGGTGTAGAAGATAGACAGGAATAGAGATAACCTGTAAGAGAGGGACATCCATTTTGCAGTAGTCCAGGCAGAAGGTAATGTAGGCCCGAATTAGTGGTCCTACGAGAAGTAAGAAGGGAGTGCATCTGAAAAATGTTATAGAGGTAGAAACGGCAAAATGTGGCGACCAATTAGATACGTGGGGTGAGAGAGAGTGAGAAATCAAAGATAATGCTGAGGTTGTGATTCTGGGAGACTAGAAGGGTGGTGGTGCCTTCGATAGAAATAGGGAAGCTTGGAAGCAGACTGAGTTTTGAGGGAAAGAGAATGAGTTCTGTTTTGGACTTGGTAAATTTGGGTTGTCTGTGAGAAAATGGACAGTTTGAAATGTCCATTGGGTAGTTGGTGCTAGAACTTAGGAAATCAGCTGGGGCTGGATATACTGATCTTGGAATCATCTGCATAGAGATGATGATCAAAGCCATGGGATAACTACTAGGTTATGAATTTAGGTGACTGGAAGGATGGTCATGCCTTGAACAGAAATGGGGAGAGTGGGAGGAGGATTTATGGGGAAAGATTATTTCAACAGGAAGGAAGAAGTATTTATCAAGCACTTACTTTGTGGCAGACACAAATTTGCTTTACAAATATTACTTCAATCAATATTAATGATAGCCAATATTGATATAAGCACTTTCTATGTGCCAGGCATTGTGCTAAATGTTCCAATATTATTTCAGTTGATCCTCTCAACAACCTGTGAGATGTGTTGTTACTATTCCCCATTTTACAGTTGAAGAGACTGAGGCAGACAGAGGTTAAGTGACTTGCCCAGGGTCACACAGCTAGTAAGTGTGATGCAAACTCAGGTCTTCTTGACTCCAGGTTCAAAAAGCTCTTCCCTGGGCCATGAAGCTGCCTCTCATTGGTCTCCCTACCCCCGACCTCTCCTCTCTTCAATCCATCCTCCACATAGCTGTCAATACGCTATTACTAAGGCAATGCTGTCAAACTCAAGCAGAAGCGGGGGCCACCAAATCATGTATAAGGATCCTTGTAGGCTGTGTACTAACTTATAAAAGCACATATTAACATTATCTATGTTTTGTTTTATTTTATTAAATATTTCCCAGTTACATTTTAACCTGGTCTTGGTCACATTCAAGAATGTTGTGGGGGGCATATGGCCCTGGGGCCTCTTGACACCTCTGTCTTAAAGCATGTCTGATGAGAGCAGATTTCCTGCTCGGGAATCTTCTAGGATAAAATCATTCTGGGATAAAATACAACCTCCTGTGCTTGGCAGTTAACATTCCTGGAAGATCTAGATCCAGCCTGTGTTTTCAGGCCAATTCCATATGACTCCCTCTCACACACTCCACTCCAGCCAGACTATCCTACTGGCTTCTCCTCATGGAGCACGTTCCATCTCTCGTCTCCAACATGAGCTGTTCCCCATCCCTCCTCACCACTGCCTCTGGTGAGTCCTTTCTCCCTCCAAGGTTCACCTCAAGCTCTATATCTTCAAGGAAATCTTTCCAGGTTCCCACAGTTGTTAGTCTCTCCTCCTCCTTTGTATTTGTCTATATTCTGTAGGTACTTCTATGTGAATAGATCTCCTGGTCCAGTGGTCTTTGCAACACCCCACATCACGGCCCTCTCTGGAGAGACTAACTTTCAAGATGAGTCATTCAGTTCCCTGCCTTCAGTCTCAGCTGTGCTGTATAGACAGCCATGGCTTGGAAAGCAATGTTTACACTACCATCAATATCATTCAGGGCCTCTCTTGAAGCCCCAAAATAGGTACACTTAGTCATTTACCCAGTGAGATCTAGGGAGGTTTGGTTAGTGATGAAGTCAGTTGTTCAGCATCAACTTCAGGTAAAAACACCCAGCCTCTTTCCCCCAATGACCAGTGTGCTGGGAACCATCACTGCCACCAAATCATGTTTCTAGTTGAGTTCTAAACCAAACCTGAGTGGGTTAGGTTCAAAGCAGTGACTTGCACTGAAAATCAAGCTACAATACCTGCCTTGAAAAATTAGGAAAACATGAGCCCACAGAGAGGCAATCAGCAGTGGACAGGAAACATCACTTTGTTCCCACTCAGACTAGATTGGGAACATATAAATAATTTAAAATATTACTTCTACTATTACTACTGCTGCTGATGCTGTTACTGCAACTAAGAACAACAATAATAATTCTCTCCAAAGTTTAACCCCTTGTCTGTTGAGGGAGAGTGGCAGGTGGGAGAGGTGGAGAGAGAGGCAAAATAGATGAATGCAGGATAGGATGACATAGTGTAGGGACTTATTGTGCTGACACCATTATGGCAGCTGTGAAAGCTTGGGGGGAAAACACTGAAATGCAGGCAAGTGAGTGGGGTGCCTTCTTTATCTCACTGAGTTTTCTGGCACACCCTTTTTTCCCCTCAGCCAATCCATCATTTTCTGTGAATTCTTTTAAATATAGAATTGGCCTATTAACTAGAGGGATCGCTGGTGTTCTCATCTTTTGGTGGTCAATAGCATGCAAGAAAAGAACAAGAAGTGAGATAGAATGGAACAAGTAATAACAAATGTTTATTTAGCACCTTAAGGCTTGCCAGATGTTTCACATATTATATGATTTGAAAAAAAATTGAATAAATTAGAATTCCCAGTGCCTTCTCTGCTGGAATTGCATCAGGGCAGATAGCATTGACCACTAAAATGGACATGCCATAACTGTGAACAAAATGAACTGAAGAGATAAGTAATTGCATTTTGGGCAAGCATTCTAGCACAAAAAAAAATTAGAACCATCTTACAAGTTTTAAGTAACTTTCATTCTGTTTTATACCCTCGATACCCTCAGCATCAAGTTACAAAACAACATACTGCTGACCAATGGAAGGCACTCATAAGAAAGAACTTCCTCACTAAGCCTGGATTAGATAAAATAAAAGATGAAGTCATAAAATTGCTAAAATCTGAAAATGGAAATGTTAAGAAACTGAGACCTTTGAAAATTTTTACTTAAAGCAAACATTACCTAAAAACAAAATGGATGACAAAATAATATCAATGTCTCAAGTGATTTTGAAGAGGAGATGAGCATACGTGGACTGGAATTTCAAAAAGCCCTTTTTAAGTTTGATGGCATGAATCTAAATAGCAGACTGACTTCCAAAACAGAGTAATTTTTAAGAAATAATTAGCATTTTGCTAGAAACATCATGAATGAATACTCTACCCCATAATTCTCAATCAAATGAGATGTTTGTAAAACATTTAGCATGTAGAAGGCAAATAGAAGGCTCTTAATAAATGCTTTTCCAACAGTGTTTGACAAAAGGTGTAAAAATAGTCCAGGAACTGAACAGAACAGTATACACAACAGCAGTTATCATGGTTTAAAAAAACAGGAAGAAAGGTAGAGCTTTTAAGGACAGGTGTCAAATACTGCACTGGTAGAAATTACTTTAAAAAGCAAGTGGAGATCTGGGGAAAACTGTGAAATATTAAATCAATGCCTAGATGGTACATGTAGTTAAATAAACAAACAAAGCAGAATGCCAAATTGGCCAATTAAAGGGAACAAAAAAGAAACACACAGAAGAGAATCTAGAAAAGCAGAATATGTTAGAAATTCTCTATTCCCTTAATCAGCAACAGAAATCAAAAGTCAAAATGTTAATGTGACACAAGGATTCAAAGCAGCACAAAGAACAAAACAATCAAAAACTACTACAGAGGATTAAGAAGCAAAGAAATTAAAGGAGATTGGGAATCTTTCAACAAAAAGGGTAAGGAGAATTTGTGGCCATCTCTATGGTCCCCAACAAAAGTTTAAATCAACAAAAATACAAGTTGGATCAAACAGGAAACAAAGCTTGAGCACTATTACTATAATCAATGATAGAATAATTACATCAAAGGATGGTGACTGAAACTCTAGTCTCTCTGCAAAACTGGAAAGCAGTGGAGACAGATAAGATCTGTAATTACTGGCTCAAACACTTCACAGTGGCACACACATTACTAGCAGAGCCTTGTACCAGCTTCCTCTCAGACACAAGCTTGATTCTGCCTTACAGAAGGCATCGCATAATTACTAGTCAGTCAACAAGCATTTATTAAGCACCTACTATGTGTGAGGCATTGTGCTAAGCACTGGGGATACAAAGAAAGGCAAAATACAGTCCCTTCTCTCAAGGAGCTCACACTTTGATAGAGAAGACAACATGCAAATAACCATGTACAAACAAGATTTATACATGATAAATTGGAGATAATATCAGAAGGAAGGCATTAAGATTAAGTAGAAAGGTAAGAGGCTTCTCACAGAAGGTGGATCTTATCTGAAATTTGAAAGAAGCCAGGAAAACCAGAAGGCAGAATTGAGGAAAGAAAGACTCCCAGGCATGGAGGAGAGCCAATAAAAATGCATGGGATTGAGAGCTACAGTGTCACATATGAGAGGAACAGCAATGTACTCTGTGATCCAGTGTCACTGAAATCAGTGAAGAGGAGGACAAAGTAAGAAGTCTAGAAACATAGGAAGGGGCCAGGTTATAAACAGTTTTAAAAGCCAAACAGAAGATTTTATATTTAGTCCTGGAGACAAAAGAGAGACACTGGGATTTATCTAATAGGAAGGTGACATGATCACACTTGCACTTTAAGAAGATTAGTTGGACAAATGAGTGAAGGATAAACTGGACTGGGGAGAGATCTGAGGCAGGGGTACCAACCAGCCCTCTACTGCAATAGTCCAGGTATGAGGATGAGGCTTATACCAGGGTATTGACAGTGTCAGAGGAAAGAAGAGGATGTAATGAGGGCAGAAGCAACCGTATTTGGCAACACATTGGCTGTGGAGGGGGAGAGACAGTGTTGAGTCAAGAATGACTCCTTGGTTTCAAACTTAAGTAACTGAGAAGATGGCAGTACCTTCAACAGTAATAGGGAAGTTAGGAAGAGGGGAAGTTTGGGAGAGTAAGATAACGAGTTCAGTTTTTGACATGTCAAGTTTAAGATGTCTATGAGTTAGCCAGTTGCAGATGTTCAATGGGAAATTGGAAATACAAGACTAGAGGTCAGGAGACTGGTTAGGACTGAACAAATAAATCTGAGAATCATCGACATAGAGGTAATAGTTGAATCCATGGTATGTGGAGACTGAAGAAAGATCACACAGGTAGGAAGAGAACAAAGACAGAACACTATCACAAAAGGCTAAAGTCTTCAGAAAGGTCAAGAATGATGAGGACAGAGAAAAGACCACTGGTGACTTTGGGGAAAATGGTTTCAGTTGACTTAGGCCAAGTATTTGTTGATATACTTTATACAAAGCATTCACAGAAAACTACATATTGGATGAGGGATAAAAAGAATAGACCAAAAAGTATCACAAGTATAAAGGTCAATTTATTATTGACTCAATAATTGTTGAACAAGTGTCCAAAAGCACCATAGCATCTACATTGCCTATGTTGATTATCACAAAGCCTTTGTCTCAGTCCCATACTCATGGCTTGTTCGTGTGTAGTGAGAATGTTAGCATACTTGATGTCCACATGGAAAACTGTTTTCTATCTAAAACATGCTGCCAACATAATAATGCCAAGAAAAATTGATGGAAAACGTGGCATTTTTCAGGAAGTTAAAGGCCAGAATGGTTCTCCCTAGTCTTGATTTCATTATCATCTCTCCTATAGATCTGAGTATAGCTTCCAAGTGAAAGAAGGCGTCAAACCAAAACATCTTATAAATCATTTGATGTACGTAGTTGACATCAAGCTATATGGCTCCATTGGAAAACATATTAAACAGCTTATCTCATTCATCTCATGAAATTCTTAGTGTGAACCAAACAAAGACAAAGTCTGAAGGCTTCAAACTTGAATCCAGAGGTTATGCTGAACTAATGGACCAAGGCAATTTTTACAAATGCCTTAGTCTTCTCCAGACAAAACACGTCAAGCATAAAGATATGAAGGAGAGGCCCGTAACCAAATACATTAAGACACTTACTAGCATCCTGAATTTAAAGCTGAATGGGAAGAAGAAAAACATTTAAAGTGATTAACATGTACACAATACCAGTCTTAATGTGTGCTTAAAAATGGACCATTACACCTTTGGAAAGTATCCTAACAAAAACTCATGTGATGTTAATAAAACATAGGGCCTATCTCCTTCAGGGAGCTACTGAAAAATTAACATTTCCTCACCAAAAAAGATAGAAGAGGATTGATGGACATTCTCAGAGCACCTAATAAACAGGTTAAAAATCTTCATAAATAGTTCTGGGACAAGCAGACATCACTTCATGGAACAATAGTCAAAAATGATTACCAGTACAGGCCATTGGATAAGCCAAATAGAACTGAAAGTGGTTTATATCAAGATGGAGTCTATGAAATTAGTATGATCCAAGAATAGAATCCACAAGCCCTGTATTTGTAACATCTGCACAAACTTAGCCAACAATACGTCAACAAAGAAGCATCAAACAAACGGTGGAATCATGCGGCAACTGTCAGGTGATGTCATGTGATGGCATTCAGGTCCAGGTCATTGCCACAAATGACATTTTGATTAGTGTTACTCACTGAAGGAAATGGCAGAAACCATGTAACACATTGCTTCAGGCTTTAAAATATTAATGTCTAGCAAATACCTAACAAGACACAACCTAGGAGGTAGCATTATACGTAAGAAGCTTGTTGTCTATCACGGACTGACAGAAGACAAATCCCCATAACATTGTCACCAATCAGATTGTTGCCCACAACCAGCCAAACACAACATTGATTCATAAAAACCACCTTTTGTTAATAGATGTCACCAGACCAGATAACCATAATCGCACATTACATGGAATGAAAAATTTTCAAAACAGACATCTAGTAGAAGTCAAATTCATGTGGGATCAGGGAGGTGCATATCATGCCTATTATCCTGTCTACCACTGAAGTTGCACTGGAGACGCTTTCATTAAATCTACAAAGGACTCTCTTTCATGCATTCAAACTTACAAATAGCAATTATTTAGTCACTTATGCAATAGTCTGTAGAGCACTGAATATTAAAAAATTATGGTAGAATAGTGACTCGTTCCAGGATCATTTCTATCTGAACTTCATGAAAAAAGATGAGAATGAAACAATAATAATAAGTAATAATAATAAATTGTGAGCTCCTTAAAGGTAGGAACTGGTTTTGCCTTATATGCCCAGTAACCGATACACAGTAGGCACTTAATAAATAATTGTTGACCTCTTGCCTAATAAGCTTTGAGCTTATAATTCCAAGTCCCAAGGCTATCAAAAGTGACTTATTATTTACTTGGTGGTTGCTGAACAATCTTCCCCATCCTCCAAAGAGTCATTTACATTTCCTTTCTTATCACAAAGCTTCTGACTCAGTTCCACACTCATGGTTCAGTCATGGTCAGCAAATATGTAAAGAAATCCAAGCAGAGCAAAAATACTAGATTAAAGTGTGCGTTGTTCACATGAACACATGTTCTCTATTTAAAACATGCCACCAGCACAGTAATGTCAAGAAAATTTGATCTAAAAAGTGACATCTCCAAGGGAGACAATTTAAGTCACTCTGGCACTGCCTAATATTAATTCCTTTATCGTCACATCTGAACAGAACTAAGTATGGCTTTCAAGCCAAAGGGGGACATTTCTGTCTGGACTACATAAACAGAAAGTTGATAAAGAAATAAATGATAATGACAAGCTTTGTAATTTATCCAGTGACAAAAAAGCAATTATTTTATCCGGCTGGGCAATAGTCCATTGAACACTAAAAATAAAAGAATAATAGCAAGATAGCAACTTGCACCAGGACCCTTTTCATCTAAACTTGGTCAAAAATGATGAGAACTAGGTGAAGAACAATGATAATAATACCGATAACAATTACATTTACATGGCCCTTTAAGTTGGACAAAGCAATGTTCTCACAATAATTTTGTGCAATAGATATAAGCATTATTCGATCCAGTTATCCACAATATTAGCTGCATATTAAAGAAAAGAAAAATGATGTCCAAAAAGGGCTTTTACTTCCCCCAGGGTCGCACAGCTAATAAGTCCAATTTCTAGTCTAATGTCCTTCATTTTCCAGATAATAAGTAACTCATATTAGTATAGCATTTTAAGGTTTGCAAAGCATTTTGTATCTCTTATCCCATGTGATCCTCGTAAGATTATGAGGTAGAGTAATAAGGAGTACCTCACAAAAGGTGAGAGCACAGGATTTGGAGGTATAGGACCTGAGTTTAAACCCGGTTTCTGCCACTTATTACTTACGTGACCTCAGGCAAGTCGCTTCACCATTCTGAGTGAATACATCACAGATGTTGTGGAGGGGATTCATGCTTCAAGTAGGGATTGGACTAAATGACTGGATTATCGTGCTCATTTTTATAGACGAATAAACTGAGGCTCGGAGAAGTTATTTGCTCAGGATCACACAGCTAGTAAGTGCCTGAAGCCAGATTTAACCCCAGATCTTTCCAACTCCAGGTCAAATATTCTTTCTACTACAACACACTTCATCTCCTAAGGTGGAGAGGTCAGTCAAAGCAGAGGGAGGCAAACTATAGAGCACAGCATTGGTGACCTGAATTGAAGAAGTCTAAGGGACTATGTGGGACAAAGTGAAATATAAAAACAAATCAACATCGAGGAGGAAAAGAATATTCAGCATAGTAGAAAGTGGTCACTGATAATTATCTGTAGCTCTTCTTTCTGGGTATCCCTTCTGTCATGAGCTCCACTGACCTTGTTTCTGTATCACTACTATCGCTGTACTAGCAGATAGTAGGTGTTTAATAAATGTTTGTGGAATTCTTAGAGTGTTATTTCCAATTGTGCAAGTCATTCACTCAGAAGAGTAGCCCACAAAGCCCAACCTATTTCACATAAGCCTTCCAGAGTCCCCTCCAAAATTTGCTGCTTATGGATTCTTTTTCTTTCTACCCTGCATCATTTCTTATGCCTTTCAACATACACCTATATTCCAGGTATTGTGTATTTCTTATACACAATAATATTTCATTGCATTCATATAATACAATTTGTCCAACCATCCTCTTGTTGATCCTCTGTATCATTCCCCCATTTTTGTGCTATTACAAATAATTCTGCTAATTTTTTTTAGCCCAAGTACATCTCTCTCTCTCTCTCTCTCACACACACACACACACACATACACACACACCCCATCAATCTTATCGTTAGCATGTAGTCCCAATAAAATGGAGGCTCTTAAACTTTTTATGGTATGTATCTCTTTTTAAGTCTATAAAGCCTATGGACCCCCTTTTTGGAATAATGTTTTAGATGCATAAAATAAAATATGTAGAATTACAGATGAAACCAACTATATTGAAATATACCTTTAAAAATTCTTTTAAAGAAGCTAAAATTCAAAGTATCAAAATATTTCTTTAAAAGAGCCCAAGTTAAGGAAATGTTGCAATAAAGGAATCCCTAGGCTAAAGACTATCTAAAAAGCTTAAATGCATAAAGATAGAGAAAAATTAGCGTTCAACACCTGGGCTCAAGCATTCTGGTCAGTTCATTGATGCCCAGTCCTATTCTTAATAGGCCCTTAATAAGCAGTTGAACAAATGATAATGAGTTTAAAAAACACTTTATATAAAAGAGTACTTATTAATGGGCCACTCTCTACCATGATATGGCTAAAGACCCAGAACTTAAATTGATTTTTATTGATATCAAACAGCAGAATCTGTAGATTCAAACCCATCACAAACCCCAACCTCATGTATTCCAGACGTAAGGCCATTTGAACAATCTTCTGATAAACAGCAATACAACCACATAATAAGGCTCAGTTACTGGTTTTGTGCAAGTTTTTTAATCTAAGTTTTAGATTTGTATCTCCTCTGGCCTTGTTTGAACAATAAGTAATGAACTCACATCAAGACCAAGACTTCTTTAGAGAGAATAGCCTCCCATCCACATGCACATTCCAATGTTTTATGACCTTATTATAATATAAATAGCTACCAACAGCTATAAGCACCAAAATGCTGCTGTGTTTTTTCCCCACTCAATCAACAAATCCATTTGGTTGCAACATACATCAGTCTTTAGCATTTCTTACCTGTCACAATGGGGTATGACTGTGGCCCTGGGACATTGGCCCCTATATCCGCTGACGTGGGGCTTGTTAAATTGGCCTTCATGTCATCTAATCCACCAGGTAGCGATGCCATGGCTGAGTATTCTGTGGTCTGAAAAATTAAGCAAAAAACACCTCAGCAATACAATAGCTGAAGGGCTATAGTTATGTGCTGCTGGCCTCTCTGCCATTAACCAAACCAGGAAAATTCCTCCACAATGCCAAATCCCACTATATAAGAAAACCAGAACACATTTAGTAACACACTTCCATTCAGTTTCAGTCCTAGATCACTGTGTATGGGATAGAACAAACAGATGGGTTTCTCTGCCCAGCTTCATGGAAATAGACAACAAATTTGTCTCAGTCAGCGTTGAGTTATAAAACTTAGCAGAAAATAAGTGGGTCCAAATGAGTTGATCATGATTCGGTTCAAATTTGCCTCTGGTATTTTTCATGGTCCATGAAACTAAATTCCTTTTCACTACTATATGCAAACACAGCATGGAAGACAAGCAGGAGCTGGTTGTTTGGAAGAGATCCATGTCTCCCACCGAGGGGAGAGTTGTGTTAGTCACAAAACAGGCAGCAGCAACCAATGTCTCCTTGAACTAGTGAATGAATGAGAGGTTGCTGCTGCCTGTGCTCTTAATCCATTAAGAGGACTAAATTCTTTATCTAGTGAACTGAGATTGGATTTGGCAAATGGTCACTTTAAGTTTGAAAAAACAACCAAGTGATGCTTTGCTGAAATTTTTAAGAAAGTGGGTTTCATTTAGAAACACTTCCATGGCCCCAACAGGAATTTATTCTACGAGGTCTGTCTCCCTTCTTAAAGCTATTTTTATGAAACCAAGATCTTGAAATTAGAGTCTTCTTCTTGAAGTCCCAGAGGATTGAAATAGCTGTCAGAATAGTTCTCAGGGAAGATAACAGGGATACCAATCAGGAATTTTCCTACTTCAAGAGAAGCCTAAATCACAAGTATGAATGTGTTCTCTATCCACCATCACCCCCACACTTGAAATCCTATCGCTAGTTAAACAAGTTTTTATGATGAGAGAAAACAAACCAGAAAAAGAGAGGTAGGAAGAGTATTTGTTAAATAGACAAAATTGTCTCTAAATGGTATTGTTTTAAAGTTTCCAGTCACTGAAGGGAAATTTGGGACTGGCAATTTTTATGAATGTTTGATTTCACTTATGCCAACAATAAAGGGTAGCTGGTAAATTTGCAGTCATTCAAAATGACAGTACAAGAATCACCAGATGGTATTATACCTTTCAGTAAAATTTTGATCTATATGATGAAATCAGGATATAGGTCACACTTGATTATGGGCACATGGGACACTTATGAGGAGATGTCAAAGTATATTCTAACAATACTCTTTCTATCTCTTTTTAAAAATTGTTATTCTGCCAAATTTGCCAGTAGATATGCCCTGAGCTGCAGAAAATAATCAATCGTTTTGGTATCGCTTTTCAGGTTGTTCCTGGCACGGCTACTAACATATGAAATGGAAGGATCTATATTTGAACCTTAATTGAGAGAATTTTAGCAGCCCTGCTTTCCTGTTGCTACTGTATTATAATCAGTTGACGCCGGTTTAGGTTCTTGCTCTTTAATTTGTTAGCTATGTGACTATATGTCCTTGAGGGAAAATTACTTAAAAAGAGCTAGCATTTACAAAGCACTTTAAGGTTGGCAAAGTGCTTTGAACATATTATCTCACTTTATATCTTCATAATATCCCTAGGATATGGGTGATATTATCATCTCTATTATTCCCGTTTTACAGATGAGGAAACTGAGACAGAGAAAGAGGGGTTAAGTGACTTGCCCATAGTCACATAACTAGTTATGTGCCTGAGGCTGGATTTGAACTCAGGTTTTCCTGACTCTAGGTCCAGCGTTCTACCCATTGCCCTGAATAGTTCTCTATTCCCTTAATTCCTCTGAACTTCATCAATAGAATTAGGACGATAATACTTCTACCACCCACCTCTCATGGTCACTGTAAGGTCAGTCAACTAGAATTTATTAAGCACCTACTATGTTCCAGACACTGTGCCAGCTGCTGATCACAAGAGGCCAAGTCAAGCACTTTTCAAAGCACCATACCAACAAAATAATATTATTATTCTAATCACAAACATGGCAAGAACTAATCTGACAGCTTGTAGGCAACAAAAGAAATGACCAATAGAGACCCCAACAGGGCATCAGGTCAGCTCTGAAAATGGAAGAGAAGCCTAGAGGAAATGATGGGGAAAAGATAGGCATAGATATAGATACAGATATAGATATACACATACACACAAACACACACACACACATCTAGAGAGGGGTGTATGTACGTATGTATGTATGTGTGTATGCATATTGTGTATCTATCTATACACATACACACATACATCTATATACACATATACCCCTCTCCAGATATATGTATGTATATGTGTGTGTGCATGTGTACGTATGTACGTGTATGTATGTATCTATCTATACGCATCTGGAGAGGTGTTATAGAGATGTGTGTGTACGTATATATCTATATCTATCTATACACACACATACATATACATATATATATATATATATATATATATATATATATCCTGGAAAGGGGTGGCATCATCCTTGGTTTACAAGACTCTACTCTGCTTCTTCTTCTGCTGGACATTTGGTATATATGTGGTGTGTGTATGTATGTTTGTGTGCATGTACATGCATGTATATGTACCTGTATGCATACATGTATGTAAGTATAGATGAAGGAGCACACCACGATCTCATAGACCAAGTGATGATGCCACCCCTCTCCAGATCTGTGTGAGAGCAGGGAAATGGAAACAACTTGGAGAGGGGGCAGGGAAGACTGCCCTAGGATGTGGCAATGTCACAACTACTTTTTTTCACTGTACATGGATAGTACTGACATCTCTCTAGTTTCTAAAAACTCATTTGAACACAAAGGCCACCTGTGGTACGAGTTTCCTGCAGTTGAATACTACTGGTTCACAGAGTGTGCTGCCTATGAAGTCTTATTTAAAAAAAAAATAGAAGTTATCCTCCAATATTCCCTCCTGCAAAAGCCCTTCAACACTGTTACCAGACTAAAACCTCAGCCACAATAGTTCTGATGCTCAGTCTCAGATAGCCTCCAAAAGACTTTTCTAGACTTTGTGCACAGTGTGCCAAAGATTCTTCAGTGGATTCGCATATTATCACAGACTTTGGGAGCCAGAAGGGAGAAAATAAGTCATTTAGCCCAATCCAAACCCAATCAAAAATCCCTTCAACATTATATCCAACCTTTTCTTGAAGACCTCCAATCAAGAGGAACCTCCTAAAATACTCCGTTACGCATCCAAATCAATTTTTCCCTTCCACCTTCCGCCCACTGTTCCTGGTTATACCGTCTGGGACAAAAGAGAATAAAACTAATCCCTCTTCCACAAGTCAGCACTTTATAGACCTAAAAACAACTCTCATTCTCTTCTCCTGGCTAACACATGCCTAATTCCTTTCATTGTTCCTTATCTGACACATTCCTCATAACAGGGCTCCAAATAGAGATTTCAGTTTTTACAGACAGATGAACAGATACAAGAAGGAAAGATATGGGTCTCAAAAGCAGAAAGTGGACTGTGAAAGATGGTCTTATTTAGTTATGTATTTGATGAAAGCAGTAATTCTCATGTTTTTCTTTACTCCTATGAAAATCTAGGTACAATAGGCACTAAATAAGCATGGCACGGGACAAGGGTCCATGGACACACACACACAGAGTACACAATTCTCTTTGCACTATTCCAATTCAAACAAAATTATTATTTGCTGAGTTTCTTATTTCCCAGAGATTTTGGAGTGATTTTATTATCATATGGGGGGTTTGCATCAGTGAGGCACATCGTGCATCCCTTTATTATCGTTAAAATAAGTGATGTCAGCAATACACAAATACTGAACACTAATCCCTCTCCAGCAAAATAAACAGGATCTTTTCAACATCCACTCCTTAGAATGCCTGCCTAATAAGAAGATTTCTTCTATAGTGAGGCACGGCCATGAGCCCTGCTTATGGTTTCTAGCCTATGTGCAAAGCTTATTTCTGGGAAAAGGGGAACAGGGCAGGGGATGGGACAGTCAACGAACACTTGGACGTTTTCCTTTCTAGGACACTGGATTCAGACTTGACAGGTAAAACCTCAGGGAAGAAACCTCATCCAAGTACCCCTGCTTCAACAGGAAAGGCAATCAGCTTGATACCCAAAAAAAGTGTGAGCTGGACCCTAAGAAATTACCTGAAAAATGAATGCCTGGGGTTGCACCAAGTATTGTCTCATCAGCATGGAGCACCACTGCCATAGCATGGAGGAGAAAAAAAACACAGACATGTGAGAAGGAAGATATATAAAAGGAGATCAGTGAGAAGAAAAAAAAAAGATTACCTAAGTAATGTAAGGGATTTTTCCCCCAGTCTGGTTCCTTGTCTCTTCCATTCTCTCAACCTACACCCTCTCCCAGCCCACCTGGAATCAAGCAACTCTCCTCAGACTATATCTACAGGTAGAGAAGCACCAGCCATCTCTGTACATTGGGGCTCCTGAGGATGCCACTGCCCATTTATTGGGCATCTACCAATGGAAGGAAGAGACAAAGAGAGAGAGAAAAAAAGAAAGAAAGATGGGGCCTCCAGTACTTGGTTAATTACAAGCTTCCTAAGACCAAGAAGAGAATAAGACATCAGCTAGGGTCTTGAGACATGTCAAGTAATATGATTAGTAAAAATAAATTTTTTAAATGTTGATATATTCTTAACTTGGGACAATCCCATGATTATCAGGTGTGATGATAGCTAAAACATTTGTTTTCTTACTCCCCCAGGTGACCTTGGGCAAGTCAGTATCCTTTTCTGGGCCTGTTTCATACTTTGAAAAATGAGCAGGGTGAGCTAGCAGAGGGTCTCTTCCACCTCATGACCTTATGAATTCTATTCTTCCATGTTCACTTCTGCTCTGGGCAATAACATTAATGGTGCCAATATCACGAAGTACCTCAACTAGGAATTTCAAAATGCTCCTGTCCCCTATTTTAGGAGCAAAATATCAGTGACTAAGTAGTGAATGTGAGCTTCCAAATAAAGCAGGCTTTCCAACTGCTGACAAGAGGAAAAAAAACTGTCTAAAATTCCAAAAGATAAAAGAGAAGCAATCTGGGCCTAGTGTAGCCACTGTCATTTGAGCTTAACTTCTTTCAGGTGTGTCTTCATAATACCATAGAAATGTTGGAAAGAAGCCTCTCATTTCATTTCTTGTTAGGAAAAAGAACTTTCTCTGTCTGAAGCTAAAATCAGCAATACCTACAGATGTAACACATACCATGCTCAATATATATGGAATGATATGGACACAATGCCAATGGGCCTAGTTAGTATAAGGTTAGATCAGTCATATTTTTTACCTCCACTTTTTCCTCAGCCAAGACCCAAGCATTTGTAGGATCCTCTTTTTAGAACCTCAGAGCCAAAGGGCAAGACACAAAAGACTCATTTTTCAAGGTGTATTGCTACACTCAAGTTTATGGAATACTCACAAGCTTAACACCCTGCAGTCTGGTCAAATTTATTATTCTATGAAATATTCACAGATTAAAGTGGAGAGGCTTCATTTAGCTCATACTAATTTTATTCTGATTTGTACTACAATGATTTCAAAGACACTGATGGGGCTTCCAAGGACAATTTCACAGGAGAATTGCAAACCCTAAAAGGTTGACTTTCTATCCTACTTATAACTCCACCCTCAGATGCTGAAAACTAGGAGGGAAGGTGTAGTATGGAAAACCAGAGTTTCCTTCCAGGTCAAAACATCACTAGTAGTGCCTTTGGTTGATGGGGATGGGTGGGGAGGGGCAGTCTTTCTCCAGACCAAGTTAATTGTTTCAGGGGTATGCATTGTCTCATATAAAGGAGGATAAGACTGCAATAGAAAAGGTAAGGCTTCTTAGCCTTGGTAAAGAAAACTAAAGTAGTTTTCCATTCTCTAATGCTAAGAATACTATTTGTAATTTTACCAGTACTCCATGTTCTATGATGGTAGGCAGAAGGAACAAGAATCCAACATAATCATAAGATGATAAAATCTCAGAGCTATAAAGAAACTTAGGGATCATCTAGTAGCACATCGTTAATTTTTACAAATGGAGACACTGAGGGCCCAATTAAGCCATGGGTTATTTAAGTGCATTAAAAAGTTTGAATTTTTCTAATCACTTGGTCGTCCAAGCCATGAAAGAAAGGGAAGAATGTAAGCCCAGGAATGAAGAACCATTCCAAGTAAACTCTTCCCACCTGCTGTAACAACACAGAGGACATCTGAGTCAAGTTTCAAATGAATGTCCCCTCAAGGCAGCAGGAGTCCTGGGATCTGCCTCTTTTTCACTGGGAGCCTTCCTCAGTGCAAAGGGCAAAGTTCCCCTCCTTGAAAGGATGATAAGGAGTTATAGAATATGTTGAGAACCTTGATGGGAAGGACTAATAGAAATACTAAATAATACAATCAGGGCTTTACATTCACACAGTGTCATTTGTGGGGTTTGGATCCGTGAGACCCATCAGACATCCCTTCATTAAGTAACTACATAAGAGCTATCAAAGATTCATAAACATGGCACCCTTGTTTTTTCACAAGCAAAATCTGGAATTCTCCTGAGGAAGGAAGAATACAAAGGCTATGCTTTACTCCTTTCTCCACTTCTTCCTGGGATAAAAGTCACAAAAAAAGTAAAGTTCAGTTTCTGCCGGACCACAAATGCTTGCTTAAGAGCTCCTAAAATTTCCTGAAGGCCTCACCTCCATAGATTCTCATTAGAATGTAACCATCAGAGGAGCTCAAGAAAGAAAGGCTATTTTAGGTCCCCAGGTTGCAGCTTTTTCTTACCCAAACCAACCTATTTGATTCAGTTTAATCCAACATGTAATTAGTTAAGTGCCTATGTGTACAGATCACCACACTAGTCACTGTATGAGATACAAAATTTAGACAAGACATGGGCCTTTCCCACATGGAGTTTATATCCTAATAGAGAGGGAGAGGCCAGAGATAAAACACACAGAAAACTGAAACACATAATACATGATAAAGTCCATCACAGAAATGCAAAACAAATGCTTTGAAAGCATTTCTGTTCCAATGAGAGGGACAGCCCAAAGACAAACAGTTGAGCTACAGAGTAGTTCCCCTGACAGCAGTCATTACTGGCTTTAGGGGAGATCTGAAGATCAGGGAAGATTTTAGAGGATATGACTTCACAGGGCTTTAAAGGAAAGCTACCTGGAACGGTCTCCTTTGATAGGATACCCGGCACCAGCATTACCTTCTGGTCTAGAAAGTGAAAGTCAATCAATTTCTAAGCTAGTGAAAGGGTATTTATATTTTCAAATAAACATATGAGAACCAAAGCATGATTTTTTTTCTTCCACTTCTCTCTGTTCTCCTTTTCCTTTTTCTTCTTCTCCTTTGCTTTTCTTGAGTGTAGAACATATGTTCTTACTGGACCCAGTGATGCTTTTAATGTTATAGTCTAACTCAAAAAAAAATGGAAGACCAGAGATGATTGGTAACTCAACAGCGACCTACGCCTTCTTCTTTTTTTCAGTGTCATAGAGATAGGAAATTCTCCAGCGTATTATTGAAGGACCAGGCTGGAAGTGTGTGGAGGTTGGGGGGTGGGGTTGAAGGTTGGGATTGGGGGGAGTAGGGAATGGAGGACAATATTCCAGCCTTTCTTCAAAGGGTTTTAATTTCATTTTGATTCTCAGAGTGGGCAAAACCAGTTCAGAATATTCTCCTTCCTCTTGGATTTATTCTCTCTCTTAAGAGAAATGGGGAGGGCTGCTGGTAGAGGTAAAAGGTAAGGGAAGAGAAAGGCTGTTCCGTTTGGTTTTCCTACTCAGGCCTTGTTGCAGTCAGCCATGAATGATGTATGAAATGAAAAATCCTAGGCCGCTGGCATTCTTCCATGGTTGACCTACCCCTAGCCTTCTCTGCACACCGATTTTTACCGGTGGGCAGAGAACATACCTAACTTCTCCCTCTACTCCTGATGGTATGAGTAAATATTAAAGGAATAAATATAAACTTGCAGCAGCATTAATACCGTTAAAAAGCAAATAAGTATAGAGTCGATACTTTTCTAAATTCCTTATGCTTCTTTATTCTAAATTCTCTTTCAGCTTCCCATCTAAGCTGTATACATCTTGTTTGTGTATAGTTATTTACACGCCATTTCCCTTCGTTAGTATGTGAGCTCCTTGAAGGCCGGGGCTGTGTTTTTGACTTTCTTTGTATCACCATCATTTGGTGCGCTGTGTGCGCTTCCTAAACACTTATTGATTGACGGATGAAATTATGAGCGCAGTGCAAAAAGAAACTAGAGATTGCATTTTAGCTGTTAGTAAAAAACACCTGTTTCACTTGGATCTCCCCCATAAACTATAGATATTGTTAATGTATCTTTAAGAACCAAAAGTGCCCCAAAATGCGTTATGTGTGGACGGTTCTAAGTAAGTTGAAAAAATGTCTTGCTATCATGCGTCCTCCCTTCGAAGTCAGGGAAAGTGTGTGTGTTTTATCTTTGAATTATGAGGATCTATGAGGAAAGACAAAGAGAAAGAAGGTGAGGAGAAACTTCTTTCTTGCCAGAACTGTCTTAATTAATATGTTATACAGAAAATTCTATAAGGTATCTTTAAGGAGCTGGCAAGTGCAGTGTATTCTGGGTTGTTTGCTAAGACAAATGAAAAGAGGAGCAAAAAAAAGTAACAGCTTATTTTCTGAGAGACAATTTAACTTTTATCTTCAAGAGAAGTATGAAGAAAATTCTGAGAAGGAAATCAGTATCTGGAATGAACTGATTGGTGAAATTTTGTTTCTAGAAGTGAAGAAAAGTCACCTACTGTTATAGTCAGCATTTGGGTTGACATCTTCCAGATAGCCAAAATATTGTAAACTATATTCTATGCCTTTGCCTTGTTATTGATTTCATTTGTTAATAAATCATATATGAATAACTCTCTTGGGGAAAGAAAGTTTCATCAATTTAATAAACAATATTTAATTAAGTGGAGGCATTGCCCCACTGATTAATGAGAAATAGGTTGCAATTTTGTTAATTAGAAAGGAAATACCCAAGTATATCCCTGGATCACTTCAGAGCTAGGGATGGTAAAATATTAATATAGGAATGATCAAATGACAAGCTGACGGGTGACCTAAAGTGAGCATGGTCAATACCATCTATATTA
This sequence comes from Trichosurus vulpecula, assembly GCF_011100635.1. Classification (NCBI taxonomy): domain Eukaryota; kingdom Metazoa; phylum Chordata; class Mammalia; order Diprotodontia; family Phalangeridae; genus Trichosurus; species Trichosurus vulpecula. The sequence goes on along the minus strand of NC_050573.1, from coordinate 546,471,808 downwards.
ATATACAGATAAGACCAAAATTCTCCACAGTCAACAAAAACAAAGTAGAGATCACATCATCTAGCAAAGAATATCTCTTGATCAGAGATGGTAAATTCATTAAATGTGCTTCCATTTACACTTCTATTTGCAAATGTTTATTTGGATAAGAGATTTTGCTCTGATGATGAAAGGATGTTTGTATTTCACAAGCATGTGCAATTGTTAAAGTCTTGCATTTCATCCTGGAGAACCAGACATATGTGTTAATATGTTTAAATAATCAGAAGGCCTCACTTAAACAAGGAAGTTGTTTGATATGCAAATAGAAATGTAGATTTAAAAAAGTAGTTCATTTTCTACTTGCTCTCTACTGCTCCAAAACTGATCTAATTTCATTTTTAGTACTGTTTTAATGTTCTCTCTCTCTTTCTCTCTCTCTCTCTCTCTCTCTCTCTCTCTCTCTCTCTCTCTCATGCATTTAATTTGGGCTACTAATCAAATTTACTCCTCCTTCTCTCTCTCATTTCTTCCTAGGCAAAGCAAAACACGTAGACTGAAGCCACCAATAGGAAAACCTCTTCTCTTTCATCCTAAACACTTTCAAAGCAAAGGATTCCTAGCACTCAATCATTGAGGTCTATCGCCATCAGCCTGTGCAACCAATCACCCCTTTTCTCTGTCTCTTCCAGTTAAGCAGCCTCTCTATTCCCAGCCAACCCAAATACACCCCAAATAGCTTAAATTTCATTTTTTAGGAAAGAAAGAGCTTTTTCCCCCAATAAAAGTTAAACGATAATGGTAGAAATGGAAGCATCATGCAGAGTTTCCACTGCCTTCTTGTGTCAGGTTCACAAAGAGCTTTGTAAAGAAATTGTAATGTTGGACATGGTTGGGAGCCTTTAATCCAAAGCAGCTCTAATTAATATCCTCAGCTTTTCAAAAATACAGTGCTGTATACAGCTTTAAGAGCATCAAGGCAGTTCTGTCTTAAATTTTATGGGAAGAACATTTTCATTACAAATCCCTCCTCCTTTACTCCCCCTCGCCTCAGAATTAGAACTGAGAAGGGATTGGATGATTTATATATCAAAATTATATCTCAAAATGGCTTCTCTCCCTTTAATTTTATCATTTATATCCAATTTTAAAAGTTTATTAACACAACTCACCATATATCTGGCCACTACAAGTGAACAGAACTTCATGCTTCAGCTTTCAATGTGCTACTGACATTTTTTCCAACAAAATTTTCGTCTCACCTTTAAATAAGCCTTATTGAGCAAGTGGATTTCAAGAGAATGCACCTTATCTGAGTTGGAATGGTCTGGTTTGGAGGGCTGCCTTCTGTAAAATGTGCTATTTTAATTTCATGGCTAAGGTTTTGTGGTTTTTTTTCCGTATCCTTTCAGGTATCATGAGGGTAACTCCCAGGTATGCCCTAAAAAAAAAGACTCATCCAGTGTACCCTAGCATCAGCCCATTTCTTTTGATCTTGCAGAAGAACTGACCTATTTTTAACCCAAACCTTCAGATAATTTACATACCTAGTGCTGGGTGCTGTCTGTCTCACGGTCTCATTCTGAAATCCACACGCACACACAGTGTCTCTCTGGTCTTCTAAAGGGATCCCCAAATCCAATCTAAATGCCTCAAATTTACCTGTTTTTCTTTTATACATATAAATAGCTGCATTTCCATTCTCTCTTTGTTTCTCATTTTCATTTTGTTCTAATATCTGCATGTAAATGTCTGAAAATAGCATCTGTAATTGAGGATTATGAAGTACGGCCAGCTCCTGACAGCCTGCTAAGGAAGATGGATTATCCTCATTTTTCTGTAAATTTTGTCAATTTTGGAATTCATAAGCTATCAACACTGATCAAAATGTGACTGCACAGCTGTGTCAAAAAAAAAAAAAGAAAGAAAGAAAGGAGCAGTGACGAGGCAGCTCCCTTGTTCACTGAGAAGATTGGATGGGCTCCCTCCTTCTTTCCTTTCTCCCCCTCCCTCCTTCTCCCTGTCCCCTCCCCTCCCACCTCACCAAGCTGCAGGCAGGATGGGAACCAACCGTGGTAACTTCTGGTCTTTCCCCCCTGGATGAATGAATAAATAAATAAATAAATGAATGAATCGAAAGGACGCAAATTCTCCAGTGCACCCGACTCAAATCAAAAGTGTAATTTATTGCATGTTCTCCCCTCTTTATTTATCCCTAAGCAGTAAACACGATTCCCATTCAGGGGGCTGGTTGTGCTCCACTCCTACCAGACAATCACAACCCACTTGAGGCAATTGTTTAGCCTCTTCCTCTCAATTTTCCCATTACTGGGAGTAAGTACTGTTGGGACTCTTTAATAGCCCGACTGCAGCCCATATCAATAACAGATGAGGTTTAATCGTCCAACACAAAAATTATTTAGGCTCAGTAAGGACATTCAATGTCATTTGCATAATGGCATTTCTATCGTGGTGCACCTAAGCCATCGTGCATAAACAAGGCCCTGGGACCATAAATAATAATAAATCATGACGTCTGTGCTTCTCTCCCTGTAATAGGAGCCACTCTTTGTAGAAATGATTTCAGCAGGAAATGGGCACGGCAAATGTACAGACATGTGGCAGGCCACAGCTCAGTAAATCACACAGACACGCAGACCCACGCTCACATCCACACAACCCCAAGCTAACAACAAAACCAAAGAGGAACAGGAACACTTGTGGATGAAATCTGGAGGTCTCCTCAAAGAGGGAGGACAGATTCAATCAAACCGATGCTGAGGGCCTTTGTGATTGGACTGGACTTGGAGACAGATCCTCAGAGGTGGGGGCGCTGGCTCACTTTCCATAGAAGATGCCATGATGCCTGATTCACATGAAAAGGGTTGGCTGTTCTGGTGTGGATTGAGAGAGGACAGGACGGGAAATGGGTTGAGAGAGGAAAAGACAGATAAATGCCAGGAGGCAGAGAGGAGCAGAAATGAGCACAAAGAGGTATATGACTAGAATAGACCCAATATTTCTGGAAGAATTATAGAGAAAATGTCCAGGAAATTATCTTCTTATGTAAATAGCATCAATGTGAACATTTGTGGTAACAATAATACAAGCTCATGCCAAACCAGGATTCAGACTAAAGTTTTCAAGCTTTTGGTAAAGTTTGAGAAGATAGTTTCTATTATGATTATTGTCTTCATATAGTAATTCAATTATAAGGGCACAGAGTATATACAAATGTCACAAGTTTGAATATGAGTCCTCAGACTATCCTTTCAGATATAAATCATCAAGGGGGAAACTTCAACTTTGTTAAAAAAAAAATCTTAAACTCTGGGTCCTAAAATCCAGTGCTTTCTACCAACAGTAGAGATAGTATTTAGCAAGGCAGGAAAAGGCTTACTAGGATAACTTATGATGATTTGATTAAATTTTATTCAATCAGTCAAGTATTTATTAGGTTGTAACCACTATGCTAGTCTCTGGGGATATAAAAGAAAATAGGAAATATTCCCTGCCCTCAAGGTAGAGTTTTCATTCTGTTTGGGGTTGGGGGAGAGAGGGGAAAAAGCTGGAGGGGGTGTAGAGAGAAGACAATGTGTGTATATGTACATATACACAAGATAAATACATAAATACAAAATAATTGGGGGCATTGAAAGCTGTGATTTAAAGTAAACTAAGGATTTTAAGAAATGGAGGTAAAGATGGAGTGCATTCCAGACAGCCTGTACTAATACATGGAAATGGGAGATGTAAGATTCAACATAGATTTATAAAGAAGCCACCTTGCGCAAAATACCAGGAATAGAGACAGACAGACATACAAAGACAGAGAATGACAGTGACAGGAAGGAAGGAAAGAAGGAAGGGAGGGAGGGAGGAAGGAAGGGAGGAAGGAAGGGAGGAAGAGAGGAAAGAAAGAAATGAAAGAAAGAAACCCTGACTTGAAGGAGCTTTCCTTTTACTATGGGGATATAACATGTATACAAAAAAACAGATTCAAGATAATTAGCGTTATAAGAATATTTTGCAATCCATAGAATCTTAGGGCTAGAAAGAAACCATAGAGGCCATCTAGACCAACTCCCTCATTTTACAGATCAGGAAACTGAGGCCCAGAGAGGTTGGGAACCTGCTCAAGGTCAAGCAGTTAATAAGAAACAGAGAAGAGATGTGAGAGCCAGGTCCTCTAAGTTCAGATTTAGTGTTCTCTAATTGTACCTCATTGTCCCTCATGCCGTACTGCGTTACTTTCCGTCTCTTCCTCTACTCCCCAAGGATTTCTAAGAAATAGGTCCAAGGAAAGCCTAAGAATAATGTTCAGATGCTAGGGAACACTGAATTTAGTATATGATCTTAATAAAGCCAAGTAACCTGTCCACATCTTGATTTTGTTTGTTTCTTTATTCAGACCTGGGTGGAACTCCCTTTGAGAAGACTCTTTCTACCTGTGTAGATCAGGAACAGAGCAACCTTAGTGTGACCACATATAAAAGAATCATAAACTCTGTGTTAATGTTATTTACTTATTAAAGTGAAGATCATAATCAAAATCGACAGTAGAAATTACAATATCTCCTTGTATAGGCTGGAGTTCATTTAAAAATCCAAGAAATTAGCCAAGGGTGAAGTCCCATATAGGGATGACCAGGAGCATAGTTGGAGGAGGCAAACATCTACATGGTGTGATTGGAGGAGCATTGAGAAGGCCCTCCGTCAAAAGTATCTCCCCTACTGGCGTCTGAAATTCCACCATTATTGATTCATTTCTTTGGGCTGGGCTTTGCTTGCTCTCTCCCTGTTGTCTTCTCTTAAAATAGAAATGATGCTGAGAGGGATGTCTCTAACACTTAGGTATAAAAGCTTTATCACTATGACTGTGAACTTAACCCCTATTACATCACTTTACTCTCTAACAAGGACCAATAGCAGCATCCCAAGCACGCCATAACTACCATGAGAAATCAGGGGTGCTGAAAAGAGGCAGTATAGAAAGGAGAAGGTAATAAGACTTAATTTAATTAAGTATTTTAATAGAGAATACAATAGGTAAATTCACCTAAATTCATAAAGAATAAGGAACATAATTATTCAATAACTATAGAAACATTCATGTAGTTCATTGATTGGAAGGGGAGCATGAACTATGGGAAATGGAAGACAGAACAGGGAGGGGGATGAAGAGGCAGAGGGAGAATGAGTAAGACAGAGACCAAGAGGGAGACTTAGACAGAAGCCAAAAGAGGTAGAAGGAATTAGGGAAGGTAGATGGAAAAAGCAAAGGCAGTAGCACCGGCCCTGGAGTCTGAAGGACCTGAGTTCAAATCCGGCCTCAGACACTTGACACACTTGCTAGCTGTGTGACCTTGGGCAAGTCACTTAACCCCAATTACCCTGCCTTCCCCCCCTCAAAAAGGGGGGGAGAGGAAGTTCAGAGACAGTGATTCAGTAGGTTCTGAAGTGTAATTGACATATTATTGTTCATTTGGGCTTTGAGCTTTGAGAGGGTTACCACCTCTTCTTACCCCTGCCCTTTAAAATAGTAACCACCATTCACAGTGTCCAGGGCTCTTTACCCTTAATACTGTCTGTTTGGAGAGGTTTTTAAAGGGCTTTCCTCAGAACAAGCCTGTCGGGTAGGTAGCACCTGAATTAAAAGGCCTATTCTACAGATGAAATGGAAGCCCTGATTGTGACATGCCCTTGGCCACATAGATAGTAACTGCTGGAAGCAGGATTCAAACCCAGGTCACCTGACTCAAAAGTCCAGCATTCTAACCATAACATCACTCCACCTTCAAAATCTCCAGCACAGAACAGGAGAGCCAGAACATACACCTCGTCTATATTGGTAGTCAAAGAAGGGTTGCCTTTTAACTGGATGAAATCTAACTGACGGCCAGGTCCAGCCTGTAGAACAAATAAATGTTCCCTACTTATTGACATAAAAAAACCTAGAAAAATCTGTCAAATTGCTCCAATAGAGAAAGAAATATCTTCTAGAATGTTATAAAGGGTCATATTCTGAAATCACCTTTCTATCAAACTATACTATGAAGTCCTAAAATCTAAGGGCAAAAAAACGTCCTGCAAACACCACCTCTTCTTTAAAAAGTTGCCTCGTAGAGGGCAAAAGGGTAAAGGACAATCAAGCAAATTCTTCTTTGTGGTCAGGATCCTGGAACATATTTGGAAATAACATAGGCAACGAGGTGGCGCAGACTCAAAAAGAGCTGAATTCAAATGTGTCTTCAGACCCTATCTGCACAACCCCGGGACTTAACTTCTATCTGCCTCAGTTTCTTCAAATGTTAAATAGGAATAACAATAGCACCTATCTCCCAGAGTTGTTGTGGGGATCAAATGAGGTTTTATTTGTAAAGCACTTAACACAGTGCCTGGCGCATAGAAGGTACTTACTACTTTTCCCTTCCCATTCTTCCCCACCACCCTCTACCTCCCAACTCCAGGAAAACTCTCCCTATTGGGTCTAAAGGATCATAATGTCCAGGGCTAAAGAGGTGATAGTCCAGCTGACCAGATCATGTCTGAAACACCATATTTAATAAGGACATCGGCCAGCTGAAGAACATCCAAAGAAGGGTAATCAGTTTAGTGAAGGCCTCTGGCTCATGCCCTATGAGAATCAGTTGAAGGAACTTGGGGTGTCTAACCTGGCAAGGGCTTAAGGAAGACACAATCACTGTCTTCAGGCTTTTGAAAGGCTGTCCAGTGGAAAGGGGATCAGACTTGCTCTTCTTGACCCCTGAGGACAAAACCAGGGGTTATGGGCAGAAGTATTAACGAAGCTAATTTAGACTTGGCATCAGGAAAAGCTACCTCTCCAAAAGTGGAATGGGTGGCCGTGGGAGGTAGTGGTGGGCAGGGGGAGGGCATTTCAAGCAGAGCATGGATAATCATTTGTCAGGTATATTTAGAAAAGGTTCTGGTTCCAGGATCAGTAGGACTAGATGACCTTGGAAATCTCCTCTAACTGTGAGCTCCTGTTTGATTCTGCTTTATGGGCCCAGGAACCAGAACTGTGCCTCCCAGGGGTTCAAAACCCAGAATGAGTTCTCCACCTCCACTCCCCCAAATATTTCAAATAGACTTTGAAGGAGGGGCTCATTGGAGTGGGGGTAGAGAAGAGGAATAAATAAGTCCACACCTTCAGAAATGTGGTGGAAAAACAAAAAGCAATTAGTAAAAATTATTTTTAATTATTTTTTTAAAAAGAAGACTATCTTGAAGAGAGGCCCTCCATAGTCTGGTGCCCATTACTTTTCCAGCTTTATCTCCTGCTATTCCTTTCCACATACTCTGGTCTCCAGTCAACCAGGATGGCAGTCATACAGTGAGTGCCCTTCGCCACATCTGTATTTTTACTCATGTTGCCCTCCTGAAAATTCTCTTCCTCTTCTCTCCCCTACATCTACCCTTTGCTTATAGAATTCTTATACATCCTCTTAAGCTACTGGTACCCAAGCCACTTCCTGGAAGCATTCCCACTGATTCCCCTACTCCCCAAGTCAATAAAGATCTCTAGCCACCCTCCTCAAGACCTTACAGAAGACGTTGAATGCCTTAGGCACGTGTGTCTTATTTCACATTGCAATTATTTGTGTCATGAGCTTTGTATATGCTCTCTCTGCCTAAATTCTGTAAATTCTATGAGGGCAAGGACTACATCTTATGTAAACTTTGCACCCCTTCAATGAGTATCTACAGTCCTCTACACAAACACTTAACAACTGCTTGTTGAATTGAACGGGAAACTAATCACAATCATGAGGGGGTTCAGTCTGGCAGGGCAAGAGTAGGTGGTGGATAATGACTACAATGCAGAGCCAAAAATATCAATAAAATGTATTTTTAAATAAAAAATCATAAAGGAGTAATGTAACTTTTAAATGGTACAGCTAGAAAGAGAGAAAACAGGGTTTTTGCAATAAAGCCAGCCCCTATCCTGCCTGCATTGCTTTGGTAATAAATACTTTATATGTCCTGTGCCTCTAAAACATTTTTAGAACCAAATGGCAGGGCCACCTTCTTCTTTTGCTTCTTCCTAATGTCTCCTAAAGTCACGATGCCTCTATGGGCACCTGGCCCCTACAGCAGTACAGAGGGCCATAATACAACAGAGGACTGGGGTGTGGTTCTGGCTGAAAGCCAGTGTTTGGAGTCAGATCAGTGAAACAGGATTAGTTCCTTCTTTCTTGGGATAAGGCATGGCTTTACCTTTAACTTTTCATTGAACCTTTGGAGAAAAATCATCTGGGTCAATTTCACATGAGGAGAGACTTACATGGCAGGCAAGTGCGACTTTCATAAGGAAAGTCGTGACAACCCATAGGCCACCACTGCACTTGGAGTCAGAAGAGCTGTTGGTTTTCAGAGGAAGCTCGAGACCTATCTTTGCATTGTTCCTCAGGACAATTAATTCTCAATGGGTCTCAACTTTTTTTTTAGACAATTGGTGTGATAATAATTTCTATCACTTTAATGTTTAAAGTGATTTTCTCACTACAATCATAGTATAGCATTTTGCAAATGAGACTGAATCTTAGGAAAGTTAAATGATTTGCCGATGGCATAACTAATAATAATAACCACAGTAACTGCCACTACCACAAGAAGAATAGCAGCTAACATTTATATACCACTTTAAAGTCTCCAAAGTGCTTTCCACATATTACCTCATTAAGCCAGTATCCACAATGAGGAATGGAGGATATTTTAATACACATTTTCATACTTTGAAAGATTGATGATCTATATAGCTATAAATCTATAATCCTATATCATTATACACAATAATGATACATTTATATGGTACTTTGAGGTATATAACATGCTATGTAGGTGTGAGTATTCATACTGCGAAGGAGTTCTTTGTTTTGCCTAAGTCATCCTTCAAAGACAAAACTTAACAGGAATAATCATTCAACTATGAATCTAAAATTAGAATCAAAGGCACACAAAACTCATATTTGATAAATCCAAGATCACAAAATATTGGGGAGGAAAATCACTGTTTGATTTTTTTAAGCTATTGAGGAAATTGGATGGTAACATGTTCAAAAAGAAAATGGGAATAGATATACATCTTATATTGCATACTTCAATAAACTCTAAATGCATCCATGATTTAAATATAAATATTACATCATATTAAATTAAAACAAAATGGAACTATTTATCTACTATAATTGCAAAAGGAGAAAAGTTCTTACCTATCAAACAAATATAAATTATAGTACACAAAACAGGTGAGTTTCATTATATAAAACTAGTTTCCACAACAGCAAGAATGTATCAAAATAAAAAAGAAATGAGTGGATTGGGGGAAAAATATGTCATAAATTTTTCTAACAAAAATCTGACATTCAAAATCTATAATAAATTGGCACAAATTTGTATGAATAAGATCCATTCTTCAATTTACAAGTGATCAATATAATGGATAAGTAGTTTAAAAACAAAAACAAATTATAAATAACAACTTGGAAATTGCTTCAAGTCTAATCATCAGAAAAATGTGAATTGAAATAACTCTGAGACACCATCTTACACCCAGTAAAGTAGCAAAAATAGTTCAAAACAATGACATTCCATATTTGCAGGGCTATTGAGACACAGATACACTGTTACACTGCTGGTACAGCTGTCAATATTTAGTAGTATTTTTTGGAAAAGCAATGTTTCATTACACAATGAAAGCTGCAAAGTTGTCCATACCCTTTGACCCAGAGATCCTACCACTATACCTTAACAATACTGAAAAGGGAACAAATGTCAGCTATACAAAAATACTCCTGTAGCTTTGTCTGAAATAGAAAATAACTGAAAATAAGTTGTGTCTAGTAATTGGGGAATGACTGACAAATGGTAGTATATTAATGTAATGGAATATTATCATGCCATAAGAAATGACAAATATGAATAATATAAAGAAACATAGGAAGACTTGAATGAAGAAGTGGCTCATTGGAATTTAAACTCCTTCAGGGCAGGGACCGATTTTTCTTCAGTGCCCTTAGAAGTAATATATTTAATAAAGAGTAGAATTGAAATGTTCAAGAGAAGAAAAGCCAAGAAAGCAGAATAAAAAATACATATGAACTGCAATCATGTCAAAAATGGTAATAACCCCAATAATAATAGTAATTACAACCAAATTCAGAAAATCACCAGAAGGAAAGGCACATGGAAGCAAAGAGGACATTTTTGTTACTACTTTTTTGAAGTTAACATACATTTCAACAAATGGTATTTCAACTATTTTCAAAAATCAGAAATAATTTGGAATGGTTTAAATCTTATTATTTTCATTCTGTTTACTTATATGAATCTTTGCTGGTGGCTACTAAATTTACAATATAAAATTATTGAAGTTAAGGTGATAGTGCATTTAAGTGTTTATTTACTAATCATCAACTCCTTGGGACAATGTAGCGGGAGAGCAGAGAAAGGTCAAGTTAAAACTCTGCCCATGGATCCTGAATCAGAAAAGAAAATGAAGAGTCACTAACCATTCTACAGCCCCTATGAAAGAAGGTCCATGCACAGACTCCCCTAGGCTTAGCCACCTCAAAATACCTCTGGGAACCAAGTGCTAAGAATTTTCTTCTCTAGTTGCCACTTATAAATAGTAATGCTGATCTGATTTTTATATCATTTTCCATCCAGTTATTTCAGAGCCAGAGAAACTTTCACAAAGAGGTCAAAATATACCCAGGCAGTAGCAAATAGGAAAAGGGGCTCTGTTTACCAATGACTTCTCATGAATATTATCTAGGTATCCATACTATGAAATCTACCTACAAGACAACTACCTATGTTTAAAGAACACCTATCAGACCACTTTCCTGTGGAAATGCTTGCATCCTCCATTAAAATATTTCACTGTCATGTGATTATAAGGATGATCTCAACCAAATGTGTTCTCATCTCTCAGAATGAAGGTCTTTCCAGATATAGAACTATAGGTGAAGACTTAGATTACCAGAAGACTTGCAGGTATTAGTGCCACACAGGGGCACTAATTAATGATTAGTGATCATCAACGAGAGATAGAATCACAGAATTTTTGAATTGGAGGGGCTTTTCAAGTCATCTAGTTCAACTTCCCAACTTCCTGAAAGATGACCATCGCACATCTGCTTGCAAATCCCATAACATTACACCCACCCTAACCAAGTGACTCTGAACTCCCGGTTGCTAATGTACAAATACCATTCCCCTTCCTCAGCCTATTGCTCCCCTATGTCTAGCCACCTCAACCGTACGCCTACCAATGTTCCTCTCCAGGTACACCAGTTCCTTCAATTGTGTCCTCTGGAATGCCTTCTCCATAATTAACAAACTTCATTTCTCACTCATTCTATTTTCTGGCCCTCACTGAGACATGCTCCCTCCTGATGACACCACTTCCATCACTGCCCTTTCCAATACTGGCTATATTTTCTCTCATGATATTCTTTGGCCACCTCACCAGTCATTGGAGAGAGGAGGTGGAGTACTTGTTGCTTCCCACTGCCACTTCCAGACTCTCCTTCTACCACCTTCACTAAGCAGCCTGTCCTCCTCTGAGGTTCATGATATTCAAATTGATCATCTAATCCAGATTCTGGTGGCAAGATTTATTTGTCAGCTCTCCAGAATATTGTCCCTCCTTTTTAAATGAGTTCATTGCCAGGCTCACAGTCTTTTCCTTTATCCCAACTTTTACTCTCATAGTAGAGAACTTCAACATACATATTGACACTCCATTAAGTACCATAATTTCCCAATTCCTCAACCTTCTCAGTTCCCATGACTTCCACTTTACCTCAGTTCTGCTCAGGGATGGTCCTGCCCTTGGCTTTATCATCACACACAGTTGTTCTAATTTCTTGCTCAAGAACTCTAAGATATCTTTATCTGACCATAATATTTTATTATTCCATCTTCCTCATCTTCATTTTCACCATGACCTTCATGACCTTCACCCATCAATTTTTCCCTATGTCATCACTACTGCAATGTCTATACTCTCTCCCTTCCTAATCTTGAGCCCTGCGTTAGCAAGGCAATAAGGACCATATAGACGATAATTGTCAAAATACCTATGTGGTTCTGTACCGCAAAACTTGAGAGACTCTCCATATAGGAGGTAGAAGAAGTAAAACATTTATTCAGACACCAGAGAACCACATCCCATAACCAAATAAGCCCAATCCATCACAGCAGCAAAGAATTCAATACACAACATCACAGTGGAGAACCACTCCATCCCATAACCTTCCCACCCCCTGCTTGGGCCTTGCCACCAACAATCACTCACAGCACAGCCAGCACACTTCTGCTCTCTCCCTCAGCTCTAACTTCTCTCTCTCAGCATTTCCTGTGACACACTTTCCTTTTCTTCTCAGCAAGCTCCTCCCACCACATGTTACTTAGGCTTCCTTATGACATCAACAGGTCACATGGGCCTATTAATGAGTGGGAAAGATCTTCAAATCTAAATTGTCATTACAAGCCCTTGGTAAAGTAATTCAACTCTACCATATCCTTTATCTTTGAATCCCTTGTTCATTTGTCATTTTTCCAGTTATATTTTGCCAAATCCCAACCTTGGATTACTCCCTCCATCCACCTCCTTTGCTCCTGCTAATAAACAAAGAGAGAAGAAATCACAAAACCATATTGACTGGATCTACTAAAAATGTATGTTCTCTAAGCTTAATTGGACCCTGACTGCAAAAAGGCAACCATTCTATTCCTCCCTAATCAACTGGACATTTTACTTTTCATAGCAGCTATTCCAAACACTTTCATCTCTCCTCAACTCTCCCAAGGAACCATCTCCTCCCACCCACTTGGCTGAAGACCTTGCTTTATACTTCACTGAAAAAAGTGGGAATATTCACCAAAAACTTCCTTCTTTCTCAAAATCTTGTATTATCTAGACAACTTCTCCTCCTACCTCCTACTTTACTTGTGTCTGAGATGAAGAGGTGGCCAAAGTCAATCCCTCTACATGTACCCTTGAACATATCCCCCTATGACTTTTTCCAACAACTTCTCCTCTATCTTTCCCTCTTTCTCTTGTCTCCAATGGCTCCTTTCCCCCTCACTACAGATATGCCCATATCTCCCTCTTCCTAAAAGAAAAATCTTCACTTGGTCCTACCTTCTCCACTAGCTATCATCCTATATCCATTTGTGATTAAAGTTCTTCTATGTCTCTACTTCCTCTCTTCCCAATCTTTTCTAAACTCTCTTCAATTTGGCTTCCGATCTCATGAACCATCCCCACCAAAGTTATCAAAGATCTCTCAATTGTCAGATTTAATGGTTTTTCTCATTCTTCCTCTTTATTGTCTCCAGAGCATTTGAAATGGTTGGTCTTCCCCTCCTGGACACTCTCCTCTCTCTGGATTTGCATGACACTACTCTCTCCTGATTCACCTCCTGTCTATCTGACTGCTCTTTCTCTGCTTTTCTTTGATGGTTCTCATTACTTCCCATGGTGTACCTTTCATCTCTATGCAGTTGACTTCCAGATCTATATATCCCACCCCAGTCTCTCTACTGAGCCACAGTCACATATCACTAAATTGAATATCTGGATATCCAGATATCTTGGATATTTGGAACTGTATATACTCTAGATATCTCAAACTCAATGTATCTAAACTATTGCATGAGTTAAATGAGTTCTTTAACTCACCATCTTTCCCCCAAAACCCTCCCCTCTGCTGTAATTTCCTATTCCTATTGAAGGCAATATCATCCTCTCAGTTACCCAGAATAATAAATCTCAGGGTCATCCTAAACTCTTCACTCTCACCTTACAAAGCCAATCCATTGCCAAGTCTTGTCATTTCTGTTTTCATGACATCTTTCACACGTGTCCCCTTCTCTGCACTCACATAACTACAACCTTAATTCAGGCCCTCATTACCTCTAACCTAAACTACTACAAACCCCTTTTTTTAACTGTTCTCCCTGACTCAAGTCTCTCCCCACTCCAATCCATCCTCCACTCAGTTGCCAAGGTGATTTTTATTTTTTTATTTACTTTTTGGGGGGCGATTTTTATAAAACATAGGTCTGCCCACATTACCTCTCTCCTCAACAAAGCCCAATGGCCCCTTCTTGGACAGCCAAGTGGCACAGTGGACAGAGTACCAGGCCTGGAGGCAGGAAGACTCCTTGTTCTGAGTTCAAATCTAGCTTCAGACACTTATTAGTTGCATGAGCTTAGGCAAGTCACTTAATCCCATTTGTCTTACTTTCTTCATTGGTAAAATGAGTTAGAGAAGGAAATGTCAAACCACTCCAGTATCTTTACCAAGAAAATCCGAAATGGGGTCACAAAGAGTTAGAGATGGCTGAAAAATGGCTAAACAACCAGCTCCTTCTTACCTCCATAATCAAATATTAATTCCTTTGTTTAGCCTTCAAAGCTCTTCATAACCAGTCTCTTCCAACTTTTCCAGCATCTTACACTGTACCCCCTCCCATTACCCTACAATCAAGCCACTAGCTTACTTGCAATTCCTCAAACATGAAATGTCACCTCTCAACTCCATGGGCTATGCATGGGCTGTCCTCTATGTCTGGAATTCTCTACCCCATCCACCTTCCGCAGGAAACCTTTCCAGCTCTCAGCCCCTCTTCAGCTCCCACCATATGTGTCTTTTATGTATACAGTTATTTGCATGTTGTCTCCATCATTAGATTGTGAGCTTCTTGAAGACAAGTATAGTTTTTGCCTTTCTTTCTAACTCAGGGTCTTAGCATTATATAGAGGTTCGATAGATGCTTTTTAACTGATGGACTCCCTTGTAAGGAACCTTATTCCATAAATTCTGGCTCCATATAAAATTTCAACTTAGCAAAGATCCTTAGATTAACCACAGGAAACATTCACTATGCAGCTCTCATGTGACACTCCTGTCAAGGAGGACAACGTCCCCTAGTGTAAAAATGCCAGCCATCTTCCCTTGCTCCCTTAAGCAGAGGCTGAATAAATATTATATAGCTAGCATTTACCTAGTGCCTTAATGTTTGCAAAGCACTTTACAAATATCTCATTTTATCCTCACAACAGCCATGGGAGGTGGGTGCCATTATTATCTTCAATTTACAAATGAGGAAACTGAGGCAGATTAAGTGATTTTCCCAGGGTCACATGACTAATACATGAGGCCAGATTTGAACTCAGGTCTTCCTGTCTCTAGATCCATGCTTTATTCATTCTGCCACTTAGCTGCAAGAATGACCTTCAGAATCTCTTGAATTTTACTTTGCCCCAAGAGTAAATACTTTAGTTGAGGAAGTATGAAAGAAGAGTAATCACTTATGTTCTGAATCTACTTCTGCCTAAATATGGGAACAATTTTCTGAGTCATGATCTCCTCACATCTAAGTCAAAATAGCCCAACTTGAAACTGGATGAATGCCCAGTGGCTAATGGACTGGCCTATTTATTTTTTCCCGAAGTGAGGAAAGAAAGCAGCAGTGAATTCTACTCCCATTCCACAACTAATTCTGATCTAGAGCAGTGGTTCCTATTATGGGTTAGGATGGGTTTGTGATGATGGCACAAGAGGCTCAAGCTAAAAGTTGGTGCCAAGATAGTTGTAAAGAATATTATTAATATTATATGAAAATGCCTTAGGGACTCACAATGTATTTTTTCCATTTTTTAAACATTTTTTTTATTTAAAGTTTTCAGTTGCAAATTCTATCCCTCCCTCCCTTCCCTCTTCCCTCCCTGAGATGGTAAGCAATCAGATATAAGTTATACATGTGCAATTATATAAATATTTCCAATTTAGTCATTTTGTACAAGAAGACTCAAATAAAAGGGAAAAAATGAAAGAAAGTGAAAATATCATGCTTCACTCTGTATTCAGTCGATATCAGTTCTTTCTCTGGAGGCAGATAGTATGCTTCTTCATTAATCCTTTGGGATTGTCTTGGATCATTGCATTGCTGAAAACAGCTAAGTCATTCACAATTCTTCACTAAACAATATTGCTGTTACTGTATACAGTGTTCTCCTGGTTCTGTTCACTTCACTACACATCAGTTCAGTTCATATAGTTCATATACATAATCAGTTTCCAGGTTTTTCTAACATCATCCTGCTTATCATTTCTTATAGCACAATAATATTCTATTACAATCATACACCACAGCTTGTTTAGCCATTCGCCAACTGATGGGCATCCCTTTGATTTCCAATTCTTAGTCACCACAAAAAAAGAGCTACTATAAATATTTTTGCACAAATAGGTCCTTTTCCCTTTTTTGGATGTCTTTGGGATATAGACCTAGCAGTGGTATTGCTGGATCAAAAGGTATGCACAGTTTTATAGCCCTTCGGGCACAGTTCCAAATTGTTCTCCAGAATGGTTTGATCAATTCACAACTCCACCAACAATGAATTAGTGTTCTAATTTTCCCACATCCCCTCCAACATTTATCATTTTCCTTTTTTGTCATATTAGCCACTCTGGTAGGAATGAGGTGCTGCCTCAGAGTTGTTTTAATTTGCATTTCTCTGATCAATAGCGACTTAGAGCATTTTTTCATATGACTATAGATAGTTTTGATTTCTTTGTCTGAAGGCTGCCTGTTCATATCCTTTGACCACCATCAGTTGGGGAATGACTTGTACTTTTATAAATTTGACTGTTTTCTATATATGTGAGAAATGAGGCCTTCATCAGAGATACTTGTTGCAAAATTTTCTCCCAGTTTTATGCTTTCCTTATAATTTTAGTTGCATTGGATTTGTTTGTACAAAAACTTTTAAATTTTATATAATCAAAATTATCTATTTTACATTTTGTAGTGTCCTCTATATCTTCTTTGGTCCTAAATTCTTCTCTCATCCATAAATCTGACAGATAAACTATTCCATGCTCTCTTAATTTGCTTATAGTATTATCCTTTATGTGCAAATCATGTACCCATTTTGAACTTATCTTGGTATATGGTATGACATGTTGGTCTATATCTAGTTTCTGCCATATTGTTTTCCAAATTTCCCAGAAGTTTTTGTCAAATAATGAGTTTTTGTTTCAAAAGTTTGGATCTTTGGGCTTATCACATACTAGATTACTATGGTCATTTTCCTATAATATAATTTGTACCTAATCTATCCCACTAGTGCATCTCTCTATATCTTTGCCAGTACCAGATTGTTTTGACAATTACCACTTTATAGTACGGTTGAAGATCTGGTACAGCTAGACCACCTTCTTTTGCATCATAATGTATTTTTTGTTATTGTTAAGAGGAGCTCACCAGAACAAAAAAGATGGGGAGCTACTGTCCTAGAGATCACATGGAGATTGAGCAATCTAATCCACAGAAACTTTGTACCTAGTAGGCTTATCTCAG
This sequence comes from Trichosurus vulpecula, assembly GCF_011100635.1. NCBI lineage: Eukaryota > Metazoa > Chordata > Mammalia > Diprotodontia > Phalangeridae > Trichosurus > Trichosurus vulpecula. The sequence continues at coordinate 546,454,426 of NC_050573.1, read as the reverse complement.
AGTAACACATCTCCTAGAGAGGATTATCAAAGATAGGAACCACGGACATTTGTTGGGCCATCTGGAGGCCCTTCATAGCCAATAGGCAGCCTCTAAAAACTGGGTTGGAAAATGGTTTAAATTCAAATACCTCTACCCCCTCCATATATGAGTATGTATACATGCACATGTGAACACACACACTCTCACCCCCACACACACACTTTCCTTTTTTCTTCTCTAGTTCTAATATAGGATCCATCCTCCAATGGAGACCTATAAATACCTTCAGTAAAGGGTGTTCTGGAGCCAGCTCAAACCAGCTCTCAAGAGCAGATTGCTACATTTACAGTGTGAGCATTTCACCCTGGAAATCAGCAAAAGCTACAAATCAGGGCTTGATTTACTGTTTTATTGACTTTTAGACTTAAAGTAATGTGTAAATGTTAATAATGCAGATTAAATTTAAAAGTATGTGTTGTGGGTCCTTTTTTTAAGACAGAATTGTTGTTAAACATTTGCCAGCACACCACTTCCTTCAACCTGAACCACTAAATTCAGTGAACATTGCTCACATAAAAGGCAAGGCATTGGAGTAGTATTAACTTCTACTTGGCCTGGATGGCCAGGGTTACTATATTTAATTTGAAGATTGTTCTAGGATGCATTAACCCAGCTGGGATTTTCCAAAAATATTTATCACATTGGTCCTAGGACTAAAATCATTTAACTTCTAGCTACTCTCCATGTTATTATATCAGGTTCTCAAAGAAAAGATTGAATTCATTTATGGCATACTCAGTTCCTTTTGGCTAAGTGGAAAAAGCATGACCTTCATTGAACAACAAATGGAAGACAGCATAGGATTATGGGATCCTAGATCTAAAATGTAGAAGAGACCTCAGAGACTTTCTGGTTCAACCTTCTGATCTCACACACACACACACACACAACTAAGCTAAGCTAAACTAAGCTAAGTCTGGCAGTAGGTCACAGAAATATAATTGTAAGCTCTTAGGTGGTATTGTGGATAGAATGCTGAACTTGGAGTAAAGAAGACCTGAGTTCAAATTCTATCTCAGACATTTACCAGCTGTGTGACCTCAGGCAAATGACTTAACCTCTCTCAGCCTCAGTTTTCTCATCTGTAAAATGAAGCAACTAGTCTCAGTCAATTCTTAACCTGGGATCCATGAACTTGGGTTTAAAAAAACATTTTGATAACTGCATTTCAATTTAATTGTTCTCCTTTGTAATCTTATGTATTTTATATTATGAATTAAAACTATTACTCTGAGAAAAGGCTGATAGATTTCACCAAACTGCAAAGGGATCCATGACATAAAATAGGTTAGGAAGCCCTGGCCTCAGTGATCTCTAAGGTCCCTACCAGCTCTAAAATCCCATGAAGCTATGATCCTAAGTCAGCAGCATCTCACAGGGACAGTAGTTGCAGTCCTCATTTAATGAACATAGTGAGGTGGGGTGCGGCAGAAGTACCTTAGTCATTGGTCGAAAAGAACAATCTTAACCTATTCTTTGTTACTGCTGTTTAGTCATGCCCATGACCCATTCTGGGTTTTCTTGGCAAAGATACTGGCATGGTTTGCCATTAAGGGGGTTAAGTGACTTGCCCAAGGTCACAAAACTAGTAAGTTTCTGAGGCCAGATTTGAACTCAAGGAGATAAATCTTCCTGACTCCAGGACCTGCACTCTATCCACTGTGCCATCTAGCTGCCTGTAGCTCTCCTGTAGCATTTACCAATTTACACATTATCAATGTATTTTGACAATATTTACCAATATATTTTTCTTTTACCAATAAAGTCTCACCTTTTTTCCTTTTCATATTAAGCCCAACAAAGGGCTCCAACTTCTTTGTGATTGTAGATGGGATCTGACATTATATTACCCCCTTGCCATCACAAAGGAGAAGACAGACCCTCTGTGTGAACAGCATCTCTTTCTGCTGGGATGTGTCCTATGGGACTTCTAAATGCTGGAGTGAGGCTCAAGGTGGTACTTTACTGCCACAGAGGAGGAGACCCACTTCTCTGAGATGAAATTCTCCATAAATCATTGCTGAAAAATAGCTCTGCTTCCTGGGTTACCACTTGCCTATCAGCACACTTCAGCATTTAATAAGTCTGTACTGAGGGATCTACAACAGTCGTGTCTACACTGAAGCACAGAGAAGGACAAAAATCACAGCAGTTGTAAACAGGAAGCCTGGGTTCATATCCTACCTTGCACATTTATTAACTGTGAGACCCTGAGTGAGTCACTTAAATTCTCTGAATATATTTCTTCTCATTCCATGTGTATATATATAATACCCATTCCTCTTCTCTATCTCAGACTCCCAACTTCAAATAAAATGGTATGCCCTTGCTTTATAAAGTGAATGATACTGAAAAAAATGTATAAAATAATTTAGAAAACGTAAAGTGTGATTCAAACATAAAGCATGGGCAAAACTGAAATTCCTCTTTGTGATTTGGGACTGGAGTCAGTCTATTTTTCCCTTTAGGAACTCCATTTGGGAGCAGGTCAGCTGACCTGACAGGATGAGCTACAGACTCATAGAAATCTAAAGCTCAGAGTAAGCCAATGTGCCCTCCATCTTCAGGCAGGACTCAGAGACTTTTAAATTCATCACTTCCTCTCTCTGTTTAGGAAGTATCAGGGCTTTACCTGAGATTTTTCGTGAGTCTTCCTCTGCTCTATCTCCTCTGACAGGTATCATACTTATCCCTACTTAATGTCTCCTTGAGCTTCTTGGGGATTTTTCTATTTCCCCTCTAACTCTGTTTCTGTGGTACTCCAGTCTTCTGTGCATTTTTTTTAATTCAGTGCTATCTTTCACAACCTTCCAAGGAGAAAATGACAAACCACTTTTCCCCTTGTGTATCAACAGCCGTCACATTCAACCTCAGGTACACCTCCTTCCTTTTGCTGACAGTTTATATGATGAGGAAGCTAAATGACACTGACTTGAGGGACAGACTCAGAATGAGGAAGATCTGAATTCAAATCCTCCATCAGGCCCATTATTATCGAAATGACCGTGGCCAAGTTACTTAACTTTTCTGATAATGAGGATGATAAGAACAGTACCAACTTCATAGGGTTGTTGTGCAGATCAAATGAGATAATATAGGTAAAGCACTTTGTAAGAGTTAAAGCACTACATAAATGTTAGCTAGTATTATTATCAGGGCAGCGACGTGGCACAATGGATCGAGCACTGGGCTTGGAATCTGGAAGACTCATCTTCATGAGTTCAAACCCGGTCTCAAACACTTACTAGGGGTGTGACCTTAGGCAAGTCACTTAACCTTGTTTGCCTCAGTTTCTCATCTGTAAGATGAACTGGGGAAGGAAATGGCTAACCACTCCAGTGTCTTTACCAAGAAAATCCCAAATGGAGTCACAAAGAAACAGACACAACTGAAATGACTCAACAACAGCAAAATTATTATTATCATGCTACATATTTCATTTGTCCTGAATCAGATGACAAATTGTTTCAGGAAAATGCTAGAGTACCCCTTCCCTGGTACTCTAATTTTCAAAACTTTAATTAGGAATTTTTTATGCCCAAGGCTTAGAACCACAAACTTTGGAGCAAGCATCAAGAGGACTCACTCAGTGAGAAGTCACCTCACAGTTGTAACCCACTCTCAGTAGGCTTCCTATTTTAAATGTTCATTCTTGCTAAGTAGGCACTAAGTAGTATTATTTCTACACTACTGAAAGACTTCAAGGCAGCTTAATGGTGCAGTGGATAGAGTGCCAGATCTGGAATCAGGAGGACCTGAGTTCAAATCCAGCCTCAGCCTCTGTAAAATGAGCTGGAGAAGGAAATGGCAAACTACCCCAATATGTGTGTCAAGAAAACTCCACATAAAGTCATGGAAAGTTGGACACAATTGAAACAACTCTACGAAGGACTTTGAGCACTATCAGCACCCTCTAGACTTGGCACCCAGGGCAAAATTCCCATCACTCCACTGACGTCATAACTCTACTTATTTTTATTAAGCTGATTAGCATTGAATTCTTGATCTGTGAACTGCAATTTGTCCCCAATAGGTGGATTTCAATTTATCTGAAGCTGAAAACTGTTAATTCCTTGATGTGCTTCTTAGAAGTCAGATTATTATGTTTTTTTTTCTTTTTTTAAGTTTTATTGGTGTTTCGTGTTAGAAAACATTTACAGATTACTCCCACTCATGAGAGGTCTCTTGTAACAAAGTAAAAGAGTTAAAATTATTAATATAAGTGACCTCATATGAAAGAGTATGCAACATTTCATATCTGTTGCTCCCTTCACCTCTAGAAAAAGAAAAACAAAAATAAATTTCTTGGAACAAATATGCATGGTCAAGCAAAAACAAATTGCCTGAATAGTCACAAAATACAAAATATATATGACTCATTCTGCACCTTAAATCAGTTACATCTCTAATGGATAGCATGTTTCGTCATTATTTACTTGTTTTTGAGTCATGTCCAACTTTGTGACTCCTTTTGGGGTTTTCTTGGCAAAGATACTTGAGTGGGTTGCCATTTCCTTCTCCAGATGGGTAAACTGAGGCAAAAAGGATTAAGTAACCTGCCCAGGGTCACACAGCTAGTAGGTGTCTGAGGCCAGATTCGAAGTCAGGAAGAGGAATCTGCCTGACTCCGCATCTGACACTGTCAGCTGTGCCACCTAGATGCCCTTGTTTCACCACTGGTCCTCTGGAGTCCTGAATGGCTGGCTATTGTATTGATCATAGCTCTTACAGCTTTCAAAGCTTTGTTGTTGTTTACAGTGTTATTATTATATAATTCTCCTGGTTCTGTTGATTTCATTCTTCATCAGTTTATAAAAGTCCTCAAAATTGTTCATTTCTATTGTTATAGGATAAATCTTTCTTCTGGTTTTTGCTTACTTAACTCTGCATCAGTTCATATAAGTCTTTCCATATCTTTTTAAAATCTTCTATTTTCCTCATTTTTACAGTACACTAATATTCCTTCACATTACTATGTTTTTCATGAGAAGACTTTCACTTTATGGGATTCATTTTATTCCATTTTAAGTTACCCAGTTAACACTGACATAGGCACTCTGACAAATATTCTCCAGGGGCTCAAATCTTAGACTATACCATCCAAGTATCCAGTGTCCACTCATTGCCTTATGGCCTGTCTATGATATACTGTGATAATAAACCACATTTTTCTGGAGAAGCCCTTAAAGTGATGATCTCATCTTTAATTTCAGTCTATTCTTCCCTATTATAAAAGATGCCCATTAAAGACTCCATTCTGTGGGTTAAAATACATAGATACATACACACATATATAATACCTGTATGCATATGTACACATACATATACCTATATGTAAACACGCACATATAGACATACATATGCCTATATACACACATATATAAACATACAGAGACATATACATACATACATACATACACACACGCATATAGGAATTGTAAGAACTATTAGGTAAGAACTACCTTAGAGATCATCTAGTTTGAACCTCTCCTTTTACATATTTTACAGTGCTACAGGGCAGGAAGTATGAGTTTCGTTATTCCCACTTTACAGAAGAAACAACTGAGACCCAGAGACATAAAGGGATTTACCCAAGATCACTGAGCTCAAGAGTGGAAAGAACTCGAACCCACGTCTCCTGACTCCTGCTCTGTCCTCAATATTCCTTTCCATTTCACCATTTACTCTTACTCAGTTGAATGCCAATCTAGAGCCATCTTTGGAACATCCTTTCAAAGTCAACATAACTAAGAATAAAAACAAAAACAAAAAAACCTCTTTCCCATCCTTGGCAGAGTTTCCTTACATCTCTATATCCTTCCCACCAAAGTAGTAACTACCACATGATTTACAGTGTTGTAATCATCATTAACATGGCTTGTCCCTTCGAGAAACTGTTAACAGAAGGACAAGAATTTGAGAACACTTCAAAGGAGGAAACTTCACTAATTGCTACAGTGCACTTTTCGATATCCTTAAAGCAAAGAAAATAGAGATAGTAGAATGAAAATTTATTTCAAAATAAAGTTACGATATCTGTTTATAATTATTTGTATCTTAATTCCATTTGCACAGATAGGAGAAATTATAGGAACTTATAGTAAAAATTATGTTTTTAATTGCACCAATGGACACATCTGGTCCTTTTGGTGCTAAACTACTATTTCTTCCCCTCATTTATTTGTAAAAATCCTTCATTTATTAACCATCACAAATTTCTTTTTTCTGGCTTTATCTGCATCCTCTCTAACCATGACCCAAAAAAATTACCTTTTCCCTTCTATTGTTTTCTTCTTCTCAATCAAGATTATGTTTGCCTTCCCTTAAATGGCATTATCGCCTGGTAGTTCACAATAAGGAAGAAAAACAGGCAACAGGACAAGAGAAGGATGTCTGAGTTTTGATCCCAACCTGCCAGATTTTTCTAAGAAAGCTGCCTTTCTAGCTTTCTACCTCTCCCGCAATTTGATCTTTCTGTTTCCTGACCTCACATGCCGATAACGGCAGCAAGAAAAGTCCTGGATTATCTGCCTTTGGGGTAGTATCCAAGTGTGGAAAGTGTGGGGGAGAATTCCCATCATTGAGTCTGAAAGTGAGAGACAGACAGAACCGAAGTTACAAGGCCAGACAGTTAGAAGTCTCTGCCGACATCTTCTCCCCTCAAAAGGAAGAGCAAAGATTCCAGTGATCCATTAGGAGATATGCCCATTAGGGGACTCAGAATAGTAGTTAATTTCCTACTGTTTTCAATACTGAAGAACTGAGGATTGCAAGGACTTTTCAGTTTAAATTAACAGGTCCCAGTTATCCCTGCAACTCATTAAACAAGTAAACAAGAAAGCTTATTTGCTTATAGATTCTGCCTTTTTTCTTCTACAGGTTAACATAGAGAATAGAAGGAAGGTCAGTATCACCATTACATGGCCCTGTGGTGAATAATGTATTCACTCAGTTTTTTGTCTCCACTACAAGGTCAACTGTAGAAAGGATGAGCTTTTTTGTTCAAGTGGAGATAATAACTGACATTTTCATATAGCTTTAAAGTTTATAAAGTGAGTAATTTACACCATCTCATTTGACCCTCACAACAACCCCGTGAGATATTAGCATTCCCATTCCCCGGACAAGGAAACAAGCTCCAAAAGTTCAGTGACACTGTCCAGGGCCACACAGCTAATGGGGATTAGAAGTGGGATTCGATCCCAGGTCTTCCAGCATTATTTCCTAGCCATGTCTGTGACACACAGACTCCTTCCCCTGATGACCTTTTAAAGGAGCCAGAAAAGTAGAAAGAGTTAGAGGATGAGGAGCATAACAGACAGCATACGAGACTCAGAGTCAGAGAGATCTGAGTTCAAAATACCACCACAGTCACTAGTTGTGTAACCTTGGGCAAGTCATTTAACTTCTCTCAGACTCAGTTTCTTCATCTGTAAAATTGAAATATTAATACCTATTGCAATTATGCCATATGATTGTTGTGGACCAAATGAGATAATTATTTAAGTGCCATGAAATGGCTGGAAATCAGGATAACTTGGCCTAGGTACAGTCGATCATTCAGTTGATAAACATTGCACCTACTCTGTGCCAGGCACTGTGCTAAATGCTGATGGTACAAAGAAGGGTAAGACAGTTCCTGCTTTCAAAGAACTCACAGTCTGATGGAGGAGACAATATGCAAACAACTATGTACAAAGGAGATATGGATAGGATAAATCAACAGCACTAGAAGTAAGGGGGAATCAGGAAAGGCTTCCTGTAGGAGGTGATATTTTAGCTGGGACTTGAAGGTAGTCAGGGAAGCCAGGAGGCAGAGATGAGGAGGGAGAGCATTTCAGGCATAAGAGACAGCTAGAGAAAATGCCTGGAGCTGAGATGGAATGTCCTGCTTGAAGAACAGCAAGGAAGCTAGTGACCCTGGATTGCAGAGTATGTGGGAGTAAGATGTAGGAAGACTCGAAAGATCTCCCTCGGGGAAGGAAAAAAAAGGAGTTAGAGAAATATTTTCTCAAGCGTCACCCTTCCTGACCACCCTGCAGCCTTTGACACTATCAATCACCCCCTTCTTGATACCCTCTTCTCTCTTTCGTGATATTGCTTTCTCTTCATTCTCCTCCTAACTATCTGACCACTCCTTCCCAGTCTCCTTTGCTAGTCTTTATCTCGGCTCTGCTCAGTGACCATCAGTATCTCCCAGAGCTTTGTCCTGGGTCCTCTTCTCTATTCCCTATATGTTATTTTACTTAGCGAGCACATTATTTACCATGGATTCAATAATCATCTCTATTTTTTGTTTTTTGTTTTAATTTTTACTGAGTTTATTTTTAATTTATGGAATAAAACAAGCATTTACATAACATAATAAAACAAAAAAAAAGATAATTGCACATGAAACTACAAATCTATTATGTACAACTTGTTACTCCTTTTAAATGTGTAATAAGGTTATCATGTAAATTTCTTTTTTTTCCTTCTTTTCCCTCCTCCTCCCCACCCTAAAGATGGCTACCATTAGACACAAATATGTATGCATTTGTAAAATCATTCTATACATACTTCTATTTATCTGTTCTTTCCCTGGGTGCATATAGGATCTTCCTTCATAGGTGCTTTGTAGTTAATCTGGGTATTTCTAACAGTCAAAATGACTTATTCACTCCAAGTTGTTCTTAAGACAATATTGTAGTAATTATCTATATAAAGATGAGACCTATTTGTCCAACTCTAACTTCTCTCCTGACCTCCAGTCTCACATTTCCATTGGCCTATTAGAGATTTTGAACTGGATGTCCTATAGACATATTAAACTCGGCATTTTCAAAACTGAATTTATTGTCTCTCCCCCAAAAGTCTCCCCTTTTCTGATCTTCTATATTATTATTAAGGGCATTGCTATCCTCCCAGTCACCCAGCCGCACAACCTAGGTGTCATTCTCTCTCAATCTTTATATCCAAATACTGTCGATTCTTATACTGTCCCCTTCTCTCCTCTGACAGTCCCATCCCTCTCATGTTGACCTTCATCCCCTCACACTTAAACTATTTCCACAGCCTTCTCTTGGATCTCCCTGCCTCAAGTCTCTCCCCATTCTATTCCGTCCTTCACTGGAATTCTCTCCCTTATTACCTCTGCTTCTTGACCTTCCCTGACTTCCTTTAAGTCTCTGCTAAAAACCCACTTTCTGCAAAAAGCCTTCCCTAATGTTAGTGTCTTCCCTCTCAGAGTATTTCTAATTTTTCTTATAAATCTTGCTCTTTGTTTGCCTGTTGCCTCCCCCATTAGACCTCCAGTTCCTTGAAGGCAGGGACTGTTTTTGCTTTATTTTCTTTCCCTGGTGGTTATCACAGTGATTTACACATAGTAGGGACTTAAATGTTTGTTGACTTGCTGACAAGTGCTTGGCACATAGTTGGTAATTAATAAATATTAATAAATAATTAATTAAATTAATAAATTAATAAATATTTGTTAACTGATCAGTTATGATTAAATTAAATCAAAAAAATGAGTAACTTTCCAGCTTGACTAAACATACCCAAAGTCATTTATGCTGTACATTATTTTCAAATTCAATCACCATCCAAACCAATTCCCATTCACCTAAATGGGAAGATGTGTGAGTAAAACACAGAGAACCATAACCATCACATATCAACCCCACAATGATATCTGGGGCAAGCTTGAAAAGGAGCTAGATGAAAGGACAGTGGCATTGGGTTAAGGAATCTTTCATTTAATGTCTTTTTAAGTTATAGAAAGTAACTTGACATCATTGGTGTATGATAAAACTTTCTTCATACCTCAGACAAACATTCTAAAAGTGATTTTAAAAATTATTTTAATGGACTTTTTCCCTTGAAGTTTATATTGCACTACTTTTTGTATTCTTTAGCAAGGAAAATAACAACGGTCCTGACAGCCTCAGAAAGTGCTGGTTCTGCAGAGTTCCAATGCATTTACACACCACCATGCCACAAATCCACCACACCAACATTCCAATTGGAATTTTGGAGCCTGTCAACTCTCCAAACTTCCCTGCCGCTAAAATTCTATCCATCCAGATCTTTCTAATCCCTGTCCCTAACACGAGCCCCCAGATATATCCCAAAATAATAATAAACAAACTATAAAACATATCTAATGTCACTGCCTCCCCCAACCCACTGTCAACATTCTGCTATAAAACTGTGGAGCCATGCCATATGATATAATATTATCCCATAAATTCTTACTGTTTGGTTTTATATCCAAGACATAGAGAAGGATCAATAAACACCTCTATGATATGAACTTCTGTTTTCTGTCTGGGTACTCAAGGGTTGGGGATGGAGAGTGAGTGGGAATGGAAAAGGAGAGAGAGAGAGAGAGAGTGTGAGAGAGAGAGAGAGAGAGAGAGAGAGAGAGAGAGAGAGAGAGAGAGAGAGAGAGAGAAGAAAGGTTGAAACAGCAAAGCAAACATGGCATCCTGGATTGGGAGTCTGAACGCCTGACTGACACAATGTACCCTTGGATAACTCACTTCTCTTTGTACTCAGTTTATCTTTTTTTAAAATGGCATCTAAGAAGAACTCAGAAGCAAAATTTCTATCAGTTGGGGAAAGGCTACATGGATCTATTAGGATTTTACTGCATTGTAACAAATGGTGAATTTGAAGAATTCAGAGAAGTGAGGCATGGTGGTACATGCTTATAATCCCAGATATAAAGGTGGCTGAGACTGACAGATCTCTTGAGCTCAGAAATTCTAAACTGAAGTAGGCAATGTAGATTGGGGGTACAAACTAAGCTGGGCATTAAAATGACGAGGCCCAAGGAGCAGAAGGGCTACCAGATTGCCTAAGGTGAGACAAATTAGCCACAGGTCAGAAACGATTGAGATAAAAGTTCCCATTCCTATCAGTAGGGGAATCAGACCCATGAGTCCATGGATTTCTAGCCTGAGTGAAATTGGGAGACTCAGTCTTAAAAATAGTAATAATAATTCAGAGAAGGACAGAAAGACTTATATGAACCGATACAGAATGAAGTAATCAGAACCAGGAAAACAATGTTTTACACTGACTGCAGCAATGTTAATAGAAAGAACAAAAAAAAATGTCAAACTCTGTATAATTATCAGGGCCAATCAAGTACAATCAAATACAATCAAATACACCTCCATCCCTTCATTGCAGAGGTAGGGACCATAGATGTGAAATATTAGAAATGCTCTTAAACACAGTTCATATGCTGGTTGGTTTTACTTGAATTATTTTATTCTCTATCTTTTTAAATTTTTGTTACAAAAAATTGACTCCCTGAGTATATTTGAAAATAAATGTAACATAAAAAAGTTATCAATAAAAATAAGGTATTTTCCCTAGTAATAAAATGATTGAAGTTCTCAAAAGAATTGCAAAATGTTAACAACCATATGAAAGAATGCACTAAATCACTAGCAATAAAAGAAATGCAAATCAAAACAATCTTGATTTTTCACACCATACCCAGCAAATTGTCAAAGAGGATAAAAAGATGGGAATAGTCAGTGTTGGAGAGGTTGTGTAAAGACAGATACACTAATACATTGTTGGTGGAGCTGTGAATTAGTACAATTATTCTGGAAAACAAATGGAAATTAAGCAATAAAATAGTTAAAATATCCATAGCTTTAGTTAGGTATATCCCCCATGGAGGTCACTGATAAAAAGAAATGTCCTTTATACACCAAATTATTGATAGCAGAACTTTTTTGTGGTTGCAAAGAACTGGAAACAAAGATGTCCATCAACTAAGGAATGGCTAAACAAATTGTTGTACAAAAATGTAAAGGATTGTCTCAATAAATAAAGCACATGATGAATACAGAGAAGCATGGAAAGACTTACATGAAATTATGCTCAATCGTTCATTCATTTAATGCCATGTGTCCTGATCTCTTGTTGAAGAACATTGCAAACATAGGCTCCTGACATTAACCAGCATGACATGCCACCCAAAGAGGCAGCCAACTCTTGGGAAATTCACTATTTTTCTTATAATTGCATGTGCACTAAATTCGCTTGTCCCCAAAAGTGGATACTCAGGGTCAGGAGAAAGGATTGTAAACAAGCTCTGAGCTTCTTGACCTCCCTGGCTTCCTTTAAGGCCTAACTAAAATCCCATCTTCTACAGGAAGTCTTCCCCAACCCCTCTTAAGTCCAGTGCCTTGCCTCTGTTTATTATCTCCTATTTATCCAGTATATAGCTTGCTTTGTATATATTTGTTTGCATGTTGTCTTCTCAAGTTCCTCAAGGGTAGGGACTGTCTTCTGTCTCTTTTTGTATCACCAGAGCTTAGCACAGTTCCTGGCACATAGTAGGTGCTTAATAAGTGTTTATTGATTAATTGATTACCTTACAGAGACAGAAGGGGAGGGAGAGAGAGAGAGAGAGAGAGAGAGAGGGAGAGGGAGAGTCTTGCCAAACTTTTAATAATTGAAAAAAAACAAATGATGAAATATGCTTCCCCCTCCTCTTGGTAGGGAGGCAGGGAACTTTGACCTATTATCAGACAGTAATGATACTGATTGTTTTTGCTTAACCGTTTTTCTTTGTTAAAAAAGAAAGGTTCCAATCCTGGGAATAGGAACATGGGTATGGAGGAAGAAGGACAATATCCAAAAATGGATTCATATTTAGAATCATGGGGTCATGGAGAGTCAAAGCTATAGAGTCCCTTAGGTATAATCTAACCCAGCCTCTTTATTTTACAGTTGAGCGAGGTTCCCCCAAAATTTTCATAGAAAACGTATAAGCTTACCTCCTAAATGACGATGCTTTGTTGTTACCTAACTTATGAGCCAAAGCGAGGCTGTCAGATCTCTAATGTCAAGTAGCCAACATCGATAGAGCACTTAGAGATTTCACAAAGCCCTCGAAGTACATCATCTTACCTGATCCTCACAACATTATGAGATAGATGTTTTTATTGTCTCCATTTTACAGATGAAGAAACTGAGTGAAAGGAGGGTAAGGGAGAACGCCTGGCAGCTGGGCTTTAATTTCTTTCCATTCCTCCAGCTCTCTCCATCCCACAGTTTGTTGTGGTTTCTTTGGCAGGGTGGAGTTGTTATGTTTTTGTTTAAGTATAGCCATAGCGGTAGCATCCCCTACTCCCTTCCATGCTTCCTGACAGTCCCCCTTTCCTACCACCCACTTTCTGGGGCTTAGTCATTGCTTGGCTTTGGGGTCTTGGAGTCATTTAGGACTCTGATCTAGTCAGACCCCACAAAGCCAACTTTCACATTTTGGGGTCACGGATGTTGTAACCTTGAAGTTTTCCTAGAGTCCAGCGGCAAGGAGGTAAAATCTCCAATTTGGTGCTAGGAGAGGTGCTATTGGAGGTGACAAAGGCTGATGACTAATGAGCAATGTGTACAGCCTACCTTTCTGCATGAATGAGCTCCATGTGGGTTCCCATCTATCTGATGGGGCCTTGGGCCATCAAAACAACGTGATGGGCAGCCCAGACTGTGCTGAGCCAGTGGAACAAGGACTTAGAGTAACTCGCCCAAGGTCATACAGCCAATACGCGTCTGAGGAAAGGAATGGAACCCAGGTTTTCAAACTCCAAGGCCAGTGCTCTATCCCTTATGGCCCATGATTCTACAATAACATATGCTATAGGATAAGGGTGTTGTTTCCGTTAGAGGAAGGAATTGCCAGTACAGATCCTTCAGTTGCTAATTTAAGCCAATGAGGATTAAACACTAAGTGCCCTGTTCTAATAGACTATGTATAAATAATGCCCAGTGTGCTTTGCTACAGTAAAGATCACAAGTTATTTTTGTGGCTGGCTGGTATCGACCAAAAGTCATTTTGTTCATTTGAGACAATGATGGCTGAAATTATTGACTCCGACTGAGCCATGATAACATTACAGTGCTGTTTCCAAGGGCTCTAAAAATAATTGGGCCACACGTTCTAGCTCTGTCAGGAAATGTCCTCCCCACTGGCAAGCAACAATCCCCCAAAGTCTGGAAGTTGGGTCCGCAGCTAATGAAACTGAGTGCCCCCCAGAAAGGAGAGAATACATCTCGGGACTCAAGAAATCCAAGAACAAACAGTAACAATTTCACCTGCCTGGGGTGAGTTTTTGCAAACTTAGAAATGATGGTTGGGGAAGGGACTATAGAGACAAAGTGTTAATAGTTTAGAAGTAATTTTAGCATCCAAGTTTAGAACCACAGACAAAAATCCCTTCATAATAACTCCTGATCCCTTCTCTCCAAAACCATAAACACCATTTAAATCTAGGATCCATTACTATTCGCTGTTTATTACCACTATGACAGTGTGGAAGAGTGAATAAACAAAGTCAGGAAGACCTGGGCTTAAGTCCCACCTCTGACATAACCTGATTGTGTGACCCTGATTGAGTTACTGAATCCTTATTTAAATTTTCAGGGCTCTAAACACTCTTGGGAATGTTGTACCAAACATGCTGCCCACTGAACACTCCCAAGTGTGCCCTGAACCAGATTAAAATGCAGCCCCTATCTGATTTTAATGTATTGATGTACTAAAAAAAAAAAGAAATACGTAAACGTGTGTGGTTTTCTAGGGACAGTTAGGTGATGTAGCAGATACAGTGCTGGACCTGGTGTCACAAAGACTCATCTTCCTGAGTTCAAATCTGGGCTCAGACACTTCCTAGCTGTGTGACTCTGGGCAAGTCACTTCATCTAGTTTGCCTCAGTTTCTTTATCTATAAATTGAACTGGAGAAGGAAATGACAAACCACTCTAGTATCTTTGCCAAGAAAACCCCAAATGGGGTCACAAAGAGTCGGACACAACTGAAAAAACTGAACAACAAGAAGAAGTGGTATTCTAAATCAATACGCAGCCCACAGGGATTATATGTGGATTAGTGGCCCCCGTTTCATTTTATTTTGATACCACTGATCTAGTCTGTTCTCTACAATTATAAATGGCAGAAAAGGTTCCAACTTGTATTGGGAGAGGGAGCAACCTCACCCAGGAATTCTCAGAAGTGATAGAAATCACAAGTCTAGTCCCTATATAAAAGAAATATACAAATGTGGAATGTTGTGACATGTGTTCTCACCTTCTTCCACCTGTTCATAGGATTACAGACTCAGAGTTGGAATGGATTTCAGAAACCATAAAGTCCTCAGTTTACAGATGAATTAACCAAGGTCCCACAAAAAGTACCACAGATAGAATTTGAACACAGACCAAGTTTGAACATAAGCTCTATGCTGCCTTTCTTCAAGACCTTCGAACCATTCCTTGATGCTCCCTCCCTCCTACGACTGAAAGTGGCCTTTCCCTCCTCAAATTTCCTATAACACTGCCTGCATCTCACTTAATATATATTTCCCTCTGAAATATAAGTAATAATAATAATATTTATATAGTGTTTTAAGATTTTCAAAATAGTATGCAAAAATCTCATTTTATCCTCACAACAACCCTGGCAGGTAAGTGTTATTATTATTATCCTCATTTTCAGAAGAGGAAACTGAGGCAAACAGAGCTTAAGTGGTTTGCCCAGGGTCACGCAGCTAGTTAAGTATCTGAACTCATGTCTCCATTGCTTCCTGGTTCAGTGTTCTATCCACTGCATCACCTCCTGACACCTGGGCTCTTGCATACCTGTTCTTCACCCCACCCCCACCCCCCGCATTGGACCCTTGGTAGACCATTCCGAGACCATATTGGTCTGATCGGCCACAGTTGGACCCCAACATAGCGATGTCATTTTTGGTCCTCTTTGAGAACCAAGGACAGCAGCCATACCATATCTCATCAGAATATATTACCAGGTCTGGCACAGTACCTGAAATAATAACTAATGTTTGTTGAGTATTTTGAAGTTTTCAAAGTATGAGCTTCTCAATAACCCTATGAAGCGGGTACCACGTGTCTTATTATTTCCATTTTCCAGACAAGGAGACTGAGTCTTGAAGAGGTTAAGGGCTCTGTCCATGATCACAAAGCTAGTAAAGGTAAGAGGAAAGATTCAAGCCGAGGTGTCCTGGTTCAAAGTCCATACCTCTGTCTGCCCATCCTTCCTACCCATCCTCTCCACCACCACTCCCACACACATACCCTTACCCCAAGGCTGCAGATACTTGGTACTTAATAAATATTTGTGCACTGAAACTGAATTGAACCAAGTTTTGAAGTTTTGTCCTGTTCTGTTTTGTCGTATTATTTCCATTTTGTCCTAGCACAACTGAGTTATCTCCTGCACTGGAAATACAGAAGGACATGATGCTGGAATTTGGCATGCTATCGATGATGCTCAACTCACCTGGAGAAAATACTACAATTTTTAAAAAAAAATAGCTTAGGAAAGTTGGAAGCTTTTCCTTTTTTTATTTTCCTTCTCCAAAGGGGCACAAGCTTTCTCCCAGTTTAACCTCCTGTGACCTTTGAACTTCAAGGGAGGTCATCTGCATGTTACTATTCCCAGCTGTCTCTCTGTCTCCCTGCCCAACTGCAGGCCCTTAGCCCTTTCCATTTTGTGGTGGTATTGATCTGTTGGCAGCAATGGGCTGGATAATTAGCCAGGAATTAGGGTTTCTATTACAGCCAGGAGGCTGCCCCAGCTGATTTATCACCTGAATAATTTACTGTGATTGAAAGGAAATTAAAATGAACTCCATTTGACAACTGTGCGCTTTTATGGGCTTTAGAGAAGACTCAAAAGCCAAATTAATCGCCTGGTGTTGTTTAATAGTCTACTGAGAGTAAATATGGGAAGGATTTTCTCTGTTGATGGGCTTTCTTGGGCTGGATTTAGGAGGTTTTTTTGCTTCCACCAATAAAACTACAGACAGAATCAAAGGGAGTTTTACTCAAACAGCTTCTGCTGTTTAAAAACAACAGAAGTAATAGTATTAATAACCGCTCTCTCCTTTAAAAAAATATCCTCCCCCAAGGTTATTTGTACCTACCTCATACATAGGAAAAAAGGAATTGCTTTTTCAATAATATTTTAAAGGAAATACTTAATTTCCTTGAGAATATGTCTCCATTAACTCCTACCTCATGTATCCTCATATGTCCCATTCAATTATCTCTCTTTTGTTCTCAGAGCGTATAGATCCGAACCCACAAGGTAATGTTCAGAAGCCAGAACTGTATATTGGGTGTAATGGAAATGTGGTAATGATAATAAAGGGGTGCTGAACAAGTATGAGGCTGGATTATTTTATTAAAGTTCTTATTTCTGATAGGACAAGGTAGGTATGTGTATATATATATATATATATGTGCATATATATATATGTATATATACATATATATGCTTGGATATGACTGCTCAGGGTGTATAGAGTGTAGCAGTATTCTTAGGTGCCATGCTGTATCAGCAAGCACCCAAGCCAGTGGCTAATTCAGTCAAGCAGCCAAGAAATTTGGGAGGGGAGAGAGAAATAAGGCCAAAAATCATGTCAATCATCACAAAGGACATTATACTGTCAGTTTGACAATTATTCATACTTCCTCTTGCACAACATAGTGGATAAAGACACAGCCTTGGAGGCAGGAGGACCAGGATTTAAGACTCCCTCTGACACATACTGAGGGAGTGCCAGAGTCAGCTCTAACAGGAACTACAAAATCAAGGCTCGATTTATTGTTTCATTGATTGTCTAGACTCAAGAAATTGTTAATAATGCAGATTAAAACTTAAAAGTATGTATGCATACATTCCAAAGAACCCAGCTGTTAAACATTTTACCAGCACACCCCTGGATTGCCCTGTAAGCATTGCTTGAGCTCAATAGGAATGCAGTAAATAAAGTCATCAGTGGACTGGTGATTGTAGGATTAGAATGATAACAACTGTCATTTATTTAAAGCTATAAGGTTTGCAAAATGATTTCCAACCGTTGTCCCATTTGAGCTTCACAATTCTCCTGCACATACTAGCTGTGTGACCAGGGGCAAGCAAGTCACTTAACCTCTCGGTGTCCCAGGTAACTTTTGGACCCAAGTAGGAATGCCAGTTCTGCTACTTTCTACCCATGTAATGGGTAATCATTTAAAATGGGCACATTATTTTAAATTGAATCATTTCTCTGAGCCTCAGTTTCCTCATCTATAAAATTAGGGGTCTGGACAAGATGTCCTGGGAGGCCCTATCTAGATATAAGTTCTATGATCCTATGAGGTTACACATGAATCACAAGATAGAGTTTCCACACAAGGAGTCCACTCCACAGGTTCACCCCAGTAGATTGCTAGATAGGTAGATACAGGCATGGACAACTAGGTCATCCACTACCAGTGGATAGAGCGCTGGGTCTGGAGGATGACCCATCTTCCTGAGTTCAAATCTGGCCTCAGACACTTACTAGCTGTGTGACCCTGGGCAAGTCACTTAACCCTATTTGCCTCAGTTCCCTCAACTGTAAAATGAGCTAGAGAAGAAAACAGCAAACCATCCTAGTATCTTTGTCAAGAAAACCTAACTGGAGTCACAGAGAGTTGTACACAGCTGAACAACAACAAAAGATACAGGCATGCATGCCTACATGCAAACATACATCCCTTTTTGAGCTACAAGGCAGATATGGTACGGACAAATTGCCACTTCTGAATATCCATCTTTCAAGATTCAAAGGGATTAATTGTGAGTCAGACTCCCCTTGAATACCCTTGAATATCTTTTCCCCTTCAAATAATACAGCCATATTGTCAAAGCTATCATTTGTCAAAAGTTATTGCCTAGCAGGAAACAAGGGTATGTCATTCATAGTCCAGTGCCCATGTGCATACAGTGATCCTCTAGCTCCTCCTCACCTTTCATCTCTCCTAATTACTGCACATTACAAGAAGGTGAATCAGATTAACTGGAAAATGCTGAGTCAGTCATTTTGCTGCTTAGAGTTCAGTCTCGGGCCCAAACTCTGTGCCTGACCATCTGCCTCATTTGGAAGGATATTGTGGAAATCTTAACAAAGTGTAATGTCTTCAGGGGTGATCAGACTGATTGCTGAGCATGGACTTAGTTCAAGGGAGGTAGTTTGATAGGAAGAATGGAGAGAATACTGCATTTGGAGTCAGAGCCCCTGGATTTGAATCCTGATTCTGTTCCTTGATGTCTGTGTGTCCTTGGGCAAGTCACTTCCCCAGAACCACAACTAGAAACTCTGGTGTCTGGGGCAAGTCCAACTGAGCTAGAAGGAGATGGAGGGGGAAGGGAGAGGAGGAGGGCAGAGTTAGTAGCAGCAGAGGGTAGTTTGACCAGAGATAGGTGCAGAAGAAGGAGCAACCCATCCTATGAGCCAGCGCTGACAAATTCAAACAGAAATAGCTAGGCAGCATATTGACTTAGAAAACCAAAACTTAGCATCATTTATGTGTTATTGTATTTTGAGGCCAGCTAGGTGTCACGGGAGATAGGGTATGGGGCTGACAGCCAGGAAGACTCATCTTCCTGAGTTCAAATCCAGCCTCAGATGCTTACTAGCTTGTGACCCTGGGCAAGTCACTTAACCCTGCTTGCATTAAGCCAATGAGCAGAAGAAGGAAATGGCAAACCACTCCAGTATCTCTGCCAAGAAAATTCTGAAAGGAGTCACAAAGAGCTAGACACCACTGAAATGACCAAACAACAAATTACATTTTTATTTCTTTTGTAAGATATTTCCCAATTATATTTTAATCTTGGGGGGAGCGAAGCGTGTGTGACACCTCTACTGTAGGCAGCTACAACACTAAAAACTAGGCCTGGCGTCAGGAAGACCTGAGTTCAAATCCAACCTCAGACATTCACCAGCAATGTGACCCCGGACAAGTCATTTAACTTCATCTTCCCCAGTTTCCTCATCTATAAAATGAGGATAATCATAGGACTTACCTCATGGGATGGTTGGGGAGATGGAATAACAGCCGTGAAGTACCTAGCACAGTACTTGGCACATAGTAGATACTTAATCAATGCTTTTTCCCTTCCCCTGCCTTTCCCTATTTCTAAAACACTTCACAAACCTTAAAGCTCTAAATAAATGCTAGTATTACTGTTGTCATTACTTTAAAGCTCAGACCGTATCTTCACAGGCCCCAAGAGATAGGCCCGGCGAAGTTGTACCAGGCATCGGCGTGGGCCAACAGAGGCCTCACTCCAAAGTGCCCAGGAAGGCAGCATCTTCCCCACACTGGTGACCTGGGTCAAAGCTCTAACTGCACCATGTTTGCAATGGCTCCACATCTCCTCTCTGGGCCCCGCAAATGAGGTTGTTGGACTGCATTTTTTTCCTTGGGTCCCTCCAAGCTCTGAATTCTATGGTACCTGTTCTCTAGCAAATCTGGTGGCTTATCTACTGACTCCTGAAAGATACATTTCTCACAGATCATAAAAAATTAACCATGGATCTCTAACGAAAGTTTTTTTGGTGACAAACTAGTGGGGAGAGGTTGGTCAACCTACCATTTAAGAATACCTACAGATAATGGAAAAACACTTGCTTGTAGCTGACAAATGGCCCAATATTTGTAACAAGTATTTTTTTTATGGCAACATAAATACTGCTTCATTTACTTGGATAGAATGATGCCAGTGCCAGATTTAGAGTCAAGAAGAACTGGGTTTGAGGCTGACCTTAAACACTTACTAGCTGTGTGATCCTAAGAAAATTCCTTAACCACTGTGAGCCTATTTTCTCCTCTGTAAAGTGGGGTAATAACAGCACCCACCTGAGAGAATCATTGACAAGAACCAATGAGACAATGTGTTTTACACACTTAGTTCACTTAAATCACTATGTAAATATGAGCTATTCTTATTACTATAGGCATGACTCCCATGCAATGCAGGTACCACTGATTTCTTTGCCCAATATCCCCAATGCCTAGAATAGTGGCTGGCACATAGTAGGCACTTAAATGCTCATGTTGATTGATTTGTTAATTGACCAATTGATTTACTCCAAGGACAATACTATACACACTATACTAGCGTTCTCTGAAATCTACTAGAGATGTTAAAGAAGTTACCCATCTTATGTTGCTCTGTGGGAAAAATGGTGTGAGGTTTTTCAAAACATGGTCCCAACCAAACCTAAGATTTCAGGCTAGAACCTGAGTCGTTAATAACCCTTTAGCAATATCTGAGTTCTTTCTCACTTACTCATTGTTCCAAAACTTTTAAAAATTACAAGTAGGTTTCTCCAATTGGATGTCATAGCATACTCTTATTTTGTGCTTATACTCTGAGTTGTTTTGTGTTTATATTGTTTATATATCTCCCCTACTAGATTATAAGCACTTTGAGGGTAGGAAACTGTCTTATTTATCTTTGCATATATTTGTCTTTACATATCCTCCAGTCTTCCTTTGCACTCCAGTCTTTGCTTTGCACTCCATAGTATTCACTGAACTAACAATTCCAATGATTGAATGAATGAATGTCATTCCTCAGAACGAAGGTAAAGAAATGATACTTCTGTCAGATTAGCCATGGTCCAGTAGGCGAGAACCTTTGTTGGCTCTTTCTTTATAAATTCCAAAGATTATACTTTTAGAAACTCACATGGAAGGCCAGAAAAATGGTCAATAAAGGAGAATAATGTTTTTTAAGGCTGAAGGTGTAGAAATGAATTCGTAACAAGGTTCTGCTTGGGAAGCTCAGTACAGTCTACTGCAATTCTCTAGGAAGGGATGGTTTTAGAAAAAAGCAAGGAATCAAGAGAATTTCTAGTATGAAACATTTATATAGACTCAGGACCATCTTTCCAGGGCAGGATTTGTAAATTAGAGGTGAAAAGAGAACAACCATTTATGGAGTGCCTACTATGTGCCAGGCATTATGTTAGGAGCTCCTCAAAGAACTGTATGATACTCACAACAATCTGAGAGAAAGGTGCTATTATTATCCTCATTTCAGAAAATGGAGCTAAATAGAGGTTAAATGATTTGTTCCCAGAGTCAGACAGCCAGTAAGTGTCTAAGGCTGGATTTGAACTCAGGACTTCCCGAGTCCAGGCCCAGTGCTCGATCCACTGCGCCACCTATTGCAAAGACCAATCTTTTCACTGGTCCTTCACCTATATTTCTATCTACTAAAATCCAGTTAGGACTCTTTCTGTGATCAACTTCCTAGCAGGGCCTGATTCTTCTTAACTCCTAAGGATGATCTCAGTGGCATGCTCTCCCTCTCTATGTGCTGTACTGCAAAGATCCTCTCTCCTCATGCTGACCGTTTGGCCCCTTGATTCCAATGGACCAATCAAGGATGCTCCTCACAATTTATACTTGCTCTAGGAAAGGAATAAGTGCTATTGCTGTCAAGTCATTTTCAGTTGCGTCCAACTCTTCGTGACCCTATTTGGGATTTTCTTGGCAGACATACTGGAGTGGTTTGTCATTTCCTTCTCCAGTTTATTTTATAGATGAGAGAACTAAGGCAAACAGACTTAAGTGACTTGCCTGGGCTCACACAGCTAGTAAGTATCTGAGGCCAGATTTGAGCTCTCAAAGAGTCTTCCTGACTCCAGGCCCAGCATTCTAACCACTGTGCCATCCAACTGCCCCTGAGTACTATAGAGAAGGGAGAAAGAAATTCTACCGGAATAGAAGTCAAGGAAGTCTAACCTTTTGCTGAGATAAACCAAATTACCTGTTCCTCCATTTCCCTATTCAGTAAAATGGAGCTAACTGTATTTGCCTTAAATATTCACAGGGAGGTGATAAGCAGGAAGTGAGGCAGTCTACATGATAATTCTTCCACTAAATCATAGAATCTAAGAGTTGGAAGGAAACGCAGAAGTGATTAAGTTCCCTAGGGGCAGCTAGGAGGCGCAGTGAGTAGAGCACCGGCCCTGGACTCTGGAGGACCTGAGTTCAAATATGCCCTCAGACACCTGATACACTTACTAGCTGTGTGACCTTGGGCAATTCACTTAACCCCAATTGCCCTGCCTTCCCCCCTCCAAAAAAACAAACAAACAAACAAAAAAAAAGGTTCAGCTCCCTGAACATCCCATGACATCTCCAAAAAAATAGCCATCTCACCTCTGCTGGAAAACCTCCAGGAGCAAGTCACCTGTGACCTGTGGAGGGACGCCATTGCTGTTTTGAACATCTCTGATCTAATCCTTACAGTCAGTTAGAATTGTCCCCTTATACTTTTCCACCCATTCATAGTTCTGTGTTCTATAGCCACTCAGAAATCAAATCCTCATTTCTATATATTTGGGCACAGTTACTGTGTCCCATCTAAAGCTTTTCCTCTGAAGACTAAACATTCCCAATATAAGGTAAAAAAATTATTTTTAAAAGGCTGTTATTATTTGATGTATCCTTAAATTTATATCCATATCTTTTTTGGTCCAGATATGTGATTACATTGGAATGGAAGCCCCCAGTGTGGAAAGTCCTTCCACTAATGCAACTCCTCTTTTAGTTACAATCTTAGAGAGCTGCCTAGGGCACTATGAGATTAAGTGACTTGTCCATAGCCCCATGCTATGTTTCAGAGACAAGATTCGAATCCAAGTCTTCCTGACCCCCAGACCAGCTAGCCATCCACTGTGACACACCACCTCTCAATGACAGACCTAAAGCTGCTTACTGAAAACCCATGCAACATGAATTATTATTAAATAGCATATAGGTTGGTACAAGTAGGTCAGAGTAGTCCAATAAGAATGTGGCATCTTTCCAATAATAGTAGCTATAGTAATAGCTAGCATTTATATATGGCTCAAAGGTTTGCCAAGTGCTTTACTTATGTTATCACAGTTGACCCTCACAGCAACCCTGCAAGGTAGATGCTATTATTATCCCTTTTTTATAGACAAGGAAACTGGCGAACAGCAGTTAAGTGACTTGCCCAGGGTCATACAGCTCACAAATGTCTGAGGCAGGATTTAAAATCTGGTCTTCCTGACACTAAAACTAGAACCTATCCACCAGGCCACCTAGCTGCCCCCAAATGGACTCAAACACCAACTTTCAGCCTCTTATCTGTTACATTTTCATATAGATGGAAATATGAGTGACTGTGGAGAACACAGACAGAGAAATGGTCATTCATAAAATATATGATTTCTTTATCTCTAAAGAGCTCACTTTGCAGATGAAACAATCTACACTTTAATATAAGACTAATGAACCAAAGCCCTCTGGAAGTTTAAGATAGTTATCACACTGTGAAAGACTGTTTCCTTGGCATAATGTATTAAAATCACCCTCCTCATCAAAGTTAGGAATGATAGACATCCCTCTCTTCTTGCTTTCTAAATTGCAATGGGATTAAAGCCAGGATTTTAATTCCAAAAACCCAGCAAGGGGAGTCAGCAGTGACGTGAAGGAGACCAACCAATCCAGGACAATCAGGGATCTGCTTTTAGCCGGACACTGGGATTACCCAACAGATATGGAAACCAAAAGAAAAGATGGGAACGATTAGAACAAAACACATAGCTAAATATCAATGAATCCTTAATTAGAACAAAGTGATATCTTTTCCTTAAGCAAACAGTCTCTCAGTGATAGAAACTGGAGCTATTTCCTGAGAACCTATGGGGTGTGTGTGTGTGTGTGTGTGGATCAGGGGTGGGGAACTTCCTGCCTTGAGGCCATGTGTGGTCCTCTAGGTCCTCAAGTGTAGCCCTTTGACTGAATCCAAACTTCACAGTCGATCTACTGGTGTGGATCATTGCTAAATTCCTTGTATAGGTCATTCAGGTTCCATGATAGACACCATGCCTGACGAAATAGGAATTTCACTGAAGCGATTCCTCTCTGTACTTACTGTGTTGCATCAGGCAGCACTATTACAGTTTTCTTTTTCTTTTTTTCATTTCTTGTAGCGCTTGCTTCCTCCACTAAAGCGCATAATCAATGTTGATGATAGCATGGAAGTGACCCTATGTCCTCAAAGGCTATACCCTCAAAATTCCGACTCCAACAGATGCTACCAAGCTGGAAAGGCTTCAAACATGGATCTGGTGACCACATATGTCTCAGAACCAGCCTAGCTCAGGACAACCTTGCCACCAGAGGGCTGAGTGTAAAGTGTTACAAAATTTAGCTATGTATATTGGCCGCACCATGATGAATGTTTTTGGCCGTAGCAACTTGAGGAACTATTTCCTAAGGCTAGGAGAAACTGTCATCAGCTACAGTAGAAGGAGCCACCATATGTGATGGTTCCTTGAACTATGTATGTCAGAGACTTCATTGTCATTAGTTTCTCTTTTGCTCTGCACCTTCCTCTGCAATGTGTACCATTTGTATCTTATTTTTAACATCTCTTTGGTTTTACTAGAGAGGGATATGGCCCCATCTCCATTTTGATTCACAGATGACCCTTTCCAATTGGTTTTTCCTGCAAGTTGAACTATAAGGTTAGAAATTACCAGGCAACAATAGAAATGAAAGCACTATGAAAAGGTAAGCACTAGCCAAGTACATGGGATTGCTATCATGATTCAATGTAGATGCGTAGATGTGTAGTAGAGGGTACTGTACTAGGTGGGAGCTGGAAGACCTGAGATCTAGTCCCAGTCATGCTGGTAACTAACCATTTGACTTTTGTTAAGCAGTTTGACAACCCACCTGAACCTCATTTTTCTCATCTCTAATTAGGAAAATAATTGCCAATCTGCCACTTCTCCTTGGTACAAACCCTCATCATCTCATGCCTGGACTATCGTAATAGCCTACTGGTTGGTCTGCCTGCCACAGGTCTCTCCACACTATAGTCCACCTTCCACTCAGCTGTCAAATTAGTCTTCCTAAATTTTCAGTCTGACTGTGTCACTCACTCCCATTCAATAAACTCCATCCCTATCACCGGCAGGATCAATTATATTTATATGACATTCAATGCCCCTTGTCACCTGGCCCCATCCTACCTTTCTAGTCTTCTCACATTTTACTCCTCTCTATATATTCCGTGACCCAGTAACACTGGCCTCCTTGACTCTGGGCATTTTCGTTGGTCGTCCCCTATGCCAGAAATTCTCTCCCTCCTCATCTCCACCTACTGGCTTCCCTGGCTTCCTTCATGGCCCAGCTGAAATACCACCTTCTACAAGAAGCCTTTTCCCAATTCCACTTAACATCAGTGCTTTCCCTATGTTGAATACTTTCAGTTTATCTTTTCTATGTCTTATTTGCACATAGTTCTTTAAATGTTGTCTCTCTCATTAGATTGTGAGGTCCTTGAGAGCTAGAACTATTTTTTCCCTTTTCTTGTATCTCTATAGCACAGTGCCTGACACATAGTAGGTCCTTAATAAATGCTTACTGACTGCCTTGCAACATTGTTGTGAGTATCTAAGGAGATGCTAGATATAGAAACACTTTGAAAACTGTGAAATGTTACAAACATTAGGTATTAGCATATATTTATCAATAATTCTCATCTGATAAGCAAATATGTCCCTCATCCTTGTCCAGACTCCAGATATCCTCTCAGGCAGACCAAAAGCATCTTTACATTCCTATTTTATCCACCCCTTCAGTATACTTCTTGTGAAAAACACCGCTCAGGAAGATCATTTAGCCTAACTAATGAGAAGAGCTTGGCTTAATACCCTTCTAGTGTTCTGACAAAGAGGATTAACTCATCCACTTCTGCAACAAATCCGGGTAGGGGTCTGAGAAACTGAACTCTTGGATTCTGATGCTCAAGATGTGGCATGTAAAAATAAACAAATAGCCCATACCATAACTGCCCAAGACAGCTTTACTTCCTCATCTCCAGGAACACAGACAGCATGAGCCAGCTCAACAAATATACCAAAAGAATTCAAGAAGCAAAATCAGTCACTCCCTTTCAGTAACACTGGAAAAAGAGGGGAAGCAGTGAACCAAAGTCCTGAGTCCTGAGGAATTCTTCTGCTAAGCACGTGGAAGAAGACAGCATGCCCCATGAACAATGATTTTCCCTTTTTTAGGAGCATCATTTAATTGAGAAAGAAAACACTTTTCAGAGACATTTCCCCATCTTCTAGTGATGAGAACTTAAGTAGCAATTTCTTGACAGTTCCCAATCAGGGCATATAGGCAACCAGGAGAGAATATATGTACATTTAAAAATAATGATGATGATGATGCACATGGAGTTCAGTGAGAATTAATGATAGTACCTGCTCTGGTTTGATGGGCTCAGTGGTTGTAAATATGTCAGAATAATGTTGTCTCTCAAAGACTCGATCCAACACTTCCAATTGCTGCTGGGTGAAAAGGTCTCCCCGCATCTGTTTCCGAAGGAAATCTCTGCCTGGGAGGGAATGGCCATTTGGTACTGGAGACTCCTGAATACCTTTGAAGGGGAAGAAAATAAAAAGAAAGCTAAATAGATGTTACAAGTGCCCAAAGAAGGGTATATCGAAAACATAAAACTTTAGAACTAGAAACAATCCTAGAGATCATTTAGACCAAATCACTCATTTTACAAGGGAAGAAACTGAGACCCAGAGAGGTTAAAGTCACTTGCCCAAGATCACATAGCCAGAGTCTGGATTAGAATCTGACTCTTCTGATTCGTAAGCCACAACTCTTTCATCTGCATCACTGTGGCAACCTAATATAACAAAACTAAATACTGTCTATCTATCTATCTATCTATATATATACATATATATATATATATATATGTCATATACTTGTGCTTTCTAATTGAGGGATAATTTCTAAGGTTTTTATAAGGAGAAAAAAATACTAAGGACTGTGATATAGCATAAAAATCAATGGAACCTCTGTAATCACATCCCATTTCCAATGAGTATTCAATAGATACTTATTCTGTGATGCTAATTGTCACTTAATTTGTCTGAGTCTCAGTTTCCCCATTTGTAAAAATAAGGCAGATAATATTTGTGATGCTCACTTCTTTCAATTCAAAACATTTATTAAGTGCCTACTATGTGCCAGGCATTTTACTAAGCACTGGAGACTTGAAAAAAAGCAAAAGATGCTCTCTGCCCTCAAGGAGCTTATAGTCTAATGGGGGAGACAACATGCAAACAAATATACGCAAAGCAAGCTATTTTAGGAAATAATTAAAAGAGAGAAAGCACTGGAATTGAGTGGAGTTAGGGACACCTGTGAGAAAAGCTGATTTTTTTAAGCCATAAATCATTATTTTTAAAAAGTGAGCTATAAATATTAACCTGCAAATGTCAGGGGTAGCACAGCATGGTGGGAAAAGTGTTTGTGCTTGGAGTCACAAAGATCTCATTTCAGATCCTGACTCTGATGTGTATTATATGACCCTGGGTAAGTCAGTTATGCTCTATATGCCTCAGGCAATCCTAGGGTATATTGACTCATTCATTTGAAAAAAAAAAGCATTTAGTAAACATTGTGCTGGGCTGAGGACAAAAAGAGAAAAAATGAAATGCCTCCACCCTCAAGGAGTTTACATCCTACTGAGGATACCATATGTACAACACAGAGAAAGAGGAGAAGAAGAAGAGGAAGAAGAAGGGGGGGAGGAGGAGAAGGAGGAGAAGGAAGAGGAGGAGGAGAGGAAGAAGAAGAAGAAGAAGAAGAAGAAGAAGAAGAAGAAGAAGAAGAAGAAGAAGAAGAAGAAGAAGAAGAAGAAGAAGAAGAAGAAGAAGAAGAAGAAGAAGAAGAAGAAGAAGAAGAAGAAGAAGGAGGAGGAGGAGGAGGAGGAGGAGGAGGAGGAGGAGGAGGAGGAGGAGGAGGAGGAGGAGAAAGAGGAGGAGGGGGAGGAGGAGGAGGAGGAGGAGGAGGAGGAGGAGGAGAAGGAGAAGGATAAGGAGAAGGAGAAGAAGGAGGAGGAGAAGAAGGAGGAGAAGGAGGAAGGGGAGAAGGAGGAGGAGGAGGAGGAGGAGAAGGAGGAGGAGGACGAGGACGAGGAGGAGGAGGACGAGGAGGAGGAGGAGAAGGAGGAGGAGGAGGAGGAGGAGAGCACAAGGAGGAGGAGGAAGAGGAGAAGGAGGAGAAGAAGAGGGAGGAGGAGAGGGGAGGGGAGGGGAGGAGAAAAAGTCAAAGACATTTACAATCTACATTGGTGAAAGGAGTTCCAACACCAGCATTTCTGAGCAGTTCTCCCCCATAATCACGAAAATGTTAAATGTTAAATAATTTTGAATGGGTCTTGGGCCTGAACCTTCCAAATATGATGCCAAAGGCAAGAAGAATAGCAATTAATTTATTTGTCTTTCCCTCATTTATCTACGAAAAGATAAACGCAAGAAAACGAGGATGGCCAAGATAATGTTATCAGCAGATCAGATATTTCCTTGTAACTACACAAACAATGATGCTGACATTCCCCAAGACATTTCTGGAAAATCAGCTTTTGGAATTGCTTTTAGAAACAATTAACAAGCCACATCAAGAAAATAATTCTCATGGCTTTGTACTCACATCTTTTTTTTTAACTTAAAAAAAAAGTTTCCAAGCTCCAGCAACTATCTTACTCATTAGACTTCAAATGACTTTGGGATGATTTCAAAAAACTAAATCCACTCTCTAATGACAAAAGAATATGTATAATTATTCTGAGGGTCATTCCAGAAATATTCTCAACAATGGCAGCATGACTGGCACATATGCGTAATTACCTAGAGGAACAATTTTGACTGGATAAGTAAGTGCTAGGAAGTATGTTTAAAATCAGTCACATGATTTTATAAGTCATACTTTATATTTATTCCCAGACTATTAGAGCCTAAGAAAACCCCCAGTTAAGAATCTATAATCTAGGTGGGCCCAAGAAACTACTGGAACATGTCCAATGGTCCTATCTCTTTGGTTGTTCATACTCTCAGTAGTGGTTCATCCCTCTCAACTCCATACATTTCTCCTGCCCCATCAAACTTAGAGCCCTCCACCTTTAAAGAATGAACAGTCTGTTTCTTTGAAGAAATTAGTCTCAACCCATCAATGGCTGGGCCATGGCTCAAGAATCACTTCCAGCATTTTGCTGATTTCAGTAATCTATGAATGCAGACAGTTATGGTGTTTGCGCTTTGT